>NW_011889264.1:808633-916439 GCF_000151845.1 Pteropus vampyrus
ATACACTGAATTCATTTTAAATCATTGATCTATCATTTTTATGAATCAATTTGATAGTGCTACTCAAAACAATATTGAAAAATTTTGAAATGTGTTTTAATGAAAATTCTTCACTATTTTCAATGTTTTTTGGAATGAATTGTTGCAAGTTCTTATGTATAAATATGGGAATCTCACTGTTAACTTTAAATAGGAATATTACAATGAACTGTCACGGTAAAAGTTCTCCAGATTTTGGCTTCCCTATATTAGTGTGCACCATATGATGATTCAGTTTTCCCACCATTTTCCGCCATTCCACTTTCCATGAAACTTTTGTTCCAACAATGTCCTATGAAGTCATCTGGCAAGAGCCTATCATTATATATTAAGCTGGCCTTTGCTTTTTTCTCATTAGATGCTAACTATTAAAGGAACACATTTATCTACCACACTGTCATTTTCATGATGACAAACCAAATGTTCAATTTATTAAATAACTTAAGAATTGAGGTCTTATTCTGTGCAAATGGCTCTCAATTGATAATTATCACTGTAAAAGAGAAATTTTGTCTTTATAGTGTAAAGAATTCTACATGAATGTTATGATAGACATGGCATGATAATTTCATGTTGGCTTTTTTCAATTTCGTAAAACTTCAGTGTAGCACATGAATATGTTTGAATGAATGCATTGAGGAACAGGGAATAAAGAGAATTGAAATTGAAGAAATTTTCCGTGTGAAATGAATGTATCTGCTACCCTGACCATATATATTGAGAGTTGATTTTTCAAAAGAAAAACATGGAAGTAGTTGTTACAAAAGGTAGTAATTTCCAAAGCATTTTAAAATTGAGGTAACATTGCATATTATTTCAGCCCAAGAAACTTCAGTGGCTGAACTCTACTCAATTTGTCAATCGATACTTTACTTAGCATATTTTATTGCTAATTTTATTTGTTTTCCAAGCTTCCCTTAAATACCCTAATTCTGGTAGTAAATTTTACTCTGTGTCATTGATTTGTCTTGAAAACAAACTCTGTGTGTGTGTGTGTGTGTGTGTGTGTGTGTGTGTGTGTGTGTGTGTGTGAAACAGTAATTTTATTTGAAGGAGCAGTCAGAAGTATCAGAAAATCCAAAGGCCAGTGCTAGCTCTGCTACTTACTGAGAAATCCGAAATGTCAGGGTCTCTCAGCCTCAATTTCCTTATCTGTAAAGTGGAACTAATACTACTTGAGCTACCTATTCAGGGGGTTAGTTGTGAGGAAATAGTGTAAATTGATTGCACTTGGAAAGGATAAATCTTATGTGTATATATGTTGTTATTATACTAAATAGAGACTCCAAATGTTAATCATGTGTTTAATTTGCAATCATTAAGATTCTTCAATTCTTTCACTTTTATTCGACATCTCCAACCATTATTCCATCCTTCAGTTACATCATTTAAAATGTTATTGTAGATCAGACCTTGGCAAACCGCAGGCTGAGTCCTGCCTGCCATCTGTTTTTGTAAATAAAATTTTATTGAAACACAGCCATGCTCACTGGGTTACTTAATGTCTATGGCTACTTTTTCACTACAAGGGCAGTTGAATAGTTGTGACAGAGACTGTATGGCATGTAAACTCTAAAATATTTACTCTCTGGCTCTTTACAGAAAAATAGTAGTACCCCCTTGTTACACGTCACCAAAGTCTAGGACCAATTATAATCCAGTCTTTTCTGGAAACTAAGTCTTTAATGGATGATGTAATTTTGTTTAAGACCCATACTCTCCTATAAGGAACTAAGTGGCCTTGATTGTCCTCCCTTGGTAGGCAGCATCCTCACCCCTCCTTTTTTTATCCATAAGTTCGAAGATGTGGGTGTCTTGAGATCTTGTTTTTGTTTCTTACCCTTTTCACTGGCTTGATTTTTCAAAAGAAATATACTCAGTAACTTAAATGATATTGCTGAAAATTTCAGTTAGAAATTTAGGCACATTTTAAATCTAGTTTATTCCCAGAGTATAACAATGCATGCAGGCTACTGTCTCACAAAATTTAAAGCTCAAATAGCACATTGAGTAATGTAAATTACTGATAACAAATAGATAATGTGGAAAAATAAGATAGAGAGGAAAGCTCCTTTTAAATGTATTTACTTATTTTTACCGTTTCCGGATTTTCATATGTTTAAGTTTTTAGACTTCAAATGTTATATTCATGTGAATTGGGAAGTACGTAGTGGGAGAGATGGGGGATTTGGCAGCTTCTGCAAGTTTACTTTCCACTAATTTACAAAAGTCAGAGGTGTCTCATTTAAAATATAGAATTTTAGAGCTGAAATAGACCTCAGAGATCAGCATTTCCCAACCTTTTTTGACCCATTGACCATTTTTATAGTAATTCATAATCTTGTAAACCCTCTTAGGAATTTTTCAAATGAGTTCATCATTTTATGTGGTATATCACGAAGAGGTAATTTTAAGTGAAAACTATTTTCTTAGTTTAGTACATTATTAAAGATTATATTATAAATTTTTATTTTAAGACAGTCATTAATGATGGTATATGTAAAGAAATTTTGCTTTTTTAAATTCACAAAGGAGAAATTACAAAATGAAAAAGTAAATTGTCAAAAAAATTGAAAAACAACATTATTTTTATATGTAGTTTGGAATTGAAATGTAGACTAATCTAAAAAGAGGCAAAATTGCTTTTTATGATCTGATATTTAAAATTTATAGATTTTACTCTATACAATTTATTTTTATAATTTTCATATTTGAGCATTAATGATGAGATCAGGTAGGTTTGGCGTTTCCCTTTTCCAAAGAAATGATATTGACTGAAAAGTCCCAATGAAAAGCCAAATTGGATATAATTGTCTGTACATATTTTAATATTTTCAGCTGCTAGATATATAATGTTGTATCAGAATTTTGATCAGATAAATATATTTGATGAACCTCTTGAGGCAATTTTGCACAATTGTTACAGTTTTAATCTCCTCATGAAGTTTCATTTCAGTTTCCTCTCTGCCTTTTTTTTGGCTTTCGATATTGGCTAAAGGTCTGTAATGATTATGCATTCATCTCCACATGACCATGATGAATAATATAACTTAAGAGTATGTGATGGTCAAGGACCTGTGGTAGCTGTCTGTGGGTCTGGGTCTAGAGCATACTCATTACCACTGACTTCACACTCATTCCATATATGCTTGGAGGCTCTCAAACCATCCAATTTAAAAGGAAAGGGTATTTCAATTATTATTTAATTTATTTATTTTGCAAAGAAATGGAAATAGATGTTATTGATGAGAGCTCCATGGTTTCCGCATTTTATGTACAAGGGAACTGGAACCAAGAGAAGTGAGATGGTATTCTCAAGTTCATGCAGTAGCCCAGTGGCTGAGCCAGGGCTAGAATATAGGACTCCTGACTCTCAGTGTACCATTCATAGGTTTTGACTAGACCATCTAGCATCTTGCCACCTGAATACATTTGATTAAATAATGGTACCCTGCCCTGCACAAGTAAGTGAATTAGACATGCTTCTTCTTGTTTTTGATTGGTGCCTCATAAATTAATTCACCTAAAAATATGTATTGTGTTCTAAAGCTGTTATTCAGCAAAAGAAAGCCTGTCTAATTATTTCTTAGACATCTCTTTGGAAGATCTTGATCCTTAATGTGCCTTCCTTTATGATATACCAATATTCTAAAGGTAATTATTTGTGTATAAGTCCAATTACAGCAAATACCTATTCTATGGATATCACTTTGTAACACAGGGTATTGAATCTTAACTAATAAACTTCTTATTGTAAGCAAGTCATTGACCGAATGGATTTACAAAATGACAAAAATATTGGAGGGTACCTTAGTGCGGTAGATTTTCAGCATAACAAAAATTTTCCAAAACAACATAGAATAATTTATGTCATTTGTACAAATTCAGACTGAAGATTAAGTAGAGTCTGTTCTAGCATATGGTCTCTATTGGTCAGTTCAGTCAAATTTCATTCAGCATTTGCAAAGTTGCTTTGGTCATAACTGTTTTTCATATAGGTTATAATGAAAGGATTCCTGGGTGCCTTCAATTGATTGATTGTTGATTGTTCATTTATTTTGCATATATTTATTTGTAGTCCTTCTCCTCCATTGTTAAATTTATCATTGGGTGATTATGTAATCACCCAAATCAAAGCTATGCTGTCAACTTATTGGAGATAATTTTAAACCAATCTATTATTACTTCCAATGGGTGTGAAAGGTTTTATGTTTGTAAAACATTTAGTGGCTAACCTATAGTGAAGATGAAAAGCTAGCCTATGAAAGGATGCAAAAGATCAAAAAGCACTTAAAAATTTACTCTAGTCAAAGTATGCATCTCTATGAAATGGGAGTATACCCTAGGTATCTGTATTTAGATATTTTTCAAGCACCATTTTAGGATTATAAGGAAAACAGGTCCTTAAATAACTAATCAGCAATTACTCTATTGTCCAGTACTTTTTTCTTCTATTCTTCACTGCTGGCTACAGTCATTCTTGGTAGAGTCATGTTGTACTTGTGCACATTATTAAAGAGGTTCCTATCTAGTAGATTTGGAGAAATATTCTGACCATTTGTAGTTTTGGAGAAATATTCTGACCATTTGTAAACCTTTATCCAACAAAAACTTTATTCATCAGCATCAACATTCAAAACATCCAAGGTCGCAGTTAATAAAATAGTACCTTTGCCCATCACTCATCATTTAATTCTTTATGATCAATTGTTATGATGATCATTATTTGGAAAAATTAATTTTCTGACCTTGGCATAGTAACATCTTGGAAGAAAGCCATTTGTTTTAAGACTTTTGCCCCAAGCCCTAATTAAGCTCTATGCTCTTGGGTTATGTCATAAGCCAAACATCTTTGCACTCCATGTGAGGGTAGCTGGACTAGATGGAAGGTCGTATCTCCTGACTGCCACATCCCTTTCAGACTTGATAATACCAAGCTCTTCAAGCAAACTAAAATATTATGAGAATGTTAAAGCATATTCTTAAAAAATATTAATATAAAATCCCTAAAAGTGTACCCCCTTTGGCATGAATAAGAGCTTTGAAGAACTAAGTGGAAAATTTTGGTTATAGAATCTTATTTATGAAAAATTTATAGGTAAGTCTCCACCATGAATCACAATGCCATGCTGCACTTACCAAAGTAGGCACCTTTGAATAATATTCCCTATTCTTTGACCCCCAAATGGAATGGGAAGGGGTGGAATATGAGATACAAAATCAGGCTTCTTTTCTTGCCTCTTTACTATCTCAGTGGGAGTCACCAATGGCAGATTATTCACGTGGCTATGTTGTAAAATCGTAGATTTTTAATATCTGGACTACTGAGTACAAACATAACATTTAAATAAAAATAATGCAGAGTTATTTATCTTCACCAAATCTCTGTCCTGTAGAGGATGCGAGCTGTCTCTTTAATAATGCAAAGGAGTAGTAAATTTCAAGCTGAGGATGGGCAATAACAGGGAGAGTGATCTCCACTCTGCCCTAATGTCAGTGGAGTGCCTTAGGAGAACACCTTATTAGTTCTAACAGGCTGGTTAGCGCCGGGTCACCTCTCTGCCTCCTTCTTCCCCAGCAGGGTCACTCATCTCGGGGCTATATTTGGGAGGAAAGAAATGAGGGGGAGGGGAAGGAATATATTTAGAGCTGCTCTCATCTCCCCAGCATTGAGAGCTGTTTATTTTTGTTTGTTGTCCAATTGTGTTATTCTCCTTCTCTTTCTCCTCTTCCTATTCTCGCTCTCCCTAGCTCCCCATTCTTGTCCTCTAGGAGGATGTCTGCATACGTTCTCTGAGTTGAGTTAAAACAGAACTCTATTAATGTTTTTATTTTCTTATTATTGTTTCATTTTTAGAAATCATCCGAAATAAGTGTAATTTATAAATCTGTACTTAAATGAGTATTTACTGTGCTGAAACTATTAACGGAAAGAGAGGCCCAGAACAGCCAAGTTTTTAATTAACATAATTAGTTGGGAAAAAAGGGAGGGAACACAGATATACATTTAAACACCTTTTATTGTCTTAAAATATTGAGATCGATCTATTTTGTAAATCAATCACATTTTAGAATTGTGCTTGGTATGTTTTCACAAAACAAAAAGATTATCCTCTTTTAAAAAATGTATTTTTGTGCTGTCTTTGATTTTTTTTCCATCATAGCTACCAACATCAACCCTTTCTCTTCCCCAGTCCCCATCCCCCAACCCCCATCCTCCATCCAAAAATGAATGCAAAGAAATACTATTAGGCTGTCTGGTTATGTATTTTTTATGAGGCCATACAAGACGCTGCCTGACCCCTCGCAGCTCATGTTATAAGCACACTGAAGATGCTTTTCATTTGGGTTTTGCTTTTCAGCCTGGATGACCTCTATTAAATAAAAAAAAGGGGATGGGGGTGGGGGGAAGGCCTAATATGTGACCCCAGGGACTGGTCGCTTCAAGGATTACATTTAATTCATATGATAATATTGAAATATAACGTTCTTAGGTCTAATGTTTTGGTTATTTTCTTTTTCTCTTTATTTCAGGGACTCATTGATGAGTCTTGTCATAGATGTTTTTCGTCAGTTTTGGGTAGAAAGCCATAACTTATACATTAGGGTCAGATTCTTAAAATTACCTTTTCTTCTTCCTTTTTGAATTCAGGCCATGAATACAAAATCTCTCTCTCTCTCTCTCTCTCTCTCTTTTTTTTTGTGAGAGATGCTGAGAAATTAATTTTTTTGATGTGTGTCTTCCAACAGTTCTGTTTTAAATAAAGAAACAATTTTTATTTTAGTATTTCCTTAACCATCCTCAACAACTGGTCCCCAAGTTCTTTATTAGTGTAAACTAACATCTTTTAAACTCCCTTACTCCCTCCCTCCCTTCTTTCCTCTGCAAAGTCAGTTTTACATATTTATGGTGTTCTCTCATATATGATCTGTGTCATGATCTAGATAATGACCCACATTTGAGTTCTGGCGCGTGGTATGTATCTATGCTGTAATACATATTTTTACATTGCTTTTTAAAATCATCATCCTGCTTTTTTATAATGCCCCTATTAATTATTGAATGCTCACTTGCATAAATTTTAGGGCCTTATAACTTCAGCATACTATTTTTTTTCTTTTTACAATGAAACATTATTCATTCTATTTAAGTTTAGGATTAATCATCAAAAACAATTTGCAAAAGCATCCCTCTGGCCAGTTTTTAGAATTATATTTATATTAAAGTTTCTTACAACATCAGATCTCTTTTTGGCTTTGCTAGTTGAAATGAATAGGTTGAAAATGGAATTGAACTACACGCCATTTTTGTATTTTGAAAATGTTTTTCTTCCTTTCACTTAACAGACTAGCACTTAATTTCTTTGAATCAACTGCTGTTCATCAGTGCTGCAGTGGTTCACTTGTCTTGGAAGGCAGGTTCCTTGGAGGGATAGTAACATTTCACCGGAGCTAATAAAGTCAATTAGGATAATATGATACAGTAGGCCACTAGAAAATCAGGTGCATTTTGCATGAATTATTCTGTGTTTTTAATTCATACCAATTTTACACTTCATAAGGAATATTTAAAGGCAGCTATTATTATTGGTTTACATCAACTTGCATATATATATTATTTAATTGAATTTTTTCTTTTCCTTTTTTTGTTGTAAGAAAAAGAAGAAGAAAATTTGTGGACACGTTCACACATTTTCATTACAACGAAAGTACTGATGAAAACTGATCTGAGCTGGGAAATTCATTGCAGTAGCTGAAACCCCATCTCAAGTCAGTCCCTTATTACCCAGGTATTGCCACAAATGTGATTCAGCAAATAAAGCCCCTGGCTGCCTGGCCCCCTCTGCAATCAGAGATCAGCAAAGTGGATCCGCAGTGGGGTTTTCACAATGACTCATAATTTTCCTACATTGGTTTGCATCACAATCTTAACATTTTTGACATCTGGGTTACTGGTGAAAATGTACATATGTCTTTGTGTATACATGTAGGACATTTATTTTTGTCTTGGTTAGTCATTGTATGTGAGAGGGATGTTTTTAAAACAGAGACTCCAGGTTCTCCTTTGTAAAGCTTTAAGCTGTGACCCTCCCCTCCTCTCTTCCCTCCCCCTGTAGCCCTGGACTTCATGATGCCTTCTTGACTGCTAGCTGAACATGGAGTTGTCTTTTTATTTTTTTTTTATAAACCCAGTCACAACACAGAAAGAGGAGGAGGAGGAAGAGAGAGAGAGAGAGAGAGAGAGAGAGAGAGAGAGAGAGAGAGAGAGAGAAAGTAAAAACCCTGAAGGATGGTTCTCAAAAATTCTAAAGGAACCACAGGGAATTCCTTTTAAGAGCAACAGAAAGCAGGCTAGCTGAGGTAAGGCAGATGTGGACAGTCTTTCTTTTCTCCTCTTTTCTTTCCTTCCTTCTCTCTGTCTCTTTCTGTATATGTCTCTCTGTTCCTCCTCCCTCCTCATATTCTCTCTCTCCCTTTACATTCATGTGTTCTCTCTCTCTCTCCCTCACTCCCTCTCTCCCTCCCCTCTTCTCTTTTCTGTTCTCAAAAGCTGTTTCTTTATGGATCTGGGAGGGTAGGTGGGTGGGGGAGCTACCTAACTTCTTCCCTGCTTAAGCAATCTGAGAGTGGAACTCATGTGAATATGCAAATAGGACTGCCTGGGCCGCCTTGCTGACACGTGTATGTGTTGTATCCTTCTCCCCACCTCCCTGTCTTAGCGTCTGATCTTCAACAGATTGCTGTTGTTTCTTGTGATCACCAGCACAGCGTGTTGGAAAGAGAGATGGGGGGAGAGGTGGGGATTGGAAGGAGTGTTGTGGGGCTGGAAGGCAGGAAATCAGACATGATTGCTGTGACTTTTTTTATATTAATGTGTGGCTTTTTTCTAGCTCATTTGCATGTCAAAGTGGCGGAGGTGTGAGGGCAGAGATTAGTATGGAGATGACATAATGATGTAATGAATTAAATGTGATCACTTCTCCGAGCGGGGTGTGTGTGTGGGGTGGGGACAGCAGCGAGGTGGGGAGCGGGGGGAGCCAGCAAGACAGACGGAGCGAGAGAGCAAGAGGGGAGCGCCGCTTCTGATCTTCCGCACACAGTTGATTGATGTCACCAGCGAACAGAATGCATCTTTTTATTGTGATGATGGTGATGGTGGTGGTGATGATGCTGATTGCCATGATTACACTTATCGTTAGTGTGAAATTTGAATTTTAAGTGGTCAGTGCTGGAGCTCCAGCACACGTGATTGTTTGGTCCATCAGTGCAAACCCTTTACTGTTGAAATTTAACGCTGCTCCACGTTTGCTTTTATTTAAAAAGGAGGATGCGACATACAGGAGATGACTAATTTGTGATGTTACACAGTGGGCTGAGATACCAAGTTTTTTTCGCATAGCTTCGGTTCTATTTTGCGTATGCAAAAAAACCAGGGGTAAGATTAAAAACATTTTTATTACCAAAAAAAAAAAAAAAGAAAAAAAAAAAGAATCTTTCACTAGATCGGTGGGGCGGCAAGGGTTTCAACCCATGACAATAAAGAAACCGCAATTTCATCTCTGGCATTCAGCGTTATCTTCCTTTAATAACAAAACCAAACCAGACTGATTACTGAACAAAGCAAATTCTCAGGCAGCTAGTTGCAGGTCTGAATGAAGGAGTAAAAACTGAACATTTACCCCGTCCTTTTGGCTGTTTTGTATGCAACACCTGCAAATGTGCATGGATAAGTTGTAAAAGATTCATGGGGGAGGAAAGGGTGGTTTTTTTTTTTAACTCCGATAATTAAAAGAAAAAAGTATAAACACAAAGTACAAAGGTTGTTAGACTTTGTGGATTTGTTTTAGAAGTCAAATTCATTTTGTCTGCCAGTAAGTTTTCCTCTGATTAGTCTCGTCTACTGCTTCTTCAGGACTTCTTCAGGACAGACTTCCTACAGTATAGACAAATCAGTATAGAAATTTAAGACTAATTGTTATGCGTGCAATAACCATGATGATATAAATGAGCACTTAAGAACCCACAGAACATCACTAACATTAATTTATTGAAAAAGAAAATCCAGAGCAACTCCATTAGTTTTTCCCTATTCTTGTTAAGGACTTTAAATGGATTTCCTAATTGGATAATTTTATTCACAAGAATAATACACAAATGGAAAGCAAGCCCTAACTCTGGGGGTGGAGAGGGTAGTTCTGCAGGAGGAGGAAGAATCAGTGTAAGAGGCAAATGCTGCCAGCTTCTGGAAAACTTGCTCAGATAGTGCACTAAAGAGAAAGGTGAAGGGTTCAGACAATAACACCTGAGTGAGAACTAGCTGACCAACTGGGGCGGGGGGCAGGGTGTGGGGACGGCGAGCAGACAGTAGCTTTAAGCATGTTCAAGCAAGACAGTAGATATAGTCATTTGCCTCCTTTTTATGGTATTTAAAACAATGACCATCTTTGTTGCCCCTCTTTGATCATAGGCACTTCAAATTTGTTCCATCCTAACTTTTCCTAAGATGGAGCAGCCCATCTTCTGTCGCTTTCACTTCCTCTCATTCACATCTTTGACATTTTATGTCCACCAAGTTCATCTTCTTGGAGTGGCACTTAGGCTTGCATCGTTTCTCTATTTTCCCAGATGAAGGCAGCAGTGCTTACCATCAGCTGAGTCTCACTGAATGCTGTGCACGGCTGCTATTAATAGAAAAGCATCTTGTGTCCTGTTCTTACACCCTCTGCCTGGCAGATACACAGAATGAATCAAGACAGTCAGAAAAGTTCTTGAGTACTGGACTTGAGTGGCTTTCCTTCCACATATCAACACCTGTATCCTTATCCTCCATCTGTCCCCAGGTAGCACTGTGGCCTCCTCCACCTCCTGCCTCCTCCTTGCCTTAGTCTTCTAGGCCAATAAAGAAGAAAGGCAGGGACGAGGATTGTTCCTATTGATCTGCCCAAGGGGATCATTAGGCATCCGTATCAATCTACAAATCAGTGGGCCTGTGTTACTAGCTTGGGCAGTCTTTGCCAATTTGTTCCTATTAGGTAGTGGAGCCTGGAGGTGTTTGATGAGCAGATTGGGCCTTTATCTCAGCACTAGAGAGTGCAGACTTGCTGCCAGACTGCGGAGGTTCACGGGATTTGTTTTTTGGTAGGGGGACAGGGATCCTTATGGGTATTGTTTTTCAGCCTGAAATCTGCCTGCACCTTAACCAGATCTCCAAGGAGGACCCCACCCACCCTTGTTGAATTGTCACTAGTTACAATTAGCCCCCACGTTGCCTCCTCCAGCTCCTGGGATTACTGGCCACAGAAATATCTTCTGGAGCGTTCTTTTGTAATCCTTTTCAGGATGGCATCTGAACAATTGAAATGTAAACACTTTTTCTTTTCTTCCTCTAGCTACTTTGCTAGAGGAGGAGCAGTATATTTACTATTGAGCAGGTGACATTTTTAGCTGATATTTTCTCTGTAGTTCAATTAGATAAAGTAAAAGTTAAAGCTCCAGGTAATTTTGTTTGGGGAATCCTATTTACCTTTTCTCTCTGAATTGAAATTGAGAAGGAAATGTGTTATTGCTATCTTTTTTTTTTCAAAGAATCTTTTAAAAACTGTCCTTGTCCCTAGTCTTGGGCTTTGAAAGAGCAACTGTGGTGAAAGCCAAGTTCTCTCATGTGTATGTAGATCTGAAAAATAAAAATTATGTTTCCATGGGGGAAGGGGAGGAGAAAGGGATAATGAATGAATAAGCACAATTTATGCTGTTACCGCTGCTAGCATGACATTTCCTCTTCATTATTTTGTGAAAACCTCAATTTTAAACCTGGTTTTACTCATTCCTGACGTGAGCATTATTCAGTATAAATATCTGTCCATTGCCAGATCATGGTGATGCTCTCAGTGACATTTCTGCTTTATAGCTTTTGGTGGGGGAGGACGCAAGGTGAGAGAAGGTGGGCTGATGCAGATGGGGAGGGAGGGGAGCAGGCAGAGTCCACTTCCTAGGAGCTCTTTCTATATTGCCCTTGAGTTTGTTACTTGTGAGTAATAAACTGTTATTTCAAGCAGGTGCTGGGGAGGTGAGTCAAGTAGCCAAATCTGAGTTGTGTACTTAGCACTTCTGTCTTCCTTAGAAATTATTTCATCATTCCAAAGGGGCAAAAAAAGTCTTTAAAAATAGAAACTTTCATATTTTGAGTGTTGAAAGTAAGATGAAACTCTTTTTACACTGGACACCAATTTCCAAGTGGTTTTGGCCTGTTTTTAGCTATCTAACATACTTCAGGTAACCATTAAAAAAGAAAAATCTGCATTTTAGTTTAGAAAACTTCTAACTTAGTGCTTATTACTATTTATTAGTTTGTACCCACTAATACATATATATATATTACATATATATATATATATATATATATATATATATATATATATATATATATATGTTTTTTTTTTTTTTTCCTTCTTGGCCCTGCTCCACTCTAAGAAGCACTCATTTCATTACATTTGACAAGAGCCTGCTTTTTTTGGTTGTGGAGTAGCTCACAGAACTTCACAGAAATACATCTGTGTGGCGTATATGATTGCTGGAAGTTAAACCATCTTAATTTATCATAAACCAGACATGCAGTTAGCTTTCATCTTTACAGTGCATGTACAGAAATCAATTTGGAGTGGACTCAGAGGAATGTGTTAAGAGTTTGTTTTGCAAATATTTATAAACTTTTTTTCTCTGGAGCAGAGTCTATTTTAGTATGGTCATCATACTATTAAGAACAGAGCTTATTTGGGGGAAGATGCTGCCAAACTCTGTTGTTTGTTTTATCGTGAAGGTTGGGAGTTCAAATTTGTTTTGCCTCTGACATATCGTCCAAGTTAGAGAGATCTGTAAATAAGCTGGATATTTTATTCCTCCTCAAGATCTCCTCCCTCTATTTTTTCAACCCCATGAGGACTTAAAGTGAGTGAAACAGATAACCCTGGTGCTCACTTTGATTTTCTGGCTGAAGGACAGAAAGTGGACCTTTTTGCATTTCTCTGGTAGAGAAAGGAAACCAATCATTTTCTCATCACATAAAGGCTTGTTACTTAAGGATGCTGACAGTATGTCGCAACTTTATAGAAACTTTTAATCAGTGAGAGTCCGGCTCTTCAGCTAGGACATTTATAGTTTTCAATTCACCCAGCCCAGGCACTAGGGGCATTACTTTGATTTCTCTTGTAGTGATAGAAAACATTTTCATTCCTTAACACCCTGTTTGCTTATCTATCCATATATCTCCCTGGTTTTTCTTGTGTTATTTAGTGTGGCTTCATATATGCCACATCTCCATGAAACAATTGATACATTCTCAGCACGCTGTTGTGGGTAGAAAAAACTCCTAGATTAATGGTCAGTGTCTCACACACGTACATTTGTGTTGTGATACTACGGAGGAGCTGCGAATTACTGACAAGATCTAGAATAATTCCTAATGCTGTCGGAGGCTTCATTTTCTCCTCGGCATGATGGATGAGGCATAAGAAGTGCTTTCTGAGATCATTATGTGCATCATTCTGTTAAGTGTTATTAAAGTCCGTCTGTCTTAGGCAGCAGAAACAATATCTTCACCCTTATTTTGCTCGCGTTTTTAAAAATGGTAAATGCATATCCTTTTTTTCTTAATGTGAGCTTTTTTTGAGATCATCGGACTACTAATATGAACCATAAAAATTTTAAGAATTATATTTTTCTTTCTACTTAAAATTTGATAATATTAATCTATAAATAAATTCTGGTTTATTTCTGAACCTATACTTCACAATAAATACTTTAGCATTTCATTCTATTTTAAAAAAAATAGGAGATATGGAAAGTACCAGAATTTGGGATGTGGGTTTCTGTCTGTAGCTTCAATGGATTTAATAGCTCTCTCTTATTTTCTGGGCTCCAGTTATTTAAAATATTGTTGACTATTTGTTACCTTGAATTGAATGTGTGAGAAAGAGGTTGAATTTGAATTATGATAAATATTTCATGGAATTCTTCCCTTATAGACAGATATATTCAGAGCTGGCAATGTATAGACATGTAAATGGACATGAAACTTTCCTCTAACACTTGATTAGGGAAAGTTTGTTTTTATAAACTGCATTTGGAGGGCAAATTTCTCTTAGTAAATTGGGAGACACTTACTGTGTTTGGATGGATTTTGGGGAATAGGGGTCTTGGAGTAAAGGTAGCATGCCCTATTTAATAAGGCAGTTGAAGTAAATTACAGATGGCTCATTTATATCTTTAGCAGTTTTCCCCAAACAGAAGAATTTGCTTTCAAGGTTTGTAAACTTCTTGTAAGTCACAGGTTTTTCTGCTATAATAAAATACAATCCAGTTTATAAAACATTTCTATTGTTACCCAGTAGCTCTCCCCCATCACTTTTTGTTGTTGTTGTTGTTGATATCGTTTTTGAACTGTGTGGTAGAACATCTTTAGCTCCCTGGAAGGCTTATCAAAAGAAAATGAAACAAAAAGAAGTGGATCATCACATTTTCTTTTAAAACACTACTTCCTTTTTTTAGAGTTTCAATGAGATCTAGAAAGGCTCACTTTTACAGTTTTAATAGAATTATAGAAGTTTGATGCACAGCTGGTATAAGCTCAGCCATCCACAGCACAGTGAGTTTTTGAACAATTTAATTTTATATTTGAATAATTCTCCAGATCAGGCTATAATCATGAATGTCATATAAAAAGAATTTTTTTTTTTATAAATTACATTATTTCACAGATGTGCAAATACTTCTGAGAAAAAAATTACATTGATCAGTTTTTAATACCCCCCTGTCTCACCCTTCAGTCAAAGGGAAAAATAGCTTTTTTCCCATCTTTGTCTTCAGAAAGGTGCTAGATTGTAAACATCTGAAGGAAATGAAAGGGGGTTGGCCAGTCCACCCCAAACTCTTTCCAGATTTTCAATCCTTTCAGCAGCAGCCTTCAGTTTTCAGAAAAGAGGGAGGGTCTGGGGGTGGGGGGAGAAAGGAGATGTCTCTGTTTATTATTAAAATTTAAAGTGAAAAGCATTGCTATAACTGGCTAATTTTGAATCTACTAATTTAGAGGGCTTGAACAACAAGACGCAAAATTTAGACAATGTGTGTACTGTGGCGATTGGGAAAAGATAAGGCATTTGCAGATAATTAAGATCTAATTCTGCGAAAAGAACAATAAGCAACAGATGGCTATTTCTTTTATAGTTTCTGAAACAATAGCATGTCGATATTTAATTCAAAATTCTATTTAGACAATTATTTTACTTAGATAGAAAGATGATTATTCTTTGTATAGGTGTTTGAAGCATAGTCTATTTATTCCTGTTTAAATAAAGGCATTTCAGTATTTCTGTGTTTTGCAACCATTGGAATATTTCTAGAAGCAACAAAGAGGTGAATAGTGGTCATTTTGGGAATAGTCACCTGCGGTTGGAAATATAGTTACTCAGGGCTGAACGCTCAAGTGTTTTTGAATCTGAAACAAACAATCTAACTTGTTTTAATTTAAAACAAATTAAAAGTCGTTGATTTTTCCTTGTTTTTTTTTTTAAATTAATATCTCCAACCAAGTTAATATGGTATGGCCTCTGTACACATATAATATTTGGATATTTGATATGTCATAAAGATTCTGAAAGTGGAAAAAATTGGCCCATGAATAATGATCTGTTTAATCTGTAGTTATTCAGGACTTTTTTTTTATTGATCCAATGTAAGTTTTCTTTTTTCTTTTTTTCTTTTTTTAACCAAAACACTGCGAATAATATACAAAAAGAAAATAAAGTGTTGTATTCAGATCAGTAGATATCAAATCACAAGTGCTTCTTTGTCTTTCAGAAACTATTTATGCCAGATGCACTATGAGAAAAATAATCTAAAATGTTGGGTTTATTTTCAATATGCAAGTAGTATAAAAATATGCAAGCTCTGATCACAGTGTGCTGGAAACCACTCCACAAAAATGTGTAACGAAAGCTGTTACTATAAGTGTGATTCATGTATTGGAACAGCCGTGACAGCCTGATACAGCTTAACACTTGTTCAATTATAAGAGAAAGAAATTCAGAAGGGAACTTGATTTAGATAAGAATTTTAAATAATCTTTGAAATTTCCAAAGGAACTTCTCTTTCCAGTTAAAATCATACCTTTTCCCTAGTTTGTCCTCTACTTTTTACCTATATTTAGTGTCCAAATCCCATGGCAGCAACAGCTGTCCTTGACTAGACTACCTTCTCCTTCTAAACTCTACTCATATTTTATGTTTTTTAGGGTCTGGGTTGCAGTAATTTGCAAATTATTTCGGGTGTCTGCTCTTTTATATTCATTAGGAAATTGCAAAGAAATCACCTAGTAGCCGGCCACAGTTTTCATTATCCTCATTCCTTTTTTCGTTTTCAAGTGATTTTCCTGTGCTCTTATGGCAGCTATATTTTAGTGAATATAAGAAAAGCTAACACTGATACTGATATCAAACCTTTAGTTCTGGAAATTTGAACATGTCACCGTTTTGTGTGTGTGTGTGTGTGTGTGTGTGTGTTTTGTTTGGCAAATGCTTAACTGATGTGAGTGCAATGTGTGATTGTATGTTTAAATCATACATACATTTTATATATGTGTATATATATGTAATGTATACATACACACATACATATGCATATATATGTATGTCTAATGTGCTATAGTGTTTGTGTTCCATCTAAACTCATTCCTGGAGTAACTGATTACATAAAGAACATATGTTCCCATGTGTAAAATTTCTTTTGTTTAGCTTAACTTTTTATTTTCTAAGCTGAGCTGTCTCTATAATTTATGTGCAATAAGGTTTAATCTGTTAATACTGCATATTTTGAGAATGACATATTAATGGTGTTTGCTTGATGTCCTCAAAAATCAGCATCTTAATATCATTTTGAAATTGCCTTCCCAAAAAAAAAAAAAAAACCCACAAAACAAGACCTGCCTTTAAACTAACAGAAATTTACTAGTTCTAATCTGAAAAACTATTCTTATTTTAACTAAATATAATAATCTCAGGCATTTTCACTGCCCCCCCCCCCAAATCCCCAGTGTTTGTGACCAAGGCCCACTTGGTAGACAACAGAGAGAACTATGTGTTTGTACCAAAGGGACAAACAGAGATTCCTGTTTTCTCTTTCATAATTTCTGTTAACTTTACATTATTCAAGTCTTTGAAGGTGGATGGGAGAAACAAAATACTGAACTTTTTCAAGTGGCTTTTTGGGATACTAAGTATCCAAAAAGATTACAAAAGTGTCTGTACATTAAAAGTTGGGCTGGAAATGGGAGAAATGGTGAAAGCTATCTTTTTTTATTCTATAGTGGTTGGTATGGGCAATTTAAAGTAGGATCCTGGAATTTCCAGACCCCGACTCTATCTTCTAAGTCATTTCTGTACCTGGAATAAAATGTTGCTGTAGAAATTATTGACATAATAGTCCCCATGAGGACTCATAGCCATCAAAGTGAAATCTCACAATAAATTCAGAGGCCACCTGGAGAACCACCGTTAAAGAGCTTTTTAGAAGAGAAAAAAAAACTTTAAAAGCTTAATTCTTCTTAAATATAAGTTCACTGATCATGTTTCTATACCACTTTCCTAGAGTTTAGTTCTTTACTTTTAGCTTTGTTAAATAATCCTTTAAAGCTTTTTTGACAGCAAAAATGCTGTGTTTTGTATAGATGACATCACTAGCCCCACTCCAGCCATGTTGAAAGCCAAGGGGTTACTAAGCAATAAACCTTGGTCAGGATTTCTGCGTGTCTCGGGGCATAAAAGCCTTAAAACGTGAGGTGGGTCTTAGTGATCTGTGGGACAAACATTCCTCCTATAATACCAGAAGCATTATTGATCAGTTTGGGGGAACATTTTTTTTAAAAGCTAATTAGTCTTTGCAGAGTCGAATAACTAATGCTGTTTTACACTTAGCACTTAGGCAGTGCTTTTCATCTTCAAAGTGCTTTGAAAACATTAACTAATTAATCATTAGCTAATTTAGCAACTGACGATAAAAGTTAAGAGACTAAGAGGCCAGATTCTACCAGTCTTTTGTGCACAGTAACTCCTCTCTGTGGTGTCAAAAAGAGGGTCTCTGTCTGCAGGGAACCTTGGGCAGACTGCCAGGTGTGGGTGACTTTAGGGGACAGTACTCAGGTAATATCTATAGAGAACTGAAAGAAAATCCTTTAGATACACAGTCCTGAGCAATCTTAATAGGTAATGATCAGTTTTTTTTTTTTAACCAATTTTTAAAAAAAGCAACCTTAGTAGCAGGCGCCCTAGCAAATATCCAAAATACATAGGGATGCTGAAATTTACAAGTGTGGTAATCATTGGCAGAGTGGGAAGTACGTGCATGAATAATCTTTACTGGTAAACCTTCCTGTGCCCAGTACAATGTAATCTATGAACGCAGCCCTGGAAAGCTAGCTTAGTTTGAGAAACAACACAGAAATGTAAGAGAATTTTCTTGCGTGTCGTGACAAACAGAGCATTTTCCAGAGTGCTTGTCTGCTCTGTGCTACAGTTCCATCCATTATGTGAATGAGATGTGAAAATAGTTGCTTGTTTCTCTGAGATATCAGCAGACCGCACAAGCTGAGTTTCTTTAAAAATACGGAGGCAGTTCATCTATAGACTTATTCTAAATGAGTGAGTATGTGTGGTCCGGCCCATTTAAAGAAAGAAGCACTGCACAAAAGCCACCGGTATTATAGAATGTGGTACAAGTGACTACAGTTTTGAAGAGTGAATATATTTTGCTTTGCATTCAATTGCTTCTCAATCCCACATACCCTTTTCCTGCATCAGGAAAGCAAGATTTCAGAGTATTTTAAATGAAATGTTAAAAATGTGTTCTCTTTTTTCTTGCCCATTACCAACAAAGCGTTGGTAAACAAGGGGAGTAGAGACAGGTATTGTTTACATTTTTTCAGTGTGAGGACTACAGAAAGATTACTAAGTGATTGAAAACTTCCCACCAACCAAACTTTGGTATTCCTATAGATGGTAAAAGGCAATGAAAATAGAAAAATGCACATCTAATATAGTCATTAGCTACTGTAGAATTATTCTGTGCTCTGTTGGAGAAATTTTAGTGGAGACTTTCCACACATGTCCTTGGAGAGTGCTTAAAAGGCTTTATTCCTAGTTATTAGCGTTTCAGGTTAATACAGATCTATACTGTCCTAAGCCTAAACTTGGCTACAATTTTAACTTCACTAGCCCTCTTGAATATAGATCTATGTTTTCCCTCATTCCACTTTCTCCTCTTACCTTTATTTCAAGCTTACCTCTTCTTACAGAGGGATAGTTTTTTAAAAATCCACGACAAAGTTTCAATTATGTCCCTAATTTGGAAATTAAAATTTTATAACTTTTCTGTTAAAAGTATATATTTTTAGGAGAGAGGGAAAGGGAAGAAAGACTTTTATTTAAAGATTACCTACTTTTCAGTTTACTTTTTGCCTTTGGTTGGTAAAGCCCCTTAATTTAAACAGTTTGAATAAAACAACTCCCCATCCCTCTCCCCATCTTCTATCTGACCCCTCCCCTGCTTGCCCAAAGATCTTACCATGATGGACATTTTTTTCCCCTTACTTTTGGGGCATACCCTTTTGATAGCTACCATCCTTTAGCTCTCTCCCTAGAACTTCCTAGGGAGCCCTTTGGAAAGGTCAGGATCCCTGATTAGCTTTGAAGTTAAAGAAATTATCGAATGTAGACTACTCTTCTACCATTTACACCTATTCCACCATATTCTTATACCTTTTAAAAATATTATTTTACACATCAACATGAATCAGCCAGATAGAGAATCACATGAGAACTAATTTGTGTAAAATTGAAATTCATATCCTACAACAGTTGTTTTCAATGGGGGAGGTGATTTTGTTCCCGAGGGGACATCTGGCAATGTATGGAGACCTTGTTGATTGTCACAGCTGTGTGTAGAGGTGCTTGTGACATCTATTGAGTAGAGGCTGGGGATGTTCACCACCCTACAATGCACAGGACAACAAAGAATTAGCTCCCCCTCCGAATGTGAGTACTGTGGAGGTTGAGAATCTATGCTGTTTACTTAAGCCTATACCTATACTTGGAAGTTATGTGCAGTAGCTTTTAGGTAGGAACTTATTTTCTTTTTGATGGTGCTTGTAAAATAAATTCTTATTCAGTTCAGGTGATAGTCTCTTCTAAATATTGCTTTCCTCAACTTGAATAGTTTCATGTAGAGAATGGGAAATGATGGCCCTGCATCCTTTCCATTTCTTTTAAAAATCCTACATCAAGCCAGCCAGAATGAAAGAAAAGTGTACAAATGAGCAAAGGATGTGTTGGTAGAAATCTGAGACCAACTTGCAAAAACTTGACAGATTTTTATTTTTTAAAAGATGCCTTAGCTTCTGCATCCCATACAGTGTAAGAGGATAGAAAAAGAGACTTTATACTTATGATGTCAGGGGTTTTCTCTGTTTTTACTCTTCTTGACCCCTGTCCTGACCAGGACCCTAGCCTTTCCCATTCTGATTTTAGGGATTAAAAAAAAAATCTTTTGCAGAGAGGATTCTAACACAAACTGCCTGTAAAAATCACAAGCTAGAGATTTCAGGAAAGGACCCCAAGGTCGCTCACTGCTGGCGATTATTTTTCTGGGTGTTGTTAACTTGTTACTCAAGAGTAGTTGGAAGGAGCTGAAAAAGAGAGAGGCTTTAGCTGGAAATTAAGAAGCAAAATGCTGGGAGGAGATCTCAGAGGAAGAACATAATGATCTATAATAACTGATGTTTCCACGAAAATATATATATTTTTCTTTTCGTTTTTGAACAGCAAGAGTCGTATGTCTTGCCAGTTACATCTAGCCTTGCTGTTTAAAGTGAAGTTGAACGTCGCTTTCCCAGTAGATGGCATTGCAGTCTGTTCAGTGGAAAAGCGCTTCCCCTAACCAATAGGACATTAATTTTTTTCCCGTGAGCTTCTTCCTTGATAATGTATCTCTCTCCCGCCCTTACATTAAATACTAGCTTGAGATTATAAATAAGAACCTTGTTTTCACTAGTTACCTGTAACTCTCAAAAGATTTGATTTAAAAAAAAATATAGTAGATAATTTAATATTTCTATATCAAATGAAAAAAATATAGGCTAGATCTCGGAGTGTGGCATATGGAAAAATATGCAAGCATGGAATATTTTCAGACTATACTCTTTAAAAATGAGAGATGCCTCTGGTCTTCCTAAGTATACTTTTTGGTATCAATCCCTTATACTTACAGCATTTAAGTGTCAGTGTGAAAGAAGCCTTGAAAAAGTTTTCATACACAATGTGTTGTTCTCGGCTGAACCCTTAACTTTGATTCTTCTTTATTAACTAATTATTTCGAAACTTAAAAAAAAAAATCTTGCCTGGTTTTCATGTATATTGGTTCTGAGACAAACAATTGCATATTTTTTGGAATAATTATAAATGTTATTATCTTGATATTCTGTTTCCTTCTTTTAAATCATTAGACCTGAAAATGACAGCAGTAATTGATTGAGCTAGGGAAAGTTGTCATTGCTTTGTGTTAGAAAAAGGTGCCTATATGTGTGTTATTGTTTTGCTTATTATCAAGGTCCCTAAAGAATAGTCAGAGCATTAAACTGGATTTCAACCAAAGAGAGAAATGATGATATAAAGAATAGACATATTATTTTCTTTAAAAATTCATAATGAGGATTTACTTAGGTAAATACCTTATAAAATAGGAATTTAATGTATTGACAATTACAATCAAAATAGATTTCTTTTTCTTTGATGAACTTCGAAGATGAAAATATCATGCTTGCGTGTTTTAACAGAATCTGAGTTGTCCCTTCAGAATCCATTTTTTTCTGTGAGGCAACTGTATTCTCTTTTTAAAAATATTTTGCTAAAACTGTAAACCCCCCTCTCCCTGCCAAACAAAATCCTCTTTCCACTAAATATAATCTATATTTCTCTGATAGTCATTTGGAAATAATATTTGACTTCCATTTATCAATACCGTTTCTTCTCATTATTTTTAATCACAAGATTATGAGCTGTGTATTTAGTTATTATTTAAGCTAAATGGTGTCTTTGGCTGTTAGCTTGAAAAGATAATGTCCCAATATCAGGATTAAGTTTTCATCTGTATCAACTGGCTTAAAAATACCCAACTTGATTCCTTTTGAATTAACTGAGTCTTATTTTATTTTTTTTTCAATATCACCTATCACCATAGTAACCACTAGCTGTCAGTTCAGCTTCTGACATTTTTCTCATTTGGTAAGATTTCAGAATTGCCATCCTCCCTGCCAACATGTCATGAACAAGAAAAAAAAATTGCATGAAAAATCTAATGGGTGTCTGGTCTGATTGTCCTCATTCGTGGCAGGAAAGACAAAAACTGATGAATTGTGAAATGTATTCAGAGGGATTCAAGGAAGCAAGTGCCCGGGACCCCCCTCCCCCCCACCTCGTTTTCATTTTGTTATGCTTGATGCACTGTACATGCTTACCCTGACACTTGGGTTTGTAGAAATTTAAGATGAACAATTTTTACATTCACCCCGCTGATCTTTCTCCCCTACCTTGTTTTTTTTTTTTTTTTTTTTTAATAAAATGTCATCATTAAAAATAAAGTTACCAGGGCTCATATTTAGCATGATTTCTCACTTGAATCATGGATTTTTCGTAAGTCCGAATTGGCTTCCAATGTTTCAGATGTTGTGCTTGCAAATGTACAGCTCTGTCTTGGAGCCACATACGGATGGTGGGTACACACAGTGGGTTTTGTGTGTGTGTGTGTGTGTGCGCGTGCGGGTGGTTGAGAAATTATGTTAGGCCCATTTGAAAAAAGAAACAAAGCTGATTCTGGACCTTTTCTATGGGTTTGTTTTTCATGGCAAAGAAAAGTAGGAGAAATGCTGTATTTTTTAATTCTTTCCAGCATACTGGTTTAACAAACGAATGGGGAAAACAAAACATGCTAATGAATTTCTGTCCCAAATACAGGGCTGGGTAGTTGATGAAAGGAACTGTTTCTATACTTATTTCCTTCCTTTTGATTGCCAGACTTGTTACAGCAAAAAGCAAAAAAGGAAGGGAAGTGATAATGTACTTTAGCTGATGTAAGCATTCAAATTACTGAATAAATCTTACTAATATGATACAAACATATACCTCATATACGGATCTTATCACTGACACCTAGACAAGACATGTAATATATATGTGGTCTGAATATAAGTAAACATTAAATTTATTGACATGTGTTTTTATGCATGCAGATATTTGTACTGTTAATATGTCCTTAGGCTATCTAGGTGTACATGGGTTTGATAAAACTTACGTGTCTTTTCCAGAGGTTTTGTTTTGAGCCAGATCAATCCTATAGGATATTTTTTTCATGACTGTCTACAAATTCAGACTCAGCAGCAGGAATTCATTCCAGAAACATAAAGCTGATTTGATAAGCAGCTGCAGAATCCAGTGCCTTTTTACTAACGGGTGGACAACCCCAGGATCATGCATATAGACGTCAGGATGTTTCCATTTCACATTTCATATGCTGTGGCTTTAGTTTCTTTTAAAAAATTCACACACTGGATGGTTTGGGGGCGTGTTGTAGAATTTATTGCAGATTTTTATTCACAAGTATATTTAAACATTACATATAGCTAAGAAAGAATGGAAAGACCCAGTGAAAAATATCTCCATTAAGGACCAAAGTCTTTAATTTGAAAAGCAAACTGACGTGTGTATTTTTGATGCAATTTATATGAATATTAAAACATTTAATGTTCAGTGTAGGTGGATTGATAACATGATTTTGGCATTGATGATTAATAGTGTGCTGGAAATATACATGCATAAGTGCATACATATGTATACGGCTATAATGTATGTGTAAAATAAGCAATTTGGTTCATCATGCTTTTGTTATTTGATTCTTTTTAAATTTAAACACTTTGGAGAAACCAAACGAATAATGCTTGAATGTTTGCTGCTATTATTATGAACAAATATAACCCTTGAGAAATAACTAGAAAATTGATATTGAATCTCAGGGCATATTTCAAACACATATTTGGAAGTGGAAAAATTGAAAGTATTTTTTGGATACTGGCAAATAAATTTACCTCATAAAAGAAAAAAGCCAGAAAAATATAAATCTTTTAATAAGAACTAATATTTTTATAAGCTGTATTTTAAAATGAATGGTGTAAACAGAATATACTTTAATGCTTTTATGCTTTATAAGATTTATAACAATAATCAGCAAAACCTTGTAACTGTGTTTGCACCTATGTGCCTTCAAGCCATTGGACCTTGCAGTTAATTGTATAAATTCCATACACTATGGGAAATCACAATGTATCATTTATATTCAGCATGTGTCATGTGTATAAATATTAAAATATATTAGCCAAAAATGGCTGATTATTCCTCAAACATTTTGTGATAAATCTTATCTTTTTATAGGTTGGGTGGGGGAAACTAAATATTTTATGTTATTTGGAAATATTCTTTAAACAACCTAGATTTATTATTAACATTTTAAACATTTATAACTGCATTAAAATATTCGGAGACTTAGCTCACTGAACAGCCATATACCCAGGTCAAGTTATTTTTGCATGCAGCACATACAAGCGGTTCAGACTTCACTGTTCTCCCGTGTGGTGCCTGTATAACTGTCCACCGGTGCCAAACTTATGTATATAAAAGACCCATTTGTGGATATATTCAGAGTTACATGGGATCACTGATTTAGATCCAGATAGGAATACCATATTATCTGTATGTGCAGGGATTTTTTGAAACCTATTTAATTATCATTCTCATCTTTTAGGAATTCTTTTAATCTATCTGAGATAGAAGGCAGCATATAGGTGAATTTTTGTGTGTACTCTTTTTAGTGTGTATTTGAGGAGATATTTTTAAAAAGTGGGTTGAATATATTCAAACATAAACACATAAGTCAAATATCTGAAAGTCTGACCTAATAGCAAATGTAAAAAAATAGATACATATTTATTGAGACTGATAGAGATGCCTAATGAATAAACAAACACAGGGTTGAACTGTTTTACAAATGTATTTGGCAACTGCCCGTAGCAGTGAGTGTGTACATTTTGAGGGGAGGAAATGTCAGAACAGAGTCTTGTAAATACATGCAGCTGGAAAGAATAAAATAAAAAATGATGACTAGCGCTGACAGGCAGACTTGGGGTGTATGATATACTTTGTTCATTTGATTCTTAGAACTCAGTCGGGGGTTAAATTGGAATCCAGACATCAAAGAATTCTTCCACCAGACCCGAATTTTGCCCATATAATTTTTTTTCTTACAGTTGTCATAATTTTAGCTAATTTCACAGTGCAATAAATTTTTACCGTTTGAAGTCTTTTTTTCCTTCTTAAATATGCACACAGTATGTATATATAATATATCTCATGTGAACTACCCACACACTTGATACTGGGTACACATTCACATAAAAGTGATAGACACACACATATGTATATCACACATGTGCCTGTACATGCACATTCACAGATGGAGGAGGAAATGGCGTAGGCAGCCACTACATTCATCTGACCCTAATCTTGAAATATTAAAGAGAAAAGGCTGTTTTCAGTAGCGATACGTTTGTTTCTTTTCTTCTTTATTCCTTTTTTTTCCCTCCTGACTGTTGTGTCTGAAAATGTTGGAAGCATGTGGTGCTGCATATTTGGAGGTTTTGCAGGTTTCTGTACGATTTTTATCTGAAGGTCAGGACTGAGGAAATACATCAGGTTGGGATGTTTGCTGTTTGCCATTTAGCCTTGCTCTTCTTATCAGATCATTTTGTCGTGTGGGCCACAAACAGGGAACTCCTCTAAAGAGAGAGTAAAAATAAACATTGTATTATTCATATGCAATTTTTTCCTTTTTAAAGGATCTGAACACCATTTCTATGTATACTTTACTTCTAGCATTCCTTAGGTTCATTGGCTTATTATTAAAATTCCATTTACCATTTGCATTTCTCAAATAAAAATGTTAAAGGTAAATGTGTGGGTTTTTTTCCATAAAAAGTAAAAACAGTGATGAATCATATCCATAAGGTAATGTGTCATTTCTGAGCCATTGGTGTGAGTTCAGTATACTTGGTTTTGCCTGAATATGCCACTTATGATAAAGAAACATATAAATTGAATAAGAGGATTTACTTTACTTGTACATAACATGGATCTAAGAATCTTGTTCTGTAGTTGATGAACTTGTCTGTTTTCAAATCAGCTATGCTGATGCAGGCCTGGATAATTTGGTCACCGCCACCAGTAAGCAAGCTGTGGCTCCCATTCC
Source organism: Pteropus vampyrus (assembly GCF_000151845.1). Taxonomy (NCBI): domain Eukaryota; kingdom Metazoa; phylum Chordata; class Mammalia; order Chiroptera; family Pteropodidae; genus Pteropus; species Pteropus vampyrus. The sequence continues at coordinate 835,064 of NW_011889264.1, forward strand.
ATGAAATTAACATTGTTTATGGAAACCGTAGATGGAGAGAGCGTTTCTTACCATGAATGCTGTGAATTAAATTTATTCAGGATAATTGTCCAATCTCCATTACTTCATGCACTATTCAAAGGGCATGCGGAGCCAGGGAAAATGAACTTCCGGTCTCCTGCTATTAAGAAGGGATCTCCTCCCATTTACATGGACAGTGATTAGACAAGAGGCATATTGGAGAATGAAAGCCATTATGAATAAATATTAGTCATGGCTTTTGGGAACCAGGTGAGGAATGCCTATTGGCTTTTCAGGATTAGTGGGAAACTGGTTAGAATTCTAATTCCAATCAGTCATTCATCTACAATTAAAAATGAGAATATGGATCTGAAAGTTGGCTGTAAACTCTTGCTGTTGCACCTATAGAAAATCCTAGATGACACTTATTGTGGTGGACCTGCCATTTTTCATCAGTATAATTACTCTTCGAAATAATTTCCACAGAGTAGATCTCATTGGGAATTCTTAGAGGAAGCCAAGTTTCATTTCCCTAAGCATCTACATAGCTCAGGGGCATCTGAAACTGCTTGTTGCTTTACAAAGTGATTACTTATTTTGTTAGCCAGCCTAGATATGGTCTCACTATTAAACAACTACTGTCATAGGTATCCAATAAGGATTTGATTTTTTTTTTTTTTTAAAGAGACTGGTGAGAGACTACCATAATCTTTGTTATGCTGTCCTTTGCAAAAGATAAACATTTGCTTTCCATCTTGGTGTCATCTTTTCAGGTTATTATTTGGTCACTAATTTATCTCACCATTAGCGAATTATGGTAGATTATTGCTTGGATGCATTAAAAGCGCCAAGGAGCTGGTCCTATGGCTATTTCGGGCAAAGTCATAAGCACACTCTCTTCTTCTTTTTTTTTTTTTTTTATTGTCCTCCCAGGGAGCAGAATTTGAACTTAATATTCCATGAAATAAGCCATTGTAATCACGTTGGGTTAATAGAAGAAGTAAAATTGCCTCTCCTCTCACAAGACATTAGAGCAAGGCTGTGTTATTAAAGTTTTCTTGCGGACAGGCGGTTTAAAATATATCCTCAGTGGCTGATGCAAGCCCTTTCAGGGTGGATGACAGCTTTTCAGATCTTAATAGGCTGCTCATTCCTGGCCCATGAGTTTCCAGCAATTTTTCCTTTCAAGCCAGGCTATGACATGATGGCTAAAATCTGACATAACAGAGTACCATGGGCTGTGTAAATCCTTACTCATTAAGTGGGTTTCTGTAAATTTGTGTCAATAAGTAAACAATTAGAACTTATAAATACTATTGATTTAGTCTATTTATTTTCACCTATTTGACCCACAAAATTCTCTGTTGAATGGCCTCCTTGGAATCGACAGCCCACTGATACATAGAGCACAGTAATGAGAGTCCAGCAAGGATGAGATTCTCTTTTTGATTGGCCCAGAAATTGTTGAGTCAATGGGAGATGTTATTCAGAGCTTTAAAAAAAATCTTGCCAGTGAGTTGTACTTGAGCTTAGGGTAAGCTAAATTTAAGTAAGGGTCTTAAGAAGGAACCAGCAAGGTATTTATGTGTTTCTCCTCCTTTCACACCCAGTTCCTGCCCAGCACCTGCTGATGTTCATGTCCAGCTAATATTGGGAGGGTAGGTACTGGCCACCAGCCCACATAACAAACTTCAGCTTTTCCACAGTTATGAATTGACTTTGAACTTAATTTGAATTGGGGACTATATCTCAGAATGTATTTTCCTCTTAGTGACTTTATGAGCAAAGAAAAAGAAAAGGAGTTTGCTCTCAAATGTTTCATAAATGCTGTTTTCTAAGTCAGGTCTTGTTCTAGAAATACAGAGATTAATGGGTACTTGTCGGGGTATTTCTCGGCTCCTTAGGAAAAAGAAAAAATTGTTTCGAGGTTTGGGATAGACTAGCTCGAAGCTGGCTTTGGCTTTTTCCTCTTTCTCTCCTTGTTTTGTTTTTTCTTTTCTCACTTATCTCTACTCCATAGGACTGAACAGATGAATGACCTGCACTGGTGGTGATGCTTCATGGCCCCAGGGATTGGCTGGAGGCAATTCTTTGTTACCGGCACCGCCTTCAGCCTGCTCGTTGAGAGGGAATACCTAACTTGTATGGTGTGTCCTATGCCTAGTGGTATGGGGAGATTGTCTCAAGGCCCTAGCACTATGTGAAATGTGAGCAGCAAACCTCAGTTGCATATAAAGTAACTATCAGGGAGCTATCTTTATCCCTAAATATGATGTATAGATAGATACATGGTGAGGGAGATGGAAAAGATGAGATTTTGACCTTTCTATATATATTTAGTATTTGGAATTAGCTCAGTTTATTTTCCAGTAAATCAGGAAGCTTTATGAAGCTACTTTATATCCACTTGGAGGCTGGACACAGAATATATGGGAGAATTTGATTTAATTAAATAAAAATGTTTATCTAACATCTGTTTTGTTTCAGAGTCTGTCCTAGGCCCCTAAGATACCAGATGTAAAGGACATAATCCGTGGCTGCAAGACACTTGCTAATGCACAAGACCACTCCCTCCCTCTAAACAAAGAGGAAGCAGGATTAGAAATTATGAGATATCTTGGCTTCTCTTCAAGCCCCACACATAATGAACATGGCTACCTCCACAGACCCCTGCCTCATGTCAGGGTAGTGGGCTTCAGTTGATCATGTGCCAGCATTAATAGATGGAAACATGTTAACAGCTGCCTGTTTTGTCTTTGTTTTTGTACCAGTGTATGTGTATGCACCTATTTTTTTCCCATGATAATCCTTAAGTACAGTTATGCAAATACACAATAAGTTATGTATGTATATCCCGCATATTCTAAAGCATTTCTCCAGTTATCTGTTGTACAGTCAAGCTCTTTGTAGTAGAGTGTATTTTATCTGTGGTGCATAAAACAGTTAGCCCTTTGTCTGTGTAACTTTTACTTGAAGACAGTTTTCTACAGATGCTTAGCTTTTTTTGGTATTGACATAATTCATTCTCAGCTGATAAGTTTTAGCCCTTTTCCTCAGTCAAACGACATCTAAAATTTAGCTAAACATTCCCACCATGTTTATTCTTTGAGTTGATTTGGGTGGTTGGGGCTGTTTGCTTATTCATGAGTCATATTTAAAATGCTGTCTTTTCTGAAACAACCCGTAGGTTGCTACACTATGAATTTGCAGCTCCGCTACCAACTGTGTTTCCAAAGTTGTACAATTTATGTGTGCCTTGACCATGATGAGGTTTTTTAAAAAGTATCGTAAATATTACTAGCTACTGGAGAGGTTAATGTGACATAGTCTTTAAGATTACTGACTTAGATGAATTCATCCTGGGCTTTCAGAGAGCACTGGGCACTTTCATCCTAATTTAAATTTAATAGGACAACATTCACCATTTTCAAAGGGTAGAACTTCCAAGGAAGGGAAACAGTGTAAATAAGATTATGAAATCATGAGAAAGAGTAAAAGTGTTCTTTAAAAAGCAGATCAATAGCTAGCTTAAAGCCCTTAGATTATAAACTGATAATGCAATGTATTGAAATAAAAATATGGAGCCTGGATATGTGATAGAACAAGAGGAGAAAGCTAGCTCATTAAAAAAGAAAAAAAAAATCATGTAAAGAAACCCTTCGGAGCACACTGAGTAACGTTTGCACTGGGACATTCCCTGCATTCAAATGAAAAATGAGAAAAAGTTTGCTTTAGTTAATATGCTTAGGTTTGTTAGAGTGTCTGAGGAGTTCCCTGTACTTCCAGGTGAATTTTGCATTAGTGTAATGAAATAAAGAACTGCATACACTTTCAGAGGGGGGCAGAGAAAAGCTTTTGCAGATGCCACTGAGCAACTTTGCATATGTGTAAACCTTACCACCTTCAATGGGCGACATGGACATTACAGATTGCATTAGCAGACTGTCTACTGCCTGTATCAGTTATGATTCTTGGTTATAAATGTTTAAACTTACTCTAGGCAATTAAGTTAAAAGGGATTTATTAAGAGGAAATCAAGAAGGGGAGCAATGAGCACCTACCAAAGACCAGGGGACAAGTTTAGGAAGGGGCAGCAGCAAGGAGTTCAGAGAGCTGGAGGTCTGCAGAAGGAAGCAAGGCACCTCACTCTAGTGAGAATGGTCAAGCTGGAGGGCCGTCATTGCTGCTTTGATGAAGTACTCACCATCTTCCATGTTTTTGCATTACTTGCTCAGGATGCAAAGTCCTATGAGAGGGTATCAGCTTGGTCCAGCTTAGACTACAGGTCTTCCCCTGGATCAGGCCACTGCAGATTCTCTGATGAGAAGCAAGCCTCTGGATTTACCTCTTAGCAAGCCTATACTACTGGAGGAAAGGCTTTATCTATGGAAATCTTGGGGAGGGGAATGGGTACTGGGTGCCCAGAAAATGTTGAGTGTCCACTATACCTTCAAATTAAATAGTATTTATTAAATGGCACAATTGCAAGGTGTTAAGTACCATGTGAATTAGGTTAAAAAGAAAAGGCACTGGTCTTTAGGCACTGTGGCTAGACTAAATAAGAAGTATGAGGGGAAAAACACTTGACCTTTTCTGAGGGTGTGAATGACTCTGGGGTAAAGGTCACGTCTACTGTTCTTCTCATGGTTTCCATAATGTTAGGGAGCCTTTGCTTTGCCTGTAGTTTGCAATCTGTCTTACTAAACTGCCTGATGTTCAAGCTTAGGATTTGGTTCTGCCTCCACCTACCCATGTCAGGGCCACAGTTCCTCTATTTGTAAAATGGAGCTCACAGTAAACTCAGAGTTTGGTTTGAGCATTGCATGAGGTAACTCTTGCGAAGCATCTGACACCAGCATTGGCTCATGAAGCATTCTCAGTAAATGTTAGTATAGTGGATGCTGTCAGTGTCTTTCCCTATATCTTCTTGGCCCACATCTGTTTTCACCTGTGCTTCCTCTTTCTAGGGTCTCTGTCTCTTATCTATGGGGTATCTCTGGGCCATGGGCACCAGCCTAACCTAAGCTCTGGGCAGTATAGAGTGCCAGGAATTTAGTGCATCTGGGGTAAACCAAAACCAACAAGGGACATGAAAGGAGTAGTGGATTATTATTGCACATCTTCAGCCCTTGGAGGGACAATACAAAGGCTTTTCTGTACAGTTTCATCAGAGATGCCCCAACAGGATTGAACACTTGGTGCCCATAGCAGACATCAGCTTGCTAATACACCATTATTGTTTTTCCTCCTTTCTCTGCTCCTTCACTTGTCCTTTCTGTATTCACCTCCTAAATAAACTCCCTGCACCCAAGTCTTTGGATTGAAGCCTGCTTTTGAGGGAAACCCAACTCAAACAGCTATCACAGTCATCTGAAATACTGTTAAAGGAAGGATCAACCCCAAGGATAAATCTACTTTTGACAGATAAATATGTTTTCACCTTATTATTGATATTATTTTTTCGTGCCTGGAGTAAATAAGGAGAGAATAAAGAATGACAAAACCCATTTGAGGCCAGAACTCTTTGAAAAGTGTTAGACTTTTGTAGGTTTTGAGGAGAGGAGGGAGTGATGAGTGCTTGTTATCACTTGAAGAAAATTGAGTTCTGAGACTAAGAACAGGATGCTCAAAGCCATCCTCAGGTTAGTAGTGTGTTCTTACTGGATGCTTTTCTGAGTAATAGCAGTTCAGATTTCTCATAAGTTAGTACTCAGGACACCGTGTCAATGGCCTGGAACTGGAGGTGAGAGGTAGGAAGGAAATCAACAGTGCAAAATGGGTAATTATGAACAAAGCATAGAAACCATCTAGAACATCAGACAGTTGAGAGGTCAAGGTCGGAGATGGGGGTGGAGTCTCAGTCCCAGGAAACAGGATATGAAGAGCCTCTGAAATGAACACATGGCATGCAGGCTTCACAGAGGTGCCCATTTCCCCTTACTGAGCTCTGGCTACACCTGTCTTTCAGTTTCTCAGATATTGTTACTGCCTCAGGAGACTTCTTCATGAGCTTTCCTCAACCTGGGCTATTACACACTCCAAACCTTTCATTTGTTTAACTCCTTATTTTTAGATCCCGATTGTATGAGGTGGCACTTACTGCATAACCAGCCTCTCCAAAACAATAATTGTATAGTTGCTCACAATTCAGTGGATCAACAGTTTTAGCTGGATTCACCTAGGATGGCTTGCTTTATGTCAGCCGTCTCTCACTATTAGGCAAAAAAGTTGTGTATTTTTGTGTGTGTGTGCGCATGTGTGTCCTGCTTCACACTCTTAAGACCAGTCCCTTTTGAGTCACCTTTTAATTGGCTCTGGGGTCATTATTCACCATCCCCCACTTTCTGCCTACTGCTTATAGAGTAAAACTTAACTTTCAATATCCCATTCTTCTAGGCACTGCTTCTACTAATTATTAATCTGTTCCAGTTGTGCCAACCAGGGGTCTTCTGGAGATCAGAACCTGAAGTTGTGTGACTTTCAGGTATCACGTCAGGCTGACTGGTAGAGGTCTTGGTGTAGGTAGCTTTTCCTGTATCTTTCTGGCCATCGCTCATCTTGCTCGTTAGAATGGGATTTCAAAACCTCAGGGGGTGGCAGAGAGGCAATTAACATGCACAGGTTTTTACTATGTATCAGGCACAAAACCAAGAACTTTCACATATGTATTTGATGAGGTTCTTAGTTGCAGACGGAATCTACTCTGGGTAGTTAAAATCACAGGAGACTTTAAGTGATAGAAATAGCTAATGGGCTCAGTTTGAAGAACTAAGATACAGATCCAATGCTGAACTTCCAGGAAAGACTCCTAGAAATACCCTGCTGAACAGATCAGCCACAGGAGCTTCAGCCTTTATGGTGATCAGGAAGCTGGGGCCACAGCTCCAGGATCAGAACCACGTGGTGCCTAGTTATCTATGCCCAGAGAATGTACACACAGCACTTGGGCTCTTTCTCCATATAACTCATGTGGCTGCTTCTCATTTAAAGAATCTAAATGACAAAAGGGAGTCGGGAAATGTACCTTATAGATTCTTCTTTGGGTAGGTGAGATAGTACACTGTAGGGATCTATTAAAATATTTTGGGAAGTGACACTGCAGATGTTCTCTCCATAAATACAAATCACACATTTCGAATATTTCACTTCCATAGGAATGAGTTCCATCTAAACACCGTTAGTACCTCCTTTTTTAAGGTTAGGGAAAAAGGCACAGAGAAATAAATAATTTGTACACAGTGATAGAATTGGGATTAAAATCTGACTCCAAAGTCTGACTCCTCTGATTTCCTTGGCACCATTTTTGGTTGCACTGAAGAGCATTTTTCTTCCCTGGCCTCTGGGATTGTGTCAGAAAGCAAGGGTCACATAGACACTCAGTTGTAAAGCAGATGATTTTGATATTAAAAGTAGAAATACTTGAGAAGTATTTTCAAAAATTTATTCGCAGCATTATTTTCATCAAAGAGTCCAGGAAAGGGAAACTAAGAAAATACGACCTCTCCTCCTCCATAAAGAGCCTTTGGGAATGTGCTAAAGTAGAGAAAGCATGGGGTTGGAGCTGGGCAGTTGGTCCCTGACACTTGCTGTTCAGGCTTTTATGATGAAGCTGTGCTAATGTCTTTAATCACTTCCAAAAAATGACAAGCAGAATTCTGCACCAAAAAGGCCTGAACTTTTATCAAGTGCTAGTGTCTTTAGGAGACAGCATGGGAGAAATATAAAACAGGCCCGAGGAAGGTGCAGAGTCTGCTTTGTTTCACGTTTTTTTTTTCCCCCACCAAGATATAAGTGAGATCTTTCTATAAAGACCAAAATGGCTCCACGAGACTTGCCGTATTAGACAAGAGGTCTTTTTACTTTTTATGCGATGCATTTGTATTGAAAACACATGTTGGAGGCCAAAGTAATTTTCTTTACAGACAATGAATCTTACAACTGGTTTGAACAGTTTTTAAAACTCAAATGTTTTACCACTCCTTGTGATTGGTAGGAGTAGAAAACATGTGTGAGAGAGAAAGAAGATAAGAAAAGCAAGAACAGAATGTAACTGAAAAGTTATAAGAAATTAAGGCATGCAGAGAGCCTTCAAAAGGTAGTGATTCTGTTACTTGGGAATTTTTTGGTTACAGTCACTCACAATATACTTTAGGGAAAATTATATTTATCGTTTTTTTGAAATGTTAGTAATTTGATAATTCATTATTTTTTTAAACTAGAAAAGAAAGAAAGCTATTAGAAAAACAAACAGAAAAAACATTTTAGGGTGATCTTGCTTCAGGGGGGACTAATACTAGGTCTCTGTTTGCTATTGTGTTTTGTCCGGCAAAGATCAAGGCAGTATCTTTAAATAAAAGTGAAAAGTTGTTGTGACCTTCATTGTCAGATTCAATTTGAACTGGGCCACAGGACTTTGCATTTTATTTTTTAAATTAGCCATTGTTATCTCTTGATGGTCATCTACAGGCTGCTCCTGTTGCATGAAATTGACATGCAGTGGGTGCCTTTACTTTCCTTCATATTCCCCCATAAATAGCACGGGGCTATCTTTTAAAAATGCTCTGATACTGACTGACATTGTGCGAATTTTCCATTAGGCTTTATTAATATGTAGTTTTGTTGCTGGGTCCTAGTGATCTTGGTCAACTGCTCCTCATGTTTCCCTCTCTCCTTGCTGGAAGAGAACATGTTTCTCTTTTTTTGTCTTTTAGTTTTTGTTGTTGTTTTTGCTTTCTTATTGTTGCCTTTCTCTTGAATTCTAAGGTATTATTTTAATAGCCTTTGGAATTGTAATGTCCGACTTCAAGAACACGGCTGGACCTGGAGATGTGTTTCTCTACTCTTTCTAAAAGTGAAGGAAACCGGATGCTGGAAGAAGTGAAATGACTTGCTCAAGGTCACACATCTAGTTCACGGTCTACATACCCTCTATGTGAATCTCTTTCCTTTGTGCCAGATGGCTGATATAGAGAGAGATCACGAGACAGAAGAGAGGTGCTTCTTTCCCTAAGAGAGCACATCAGAGGTTTGAAATGGTCGTGCAGGCTTTAATTTACAAAGTTATATTAATTTTGACTCCCCATCTGTGGCAATGTGAGAATAATAAGTTCTAAATTTAGCAAGCTCTTTTACCATTTTGCCTGACAATATTTATCACTTTATGCAGTAGGAGATCCAAGACAGTCCAGAAACTTCTCTTAGACAACAAGGGACTCCGGTCTTCAACTGGTACCTTGCAAAGGTACCTTAGGGAAGCTTTGAACATAATTTCTCATCTCGGGCTGAATTTTTGAAATATTTCCTCATATTTATCTGTACAACTGCCCTTCTCTAGGGAGAAGACAGGGGTTGGCACTCTCCTTGTCTTCACTTAGGTATTGTTTTTGTTTTTTAATAGATAAATGGAGTTCACACAAATAAAGTAAGGATTGATAGAAGAGCTGAAAGGGAGGAGTAAATGATTGTGAATGGTTAGTTCACGTGGGGAAACACTGGGTCAGAATCAGGTCTCGTCCTCCTTTCCTTCACCTCTTACGTGCCCTGTAATTTACTGAAAGTTGTGGATTATTATGGAGCTAAGAATCCCATCATCATGATACAGTTCGCCTGAAAACCTTGTATTAAAACCAGACCAAGCTATGATCACCTCCCACTTGCTGAAGCTCCGTGGATATCTTTTGTGATAGTTTTGTATTTTTGTATATCGAAACGTTTAAGGTGGAATTATTCCTACTGAACCCAAATGCCAGATTAACCCATATGTCATCTATTTACAAGACACTGTGATACTGGTTTTCTTTAACAGTGAGTGAGACAATGTATACAGTATTTCATGAGAATATAATAATGCTATTCAGGGTCCTAAAATATAGTGTGATGCAGTGCAGTTCACATAAACATAATCATTTCCTTTCAAATGTGGTTTCAGTCCTAAAGAACCCAACTATGGCCATTGTTACTGATGGAAATGGCCTGTTGTCATCAGAGCATCTAAGACTATCTAGATCAGCAGTATTCTCCCCAGAATGGTGCATCTTTCAACATTCAGCTTTCCCAGGGGTTTCTTTGACATGGTCTGAGCCTCTTTCTATTTTATTTATCATTCTCAGTCTCGTAACATCACTGTTGACTAGATTTGTACCCACTGAGCTTTTCTTGTATAGGATGCTCAAACCCTCGTGTGCGTGGGAGAGGCAGGCATTACAGGACAAGCCCCTTTGCTGGGTTTTATCAGGGACATATCTTCCACTTCTGCAAGATGTCGAAATTGAGTATCAAGTCTCTACCACAGGACCACAGACCTTTTCTTGACAGTACGGTGAAGGAGAATCTTCATGGACTCTTATTTAAAGAGTAAAGAACAAAACCCCTGGTGCAGCATATTAAACTTAGCATCAGGCAGTTCCGTTTAGGGTTCCTTATTTGCATTTTTTCATTGAAATGTGTGGCTTAAGTTTCATGGGGCTTCACTGTAGAACATATCAGAGAAGATACTCTCTCTCCTCCTTAAAAAAAAAAAAAGTTGTTGATGGCTGGAATAAGGAAGTTGAAGAACAAAGGGAAAACTTTAGCAAAAAAGTGGAACCAGTGAGGTTAGTTGGTACTCAAGAGAGGGCACACGGCCCTTCTACCAGAGGATTCACTGTCTTCACAAACAATCACTTTTTCGACTGGTAAATATATTTAGAGAGAAGTGCTTTTAGATGCCATCCTTACTCATTTATTCTTCAAACTGTAATACAGCACATTTTGGGTTTCAGTATATTGCATTTTAAAACTAATGATGCATTCATTTTAGAGCAAATCTTATTTCTAAGCCCTAATTTAATAGAATTAAACTCTAAGCTGAATTGGTTTTATGAGATAAAACTCTGAAGTTGATAACTGCATTTAGGAATAGTTCAGGTATTGAGTTTCTAATTTGCTTCCTGAGCATGGAAATCCCTCAGATAATCAATATTGACTACCATTAATTGGTAGGAAAGGCTCTTGCTGAGTTTTCTGTCTTCTGCTGAAGGAATTGCCTCTGCACATTGGTTGTCTGTGCTGTTCTGATTGGTCACAACTGAAGAGCCCTGGGCTTGAGTTCATTTGAAGTTGGACATTTGTTCCCGGCTATTTGACCACAGCAACATTCAGCCTGGTTCAAACAACAGTGGGACATGGAAACCTTTTTTCTTCATGCCTTATAGAGTTTCTAGGTTTATTTTAGTTTTCCTGTAAGACTGTAAATTTAGTCTTTATTACAGAAATTATTGTTTTCATTCCATGAGGGCAGAAGGCATGTTGGTCAAGTTAAGATCTGGAGCTTACCAAAGGGTGGAGACACTTCTGATTATGGTAGGACACTGTGTAAATCAGTTCTAATACCTTCTGAAAATGAAAATCCTGCTAATTGGTAAATGAACTATTCACAGATGTTACAGGCATTTGGAAATGGATTTCTCTAAATCCCTTAAAAATCAGATGCTGGCTTATTTTTGTTATAGGAAATATATTTTAAATGTGAATTTAAAACACAGGCAAATGTATATTTTTCTTTTGGAGCAGAGGGTACCAGTTTATCCCATCCATGATCCCAGTCCTCTGAGAAAGAACTTCTTTTGTCCTTGCCAATCTCAGGGGAATTTTATTTAAAGGAATTAAATCTGAATACTATAGAACTGCTACTGTATCCAATCTTATTTTTCACAAATAAGGCAATTAAAAATTTTTTATTGTTTCTCTTAAAAAAATAAAAAAATATATGGACTAGCACACAAAATAAAATAAAAATGTAATCCTACCACCTACACATTCTCATTGGCAACATTAAAGAGTATATATCCTTCTCTTTTTTTCCCCCCATGCATAGATACACTTTTATACAGTTTATGAATTCACTATTGAAATGCACATACTTCTTTGTAAATCGCTTTTAAAATTTAAAGTTATATTGGGAACATTTCTCCATGATATTAAATATACTTTTACAGCGTGATTTTTTATTGGTCCACAGTATGGATGTGCCATAATCTACTTAACCAATACCCTGTTATTGGGCATTTATTTTCTTCTAAATTTCTTAGTAGTATAAATAATGCCATGATTGATTCCCTTGAACGTAAATCTTATAAAGCAGTTTTTAACACCATACTATTTTATGTGTATGGAAAAATCTTGCCTCCAGTCCCCACATTTTGCGGTTTTTGCTCTGTGTTCTTGGACTTATTTTTTCCTTTTTTTTTTAATTAAAAAAATTCTCCATCATGACGATGAAATGTTTTATCCATTTGGGTTATTTGTGAAATTTAGTTTAGCTCTTTAAGTTCTATGCTGTAGTAAATACTTTCTGAGTTGGTTATATTTTCCAGAGATGGCTAAATTTGCATATTTTATTCTCGCCTATACATGTGCATTAATTTTAAGGTATGTCCAGGAAAGATGAAGTAATCCTCAACTCAGGAGAGCTTTGGTATTTGTTTGAAGTCGATAGCAGTGTTCTTCTTTCTCTGGAAATATCCCTGTGTTGTCGGTGACCTTGCCAGCTGCTTTAGTGGCTGCCCACCTGCCACACCCTGGCTGTTTGTGGTCCATTGAAGTTGGTTAGCTCTCTGCTAGTTCAGAAAGGCCACCGAATGTGAAATCCAGCCTGAAAGGCTGGGAAAGTAAATCGTGGATCTGGCACATTTCAATGCCAGTAAATTACATTTTGTCAGCTTCATTGCCCTGAATTTCACGCGCAAATGTGGGACATTGAACGACTGGCATTTGACAATAAAATTAGAAAAAAAAAAGAGGCTAATGCCTTATTAATGCAAACAATCTCTGATTCAAATGGCTGCAGGCAAAGAATTGTTGCTATTTCAATGGCGACAATTGCTATTTTTCCTTCTGTTCATATTAATTTCTCAGAAAAATTTAAGGTATCTTTTGTTTCCCATTTTGCTTCACACTGGACTGGAAACATCAATGCCTTCTTTTGAAAAATATTGGCTTTTGGAAGCTTGTAGAAACTAGGAGGTTTGGGATCCTCATTCATTCTATTTATGTAACAACGTTCTGATTTATGTAACAACAGACATGTCTTCCTGAGTCTGCATCTGGGTGTGCTGCCTTTAACTGCAGATCCTTGTTTCTTCTATGTGGTCAACTTCTTAGAGATGCTCTCATTGAAAAACCCAGGTACTAGAGCAGCATGAGAGGTGCTTTATGTCCTGGAAAAACAACCAGAGGTCTTAGGTTGCCTTCTGGAAATACAAAATTTGTTCTTTTTTGTTTTGTTTTGGAAGGGGGAATATATTTTTTCATGTCATAAACCCCAGTAAACTTGATGTTTTGCCTTCTTTTTCTATTGGATCTGGAAAAAATCCCGACTTCACAGAAGCAAAAGTCAACTCCTAGTTCAATTCTGTATACTCATTCTTATCTATCCAAAATAAGAACAAATGTTATAATGTTCTTTAATTTTCCATACCAAAGAGAATCTGAGACACTCAAAATTCTAGCAAGTTTATAGGTAGGTTTGACCTGACACCAACTTGGTTTTGCTGTTTGTCAATAAGGATACAGGAAAACATCTATTTTATCTCCTCAAATATCTACTTTGCCGCTACTAAAAAATGTGTACACAGAATATGTACACAAGCAAAAGAAGTTGTGTTTTGTGTGTATATTTGTATGTGTTTTCTTTGTTTTCAGCCAAAAGTTCCTTTAGGAGTGTATCTTTAGAATCAAAGACAGGGTCTCTTTTATTTCGATCTTGATTGAGGTGTAGAATGGAGACAAATGACCCAGTCTAACACACGTGACAATAAGAGACCCTCAGAGATTTTGGAAAACAACTTCAGTCTTATCAGCAAACTTCATAATGAGGAAACCTCATCACAGCCATGTGATCACATGGAGGTGAAACTTTGACCTTGACTTTTGAGCATCTTGCCAAGCTTTCAGGCCTGCGTGAGAAAGCCTGGCCTTTTAAAGAGAAAAGTCTAATGAAGGAGTCAGGGCTGGAGAACATGCTATATTACAGTGGTGATGAGGACCAATTTCATTACTTGGAGAAAAGTAGGAATAACATCAGTTACAATCTTATAAGACCTTACACTCCCCTTTCAATTACAACAAATATTTTGTAACATCCTCTTTATTCTCTTGGCAAGAAACACATAGACATTGTAATCTACCCATTCACATAATTTAAAAAAATCAGTAAAATATCCCAGCAGTAATATAAAAAAAAATTTGAAAGGAAAACAATTTATAATAAAATATGCATTTGAATATGAAAATACTCAGGACAACCACACTAGAAAATGCAGAAGTCAATACCTGTTTTTTTTTGTGTGTGTGTGTGTGTACTTACCATGGGTCAGTGACAAATGTAGACTGATAGAAAGGTGTTGTGTTGGTGACTTGATATTTCATCAAGTGCCTTTGTCATGACTTTCTTATATGGGGGCAGCAATCTTTGGTAGAGTTTGGAAAAAGTAGTGTACAGTTGTCCTTTGACTTACCTAGCAATTGCTGCCTAGAAAACTCACTCACATTCATGCTGAATAGTAGTTTGTTTATATGTGAACGTATTTAGATTCTAGGCTCAGATAATGGTTAACAAATTTTTACCTTTGTAAATGTCCTGTAGGATGTTGAGAAGCCATGCAGGAGGTAGGTGGGACAATTCTTCATTGTGAGAGATTGTTTTAGGTAATGCTAGATGTTTAACATTCCTGATCATCCCTCTAAATGTCAGTAGTGCCCCCTAACATCATTGTGACAGTCTAAACTGTCCCTGTAAAGTTCCAAACTATAGAACCACTATGGATGATGGTTGTGTGAAGAGAAATCTGAGACACAAATGTGTAGAAGCTAATGCCTCAATATTAAAAAATGAAGTCTCTGTGATATCAAATTCAAGCATAAAATATATTAGTGTAGGCTGTATATTGATACATTTTGATATAAGTGGTAAAGGGTTATCATCATAAGATTTCAGTAGTTCTTAAATTTTTAGCTTCTTAGTCTCCTCTGAAGGGACTTTTGGAAGAATTTTATAAATACAGTACTCCCTTCTTATCTGTGGGAAATATGTTCCAAGACTCCCAGTGGGCGCCTGAAACTGCAGATAGTACTGAACCCTATATACACTATGTTTTTTCTTTAATACATACTTACCTATGATAAAGTTTAATTTATAAATTAGGCATGTAATTAATTATAAAAAAAGAACGGTTATAACAAGATACTTTAATAAAAGTTATGTGAATGTGGTTTCTCCCTCTTTCTCTCTTCCGTCTCCTCTCTCCATTCTCCTCTCTCCTCTCTCCCCTCTCCCCTCTCCCCTGCGATATGATGACAATTGATCTAATAACCAAGACAGCTACTAAGAGGGCGGGTAGTGTCTATAGCATGGACATGCCGGACAAAGGGTTGATTCACATCCAGGGTGGGATAGAGCGGGACAGTAGGAGATTTCATCATGCTACTTAGAACAGCTTGCAATTTAAAACTTATAGGAGTTATTTCTGAAAATTTCCATGTAATATTTTCAGACTGCGGTTGACTGGGCTAACTGAAACTATGGAAGGTGAAACTGCTAATAAAGGGGACTATCGTATACATTACATCTGAAAGCTTAACATGTGCCTAGCACTGCATTAAGCAGTACTTATACATTATTTTATGCAAACGTCACTTGTAACTTTTAAAGATTTTAGAGAAAGCAGAGGCTTTAAAAGGTTAGAACCTTAACAAAACTTAACCCAGCTGATAGATGTCAGAGTAAGATTTGAGCTCATGTTTGTCCAAGAAAGTAATACAACCACCACCTCAACAAAGATAACTTCAGAAGAGTAAATTTTTTGGGGTTTCCCTCCTTCTATAAACTGCCCTAAGATATGCTTCAGGGGTGTCTGAAATGCGGCCATACCCTTGTAGATCATTTGTGCTCTTGATTCTCTTACCTGCTGTGCCCCATTAAAGCTTTATTATGCACCACGTTCTAGTCATTAATTTTCCCCTCTCTGAATTGAGTTCTATATTTTAATCTATGTTCAAGCTCTTTGTAGAAAAAAATAGTTTGTAACCATGTTTTGACAGCAATAAGACAGACTGTAACTTGGAAGTGGAGATATTGTGGTCTTTTATAATTGTGCCTAATCACAATATATTTCAACAAAAGGAGAGTTTAGAAGGAGAGAAAAAAATGAAGAAAGGATAAGATAATGGAAGTGGCAAAGAGCTATGTGTGTTTTGCCCCAGAGGTCATCCTGGTTGGTAGGTCCCATGTTTTGATGGAGTGTTTGGCATGTGTCCATGCTAGATTCTGGTGACAGTGTGCCACCCAAATCCTGTGGGATCCCTTCTACCAGTTGAATGCCTATCCCCCAGCTGCTGCCAAGGAGGCTACTGCTTACTTCTGTAACCTTCTCCAGAAGATTGGCCTTGGCTGAGTAGAATCACTTTGCCAGGAAGTTCTGGGTATTATCTTTCTCAACCCACAGCTCTTGGCGTCCTATAGTGGATAACTGACTTGGGTTGGGAGTGACAAAAGCAGGATCAACTCTTCCAGACAATTTATGCCCCACAGCTCTCCATGGGATTGGAATGAAGCTAGATTTTACCCGAAACCACATTCTTACTCTCTCCCTCCCCTATCCCATTCTGCTACCCTCACTCTCCTCCTGAGAGCTCTCACTGTGTAACCCATGTGTCCATCTCAAGATTGTTTCTGTGCACCAGACCTGAGACAGACCCAGTTTTCAAAAGGAAACCATGTTGATCGCCAACCAAATTTTAGCAAGGCTTGTTTTTTTTAAAAAAAGACCATTTCATTGAATATTTTCTCTGTCTATATCACTCTTTTAAGCACTTTATATATACTGTCTCTTTTACTCATTCTAAAAATCTTTTATACTAGAGGAAACTGGACTATGAAATGTTGACTAACTTGCCCAATAGCATGCAGGTTAATAATTGATGGTGATGGGATTTGGCTTCAAAACCCATGATCTCTAAAGCCATGTTACTCTGCCTCCCTAGTTACTAATCACTGAAATGATGAGCTCTCAGCATAGGAAGCTATGATTTCCAGGAGCCAGCATGGTTTACTAAAAATAAATCTTGCCAAATCAATCATATTTCCTTTTTTAAATAAATGTAGTATCAGTAATATCAGAACATCCTGGAGTTTAGCAAGCTGTTGATAGTTTCTTGTATATCTTTGAAGATAAAATGTAGAAATGTAGACTGACTAGTGGAATATAGTTAATTGAAGAACTACTCTTAGCAAGCTTTATTAACCAGAGAAAATTACCCTTATTTTATAAATACTCCCAAACGTGATGTCCTATTATATCTTCTTAAATTTAAAATCAATAACTTATATGAAAAACTATACTTTTTCAGTGTACAAACTGAGAGAACTGATACATCAACTGTCAGAGCCAATGTTCCGTGGGGCATACTATGGGAAGCACTACTCTAAAGGATTTGCCAGTTCTTGTGTTTATCCATTAAAGATCAAGTATCAAGAAACATTGCTTTAGGTTAATAGCTTTTTGCTTGGGCTCAGGCTTGACTATAGACCAGGTGTAAAAACATAAGACCAGAAATACAGAACTGCTGAGTGATTTTGATGGAGTCTACAGATGAGTAAACTGAGGACTCAGGAGGCTAGCTAACCTGCTGAAGGTCACTTATTTACCAATGGTTGGATCCAGGATTTCACTCTTTCTGACTGCATTTGTACTCTGAACAGACTCAATTCCTCAACTCACCACAGTGGATGACTCCATCTGGTCCAGGATGAGTCTACAGATGCCTTCCAAGGGAGCCTTTTTCCACCAATACTCTGACAAGAATGCTCTTTCCAGGGACCAAGTAAATCCCCTTTGACACGGGTTTTGAAGTGTGATGTTAACATCCCTAGATCAGGGAACAGTATTGGCTTTAAGGGATTTTTAAAACCCTTAAATCTTTGAGAAACAAAGAGATGGGTATGACTTACAATGGAAAAACAGAGGGAGGAGGGAAAAAATCTCTTTAAAAAGATTTTAAAAATAAGAAAGCACTTGGCTAGAAAGTTTCAACCAAGAAGTAAGTCAGTTTACTGTTTCTTGGGGTCCCAAAACTAGTGATGGCCCATCCTTCATGGCTGCAGTTGTCTTTTATTTTTATCAAAGGTGTGTCTTTGAAAGTGTTTTACATTAGGAGTAGTTTTGTTTCCATGTTGAAAGGTTCACCTCTATGGATGAGAAGCCCCAGCTTCCACTGTAGGAATGTCACATTTTTTTTCATGTGAAGTAGGTAGCAAGAGGGCGCCCAGACATCTGGCTTACTGCTGAGGAATTTGTGCTTATTCATGCATATTTACAAGGTAATTAGTTGTCCATTCATTCATTAGCGTGTTTATAGGGCCACTTGCAAAACCTCTCAATTGCAGCTTGGAGAAGAGACAGCCAAGTTGGGTCTCCAGGGAACACTTGGGTTAAACAGAGTAACAGCTGGAGTTAGTGAAACCCACCAGTCTCAAAACCAGAATAAGTTTAGTAGCTAAAATGTGACTTGTCAATCACCCTGAAATGAGGTATTGAATTGGCTCATTCATGTTTCCCCTTACAAAATCAGGCAGATATTCAAGAGGGTTAGAAGTTTTCTTTTTTTCCAAAGCCTTCCATGTCCAAGGAGAAATGTCAATATTTTCTTTTATTAAAAGATACTCTTATTCAAATTGAGATATAATTTGCATATACTCAGATTCAGTTTTTTGATATACATAGGTTCATGAATGTTGATAAACACACAGTCATGTAACTACCACCACAATCAAGGTACAGAACAATTTTCATGTGTTTTAAAAGTAAAGCTCTTTTTTGTTTTTTAAGTAATTTTTTATTTTTTTATTTACAGTTGACATACAATATTATATTAGTTTCAGGTATGCAATGTAGTGATTAGGCTAATGAAGGGATCACCTGATAAATCTAATACCCATTTGACACCATATAAGTTATTATAATATTATGACTATATTCCCTATACTGCACTTTATATCCCCATGATTATTTTGTAACTACTAATCTGTACTTCTTAATATCCCCCCTTTTTCACCCATTCCCCCAACTCCCTCCCATCTGGCAAACATCAAAATGTTCTCTGTGTCTATGAGTTTATTTCTGTTTTGGTTGTTTATTTATTTTTTCTTTTAATTCCACATGTAAGTGAAATCCTATGGTATCTGTCTTTCTCTGTTTGATTTATTTCACTTAGCATAAAATACCCTCTAGGTCCATCCATCTTATTGCAGATAGCAAGATTTCATTCTTTTTCATGGCTGAGTAATTCCATTGTATATATGACTCTTTTCTTTATTCATTGTATCTATTGATTGATACTCAGGCTGATTCCATATCTTGACTATTGTAAATAATGCTGCAGTGAACATATGGATGCATACGTATTTTTGAATTAATGTTTTGGGTTTCTTGGGGTAAACACCCAGAAGTAGAATTACTGGGTCCTTATTTGTCTCTTGTTACAGCCTTTGTTTTAAAGCCTATTTTGTCTGGTATAAGTATTGCTACCTGACCTTTTTGTTTGTTTGTTTCTATTTTTGTGAAATATGTTTTTTCCATCCCTTTACTTGCAGTCTATGTGTGTCTTTTGATCTGAAGTAAGTCTCTTGTAGGCAGCATATGTAAGGGTCTTGTTTTATTATCCATTCAATCATCCTGTGTTTTTTGATTGGAGCATTTACTCTATTTACATTTAAAGTAATTGTTGATAGATATGTAGTTATTGCCATTTTATTTTATTTTATTGCTTCTCTTAAAGAAGTCCTTTTAACATTTTTTGTAATACTGGTTTGGTTGATGGACTCCTTTAGATTTTTCTTGTCTGGGAAGTTCTTTATCTGTTCTATAATCCTAAATGATAGCTTTGCTGGGTAGAGTAATCTTGGTTGTAGGCCCTTACTTTTTATCATTTTGAATATTTCATGCCAACCCCTTCTAGCCTGCAAAGCTTCTGTTGAGAAATCAGCTAACAGTGCTATGGAATAACACTTGTAGGTAACTGGATACTTTCTCTTGCTGCTTTTAAAATTCTCTCATTGTCTTTAACCTTTGGCATTTTAATCATGATGTGTCTTGGTGTGGGCCTCTTTGGGTTCATCTTGTTTGGGACTCTTTGCTTTCTCGGCTTGTTTGTCTATTTCCTTCACCAGGTTAGGGAAGTTTTCTGTCATTATTTCAACTAGTTTTTCAATCCCTTGCTCTCTTTCTTTCCCTTCTGGTATCTCTGTGATGCAAATGTTTGTATGCTCAATGTTGTCCCAGAGGCCCCTTAAACTATCCTCATTTTTTGGATTCTTTTTCCTTTTGCTGTTCCGATTGGGCGTTTTCTGCTGCCTTATATTCCACATCACTGATTTGATCCTTTACTTTGTCTAATCTACTGTTGATTAACTCTAATGTATTCTTCATTTCATCGATTGTATTCTTCATTTCTGACTGGTTCTTTTTAATGTTTTCTATCTCCATTTTCATGTTTCTTATCTCTTTGTTGAAATTCTCACTGAGATCATTGAGCATCCTTAAACCAGTGTTTTGAACTCTGCATATGGTAGATTGCTTGTCTCCATTTTGTTTAGTTCTTTTTCTGGGGCTTTGTTTTATTCTTTCATTGAAACATGTTTCTTTGTCTCCTCATTTTGGTGGCCTCCATGTGTTTGTTTCTATGTATTAGGCAGAGCTGCTCTGTTTCTTGGTCTTAGTAGAGTGGCCTTATGTAGTAAGTTTTCTGTAGGGCCCAGTAGTGCACTCTCTCTGGTATACTGAGCTGCGTGCTCTAGGTGTGTCCGTTATGTGGGTTATGGTTGTCCTGTTATAGCTGAGCTTTGATTGCTGTTGGAATATCAATGTGAGAGTTTGACTTTCAGGCTGAATGTTTGTGAGGACTGGTCATGACTACAGTGGAGGAGCTATTGTGAAGGGGCTGACCCTATGGAGCAGGATTTGCTTTAGTGGGGCTCTGGTGCCTGTTGAGTTTTCCCTTCGGGTATGTCACTTGTGGAGGTGATTGGGTGGTGCTCTGGTGTGGTCTTAAGTTGGTCACAAGGTTTATTGGTTCTGGGGCCTCTTGGGAGGGGCTCTTGTGCAGACCAAGGTCAACTACTGCCTGTGCCCTGCCTGGGGCCACTTGGTATGAGCTATAAAGGGATCTGCAGATGGCTGCCACTTGTGCTGGGCTTGGAGGTGTCTGGGAGAGGCTAAGCTGAGGTTGGTTTGCACCTACACCAGGCTTGGGGCTCCTTAGCAAGAGGTACAGGGAACATTGAAACCAGATGATGCATTTGGGGTTTCTGAACCTTTGAGAGATTTTAGGAAAGTCTGCAGCTTGAGGCATGTTAGGGCTTTTGTTGGCAAAGCCACTGGGAGCAGCTTTGGTGGGCCCACAAATTGGGTGCGGTAGGGTTTCAGGGAATCACCAGGGTGGAGTGAACGGTGTTAGCTAGATCGATGGAGACTCAGACGTGGTGCCTGTGGGCTGGTGGGAGGAGGTCAACAATGGTTTCTGCCAACAGTTTATCTGGGAGAAAGCTGCTTCTCCAGCCCTTACACTGAAGCCAAACAATTCAGCTTCTCCCGTTATGTCTCTGGTGCCTTTTGAGCAGCTGCCCCAGCACTGGAGCTCAGAGCAAGTGAGTCCATCAGTGAGTAAATCCGTGGGCAGGCCCTTTAAGAGGAATGCCTGGGATTCCAGCAGCCCTCTGTCTCACTCAGCCACAGTCTCTACTGTTTTTCACAGTCAAAAGTTATGGGTACTTCTCTGCACTGAACCCTGGGTTGGAGAGCTTGGTATGGGGCTTGGATCCTTCGTTCCTCAGTAGGACTTCCACAGCTGAGATATCCCTCCTGATTTTTAACTTCCACACACGGGTGTGGGACCAACCATTCAGCATCTCTGCCTCTCCCACCAGTCTCCACATGGCTTCATCTATATACCTTTAGTTATAGGATTTCTGTTCAGCTAGATTTCAGGCATTCTCAATGATGGTTGTTCTGTAGTTTAGTTGTAATTTTGATGTGGTTGTAGGAGGAGGTAGGCACAGTGTTTACCTCCTCCACTTTCATGACTAGCTTTCCTAGATATCAAAAGTAAAACATTTTTTTGTATTTTATCTTTTTTGAAATCAATTAAATAGATCTGAAGTAGGCATGCCTTACTTTATAAAGGGTAAAAGACTGTTTTCAAAAAGTTCTGTTGGAGGAAGGTTTTGATCCATGACAGCACAGTGGTTGCAGGAGCCATTTTGGAGATTCCCTGATAGAGCCAGCATGCCTCAGTGGAGTAATACATCATCAGAAGGGTGTAAACAGTTCTGCTTACCCAGAAATGATTTAGGGTGAGTTATCTAGTTTTCTAAATTGTTTATTTTTGTCTTTAAAATGAAGATAATGTTTCTTGTTGATGTGGTTTGTTGTGATTTAATGTTATTCCTGAGATCCCCTGAATAGCTGGATGTAGGCCTCTGTATATTTAAAACAAGCTCCCTAAGCACTTGAGGCTGGACCCGCCATGGAGAAGGATGCTCCTTACATATGCTGCTTTGCATTTCTTATGAACCCCTCCGGGATATCAAAGGGAGGCAGTTTGTAGAACCTGTGTTTTTGAAAATCTGTTCCTACATTAGATCTGAGAGAAAAAATGTCTGGCTCTTCAAATCATCTTTGCACTTTCAAATTCCTTCTGAATCTTTGTTTTTCCCAGTTCCAGACCCTCCATGAACATGCTTCCTATGATCATGTGCATATTTCAGCATTTAGTTACTTCAGTCATTTTAAAATGACTTCAAACTCACCTCCTTCCTGAAACCTCCTCCCAAACTATTCTCTTAGAAGAGCTGAGCCTATCAGTGCACAGCTGCTTATAAAAAAGAGGAATTCCTACTGCCTCCCACTTCTTGAGTTCCTGTTGTGTGTGTTCATTAGCTTTTTAATTACTTTCTCATTGCCTACACAGAGGTAGCATAGAGTGGGGTTAAGTGCTCCAATTTTAGAATTGGACTATCTATTATCTGTCTGTCTGTCTATCATCTCTATTTATCACTTCTATCTATCTCTATCATATATCTTTCTTATCTAACTGTCTATTGTCTGTCTAGTTCTCCATCCATCCATGCCTTGGACATGTTATTTATTCTCTCAGGGTCTCAGGTTCCTCGTCTATAAAATGGGGCTATTATGAGAATTAAATGATAAAATATGTATATAGCATTTAGAATAGTTCTTATCTCCTAGAAAGGTTCTATAGCATTAGCCTTCCATGTCTTCATTATTTTCATGACCTCCTTTCAAAAGCAGGGCATGTTTTCTCATTTGGGACTTTCCCCAAACCTTGCCTTCAGTCAAGCCCAAGTGTTGGTGGTAAAAAAGCAGTTCTGTTCAACTTTCCTCCTCATACGTCATCAGCAGGACTGATGAAAATAAATTTTGTTACATTTTATAGTTCTCTTTTCTATTTTTGGTTGTTCATTTTCTCCCTTTTCTTTATTGCTATGGTTTCATGTAGCCACCATTCAGTTTTTGCGTTCTCATAGATGTTTGTTCTTCTTGACTATGTATTCAGAAGTATGATTCTGAATGTGCAGGTAACATTAGGTTACAGTCTTTGAAGGGTCTGTGGGTTATGGAACCGGGGTGGGCAGTGTACAGCAGTTGCCTAATTTTATATGGCTTGTCAGCTAAGGATTGTTTATATATTTTTAAATGTTTGAAAAAAATCAAAAGAAAAATATTTAATAATATGTGAAGATTACATTAAGTTCAGATTTCAATGTCCATAAAGTTTTATTGGAACAGCCACGCCCACTTGTTTATGAATTGTCTATGGCTGCTGTCACGCTACAGCGGTGGAGTTGAGTAGCAGCAGAGACAGATTGGCCTGAAAAGCCTAAAATATTTATTGTCTGACTTTTTACAGAAAATGTTTGCTGACTGCTGACTTGGAGTCCTGTTCTAAGTAGACTCATAGATTGAAAAAAAAGAGAGTATCCTAATGTGAGAGGTAGCGGATTGAAAGGTTATTTTAAGGACAGTTTTCTTTGAATATAGCTGTTGTCTCCCATCTTGAGTATTTCCTTCTCATCCGATGCAGTTAACATATTTGATGTGGTGTGTATTAAGCCAGTTTGCATAAAACTTCCGTGTCGAGTCAATTTCCCGATTCTCTGCCCAGTGGTAAAACCAGACCCTGTCATCTTTGAATACTGGGTTTCACAGGACACAATCCCTTTCCTCAATGGCAAAGGCTTTGTTTCTTTGTGAACTACCATAGCTCTCCATGAATTTCTTTTATCAATGTTCAAAACCTGGCCTTTTGTGCTGAATATCTTCACACGTTTAAAACAGTGCAACTTCAGGCTTTTCAGCTGTGCAGGCGGAAGGAACGAATGCATTGTCTTTCTATTGGGGTGATTGACTTGTTCTTTAAATAAAACTGCAGCCTTTGTTCTCAGTTCCCCACTAACTGCCATATTCAAATTGTTTGTTCTTGTCTAAAATAACTTCAGTGTATGCCAGTTATTCTTCAGTCTTGCAAACAATTAAGAACAATGTTTACAATGTAAATTGACACCTATTCTGGAAAAATTCTGCAAAAACAAAGAAGGAAATCCAAATAACAAACTGGGGAAAAAAGAAATCAGGCAGTCCTTTATTCTGTATATAATATGTTCCTGAAAACTTGTCCAAGAATTGAACAATTAATTTCTGTGTTGTAAAATGGGGGTTCCACTTGCAGAGGATTTTTTACAACGTCACAAAAGGCTTAATTCTGATTTGAGCAGACTGTGCTTTCCTTGGGTCAGAGAGCCGGGGCATGAGAGGTGACAGTGGGTAGGGAGGTGACAGCTCATGCTGAATTTTAGGGTACTGAGCCAGGCATCTGTCACCTGACTGTATCCCAAAGGGAGAACCATGGTGTGGTAGGAGGGGACGGATGTTGACACAGGTATGAGACACAGGCTGGATACTGGACCACTAGCAAAAAAACTGCATCCCAAGTGTCTAGCTTCTGGCCATGTGTGGTTCACCTGCTTGAGTCAGCCCATTGCAACAGCAGCTCTTGGAGCCTAAGGTTGGAGAGATGGTTCCTTCTGTCAGGGTCCTGTGCAGGCACTGGTAGTTCTCCAATGGCCTGCCCTCCCTCAGCCACTTTTTCCCTTGGTGGCAGCAGGCATCAGGCAGTGCCATTTTGGGATAACTTAAATCATTGTTTTTCATATAAATTACAGTAGCTGGATTTCACAGTTACATACTGTATAGCAATGTGCAAAGAAAATGTAGTTTTTAAATGTTTCATAACAGATCTAATCATCCCTGGTAGTCCCCAGTCTGCTGGGTATCAAGGAAAAATAAAGTTTGGTCTGATTCAAGAATTTAAACAGCTTCTTAAGTAAACATTTCTTTGGATAAAGGTTTAATCTTTCAATGTTTTCCCTCTACATCTGTTGTTCTGTTGATGTTTTCCAAAGAGTTGTGGAAAGTGTAGTGATCTCAGCTCATGATGAGGGGTAGACTGTGGCTTATGCATGCAGATCCCTGTACTGCCCATTGGATCCTCTTGTGGTCATTACCATGTCCTGATTCTACCCACTTGTGAAGTTTTGGCACTGGTGCTGCAGTTTACAGCTGGAGTCATGGTGCCGTCTGTCTCAGCTTGGTCATGCCAAGAATCCTCCCAGGCAATTCAGCCCCTCTTTAGTCCTGACCCTGAGTATTTCCTATGACTCCTGGTCTGAGACATCTCCCCTGCTGTCCATGGCTCTCAGGATCACTCAGTCCCTGCTGTGATCATTTCCTCCCTTGTCCATCAGCTAATGTGTCTGTCAGCTGTAGAGCTCGACACACTCTGGAACACAGGGAACATCAAATTCTCCATTGCCAGATGATGATACTAGAAGGTTCCTATACCAAAGAAAATTTTTGTTGTTGAAAAAAAAAAAAAGCCTGCCAATTCCTGGGAATTGGGCCAGGGAAAATTACATTATGTATTCAAGTGAAATTGGGATGGAACGAATACTGAGGTCATACTTAAAGGTAAAATAGTCATATGACCTTTCATCTGAGGAGTATATCTGGACCTTTCGAGGGGCAGCCCTGTTGCCTTTTTTTCATGTATTGGTAGGGACTGGGTGAAGAATGACTTAGCAGCAAGAGGACTTGAGTGGACTCTTGTTTCCTCCTCCATTTTCTTCTCTTTGCTGCTTTCCTTGTCCTTCTCTTCCCACTTCCTGCCATTTGCATTCCTAACTCTTAGAGCCCTAGCCTTATTGGAGCATTAGCATTATACATTCCCTCATTCATTCAGCATATTTTGTGTGTCTGCTCTGTGCCAAATACTGGGCTGGGTGGTGTTCGACCCAGAAGCTTAGCCAAGGGATCTCACTTGTGGAAGGTGGGATTTGAGAGAGTTGTTGCATGTGGAAGGAAGATGTCTTTGGGAATGGTGAGGGACTGGAAGGTCTATGGAAATGGGAAGTGGGGAAGAAAAGGGATGGGGAGTCTGTTGCTCATAAGACCAGCAGGAAGTGCCTGGTGCACCGAGTGTCTTCTCAGAGGTTGGTTTGGACCATAGGTCCCAAGGTTAGGGTTAGGATGATGGGGATGGCTGAAATCATGAACACACTTACTGTATTAGAGGGCAAGCAACTTGCTGTCTTCTTGCAGTGGGACTAGCCCACTGTGAGGGTAACAAAGTTCATGGGTGCTAATGGGCCATTTTAGCGCTGTGGGTGCATGCTTCCTCTTTTCCTTGACACAAAGAAGTGAAGAGAATGCTAATCCTGTGAATTTATTATGGTAGACTCAAGACAGCTTGACAGGATGGACATTAAAAATACCCTTGAACATTTTATTCTATTCAACTGTACCTATGTATTCCATTCAAGACTGATTTTTTTTTTTTTCATTCATAGTGATTTCTTAAGTAGGGGCATGCAGGGATTACCTTCCAACCTGTCAGTTTCCCATATACTCATGTCCCCTAAAAGGTGCTGCATATGTATCCAAAATACTCCAAAGCACATTTTCAATTCATTGTCAATGCAAACCTAACTTTTTTTCTGCTTTGTAAAGTGAAGTCAGTATACCCTATACGAGCCACCTCGGCACAGGAAGTTACAGGTTTTTACCAACATTAGTTGTGATTGTTAGTAGCAATGCCCCTCATGCCTGTTCCTGAGAGGATTTTGTCTGGTGTCTTCCTTACCTGTCTCTGAGGCCCTGATATTTCCTTGGTCTTCCAACCTTGGTATTTGAGCTTTAGATTTTTCCCCATGGATTTTTTACTTAAACTACTCTTTCAGGTCACTGGATCATTGTAGGAAGTTTTGTGCTAAACCTCTGGCTTCAGAGAACTCCAGTCTCCTCCTGACCTGTTAGTGCATGCCACACACACATGCACACACACAGTGGTAGCTGACCTGCAGGACCTTTCTAAAACACACACTCTGCTCTTGCCTCCCTTCTATACTTGATGTTTGGAAACAACTCCATCAGTCAGGCTAGAAAAGACCTCTTGTTGTTGATACCTGGTGCCCAAATGAAGAACTCTCCTTTTAAGTATCACTTTATACTTTGCAAATCTCTTTTGAACTCATAATCTCTCTTAGCTCTCTGGAAACTGTATAAGGATTCATTGGGGTCGTCTGAGCTGTGGACCTTAATCGAGCCTCATGTAGCTGGCTTTTACCTAGTGTAAATTAAATTGGCAACATACATTTTTTTTAAGCTGTCAAGAGTGGCCATTTTCTCTACCATTTGTCAATGTGCCTAATTTGATTGGAATCCACTAAAAATGATAGAAGATATGCTTATATAAAATAATCTTTTATCTGCTATATTTTCCCCAAGAGAATGGACGAAACTGCACAACAAAGTGAAGGCATATATTGGCTACAGGTTTGGCCAGATCAACCCAAAACAGGAAAAGCAAGGTTTAAGTCCTAAGGGAAGAAAGGCTTTCTGGCCCAGTTTGGAGTATTCTAGATAATTGGTAATTTGCCAAATTTAGCTGAAATCTGACAACATTCAAACATTTCTAGTGCAATAAACACTCAATGTCAAGTGGTCAAGTTGAAATGGAGACCTGAAAATGCTAAATAGCTGAGCATGTCACATTCAAGTGCATGTGGCAGTAACGTTGAGGCTTGATGGACAGTCTTCTATCCCTACACCATTACTGAAGGAGAAACACATTTTCGGAGAGAAAGTGGGAAAACAGAAATATGATTCAGCTGATATGTGCATATTTCTAAGAATTATTGTGCTCGTAGTGACTGTAGAGCATGGGCATGGAGAGCTGTTTCAGGAAAACTGAAAAGATTTGAAAAGCAAAAAACCATTA
Organism: Pteropus vampyrus; assembly: GCF_000151845.1. Taxonomy (NCBI): domain Eukaryota; kingdom Metazoa; phylum Chordata; class Mammalia; order Chiroptera; family Pteropodidae; genus Pteropus; species Pteropus vampyrus. Next base: position 863,450 of record NW_011889264.1, read on the forward strand.
AAGTGTATCAACTGGCATGGGCCTTTGCCCAACTCTTCTGTTTTCTAGCAATTCTGGGGGTTTACTTAAGTAGATGAATGGGTCTTGGGCATGGAAGATCACAAACTGTTAGCCAAAAAGTAGTCATTATGTTGTTTGATAAAGCTCAGAAAGTTGAAATTGAATAGAAGTTAGGTTTATGGGGAATATTGTATCAGACAGGTAGGAATAGATCAAACAACCAATCTAAAGATATCAACAGAAGTTTATTTCTAATTCATGCTTGCTCACTATCTTAGCTTGGGCTGCTACAACAAAAATAACAGACAGAGTGGCTTAAATAACAGGAATTCATTTTCTCACAGTTCTGGAGGTTGGAAGTCCATGATCAAGGTGCCAGCATGGCTGGGTTCTGGCCAGATTCCTCTTCCTGGTTTGCAGACAGCTGTCTTCTTGCTTATCCTCACGTGGAGGTGAGAGAGATTATTTGTCTTGTGTCTCTCCTTAAAAGGGCACTAATGCCATTCATGAGGGCTCCAACCTCATGGCCCCACTTCCAAAGACTATCATATTGAGAATTAGGGTTTCAATATATGAATTTGAGGGGGACACAAATATGTGGTCCGTAGCACTCACACAGTCCATCACATATGAACAATGAGCTTCTTTTTGTTCATTGTTGTCATTCCTAGACCTGACCTGTCAGAAGCTCCATCTTGACATGGACTTCAACAGTTCCAGAGGCAGGGAAGAGAGTGACTGTGTTGAGCCATGAATGCTCAAAGTTTCCATTTCAGTGTGACCAGTCAATTCTGGTCACATTTCATTGGCTAAAGCTAGTTGCGTGGCCATACCAGTGTTCAAGTACATAGAGAAATACGATCCTGCCACGTTGCCTAGAATGTGTGTGCATGTTTGTCAATAACTCTAATGACTACCACAGTTATACTTGAGGATAATTTGTAATTTTTTCTCCCTTGCCTTAAGAAAGGGTCATCTTGTCAAATCCTAAATCTATGCCATTTAAAATATCCTTCCTCCCCCACACAAAGATGAACCTGTTAAATAACCTATTTCTGTATTTGAGAATCTCACTTTAAATTGATTCAGCCTACAAATACTTTTTAAGTTATTTCTGATGTAGGCATTATATTAAATGCTATCGTCCAGTTGTTTACTGTCTCATGGGGTGACAGACATTACCGACAAACCGTTGCAGTATAATAAGCTGACTCTTCCTCTGCACATGGTTTCAATGTGGAATGAGAGTAGTGGAGAAGGTGCTCCTAAGTCTGCTTGAGGACAATCAAGGCAGTTTATTTATATTGGAAGAAAATTCCTTGTGTTACATTTTATATCTCTCCCCAAAGCTTTCATGTCCTTGGCATAAATTCTGTTCTACTTTATTTTCTTTTCTATGCAAAGTGACTGTGGTTCTTTTCATTTTCATGAATCAATTTTTTTTTCCTTTGTGGCCCTTTTGAATCCCAACCTAGATATGGGAAAGTTATGTGTGCACAGGAAGTCAGGTGCATTTGGTCAAAGACTAGGCTGACTGAAAAACAGCCTTGACTACTTCAAAGAAAAATGAGAAATTAAGTGTAGTTTTCTTGACAACCTGGAGTAAATAGCTCTCCTGCAGCTTAGAACCGAAGTCTTGATTCTTTCCGTTTCCATTCTAGATCCCTCAGGCAAACCAGGCAAAGGAACCTCAAGCTCATTTTATTTCCCCATCTTGTTGGAATTCTCTTTTGGGAAGTACTTTGTCTTATGGATTCTTCAAAACTGCAGAAGTTGCTTTAGGTACCGTTTTTGTTTGTTTGTTTTTAGTAGCAGGGGAGTCATAACATAAGAGTCGCACCCTTTGCTATCAGAACTCCTTTTTTAGTTATTTCTGAGGGCAACCTCCTCACTGCTCTACACTTCACATATTTCCTCATGCTAAAGAATGTCCACCAAATCTGCCCGTGTCTACTCATTGTTAAATGTGGTATCTGTAGTAGATACAGGTACGGACCCTACTGAGAGAGAGGCTTCCTCCCCACAGCTCATGTTTCCTGCTAGTGTAACACCTGTCTCACTCTGACCCATTAGAAATGGATTTAACAGATTAGTAAGTTTGGGAAGAAAGAACAAGATATCTGCACTATTCTATGCTTCTTCTTCTTGTGTCCCACCTTCCCTCCAAGAGCACTTGTCATGCACTGATTCTGTGGGGAAAAGTCCACCTAATTGTGGGGTTCACTTACCATGCTCCTGGCTCTATGTCCTCCAGCTTAGCATTTTTCATTAATAGAGGTGGTATTTGGACCTTCATCTGTTGCTATTAGTATTTCATTATTCGTTCAGAAGCTGATTGAGAAGAAGAGTGTTATTTATTGAGCCTCATCATACCGGGAGATTAAGAAATGCATTTTATGACAAAAGGCCAGATAGTGCCCTGGACAGTAAGTGGACTGGGCCAGGCATTCCAGATTCAACCCTGTTTCCTTTATCCTCAAGAGGCTTACCTTGGCCACTTCTTCCAGAAAAACTTCTCTAGTGACTCAGATTCACCAGTGATCTCTCTTTCCTCCTTCTTTCTAGAGCATCAGTAGACTATATGGCACATTATGGCATAATTTGTTTAATTTCTTTGAGTCTCAGTTTTTTCATCCATTTCAGAGCATAATACCTTCCCTATTGTTTTTTTTTGGGGGGGGAGGGTGATTGAGATTTTATATATATATATATACACACACACACACATACATATATAAACACCCATATATACACACACTCATATATACATGTATACATACACACACATAATCACACAAAGTACCTGAGATATAGTAGGTGCTCAATACATAGTAACTGTTCTTTTTGTCTTTGCATTTTTGCATATAATTTTATGTCTGTTATTATTAAGATTCTGAGCTCCTTGAGGACAGGAACTACACTACATTTCTTTTCTCATCTTGCAAGGAATCAGTAACTAATTCTAAATAAATTATTGAAAGAATTTCTAGAAGCCTAAATACAGCAGATTTATACTATTTTTGAGAACTTCTGAAAGTCTACTTTGGGCAGGAAATATTTCTGTTCCATTATGTTTTCTATGTGTAAGTCTGCATTAGACATTCACTTAGATGATAAATATTAAATTTGACTTTCAAACAGCCTGTCTTTCTTATTTCAAAACTCTCCTACCTGTAGCCCATTAAAAAGGACCTTGCTTAAAGTAATCCCATTTATTAGAAGTTAGATATCAAAATATGCTTCTTGAATATATTGTTTTGTCTTATGCTCATATAAGTCTTCTTCTTTCCCAAGTCTTAAGGAATGGGCAACTGTGGATTCTTAATACCATTTCTTAGGCTCTTAGGTTACAAAAGTAAGTATAAGGGCTTATGTCCAAACAACCCCAAGTGTACTGGACTTTGTAAGAACTGTGGGTAACCTCAGCATATAGCAGAGACTCAGCAGGTTGATGCCATCTGAAACAAAAACAAATGGCTTCAAGAATGCTATGAAAAGAAATGAGACTGCAGTTAGGGAGGGTTAGTGCTGGACGGGTGGAGAAAATGGATGTCCAACTGCTTGTCCCTGTCCCTGAAGGAAGATCTGCAATTAGCAAACTTTCTCCTTCCCTCCCGCTTCCCAATCTATTTCCCCTTGGCCTCCTTCTCTTTCTTCTTCTCCATTGTACCCCCTGTGGATGCAAGGAACAGTGAGTTGAAAATAATTACTCTTGGTAGGAGAGTTTTATAAGCGAAAGTTGTGGGATTGCCAATTATTTTATAATTAGGTATTAGATTAACTCTGTAAAGAGAGAAACTCAGGGAATGAATTTTCAGGAAGCTGTAGCATCTGCATACAGTGCTAGGAAGGCAGTTCCCATTGCCATTAACAGGCATCATGTAGATGAATCTCCGAGTGCTGCACATACTCATCTACCGAAACTTCACTCTTCCAGCTGTCATTTTGCCCATTCCCATCTGTTTCTTATGCTCTAATAAACTATAGCACTAATTTATTTAGCACCTCTTGTCAGAGCCCCCAGGGCTGCTCCAACCCTGCAGGGATTCTCTGCCAGTGTGTGATGACCTCAGAGTGGACACATGGCCTGCTGCTTCTGGATGGCAGTACAGACTCTGAAATAGGACTTTGCCTTCAGGGATGCTCACCATCAATGGTGTGATTTTTCTATTGCCCTTTTCAAATCCCTTTAGCCTTGAGAATGGAAAATTTGGCCCATTTCTCCAGGGCTGTGAATACTCTGAGAGTTGCTTGCCTGTAGAAGCTCTAGGATGTTTGTAGATATTTATGGTTGCTTTTGAAAATGTTTATTGGCCTTCTGTTGGGTCTTCTGGAGGTGACTGAAAGAAAAGAGAAATATATAATATTTATATTCTTGATGGTATGTCGGTCTTTGAGCTAGTTACTGGTCTGTGAGATGCATGGATCTGTTTCTTCAGCGCATAGAGATGGTAGATCTGAAAGCAGTGAGTGCAGTTGGCTGTCTTGTTCATGACTAATTTTTATAGACATTGAGCCTTGCAGGCTATAATTCTTTTGAATATTGAATGATTGGGGTGAGGGGTGTCTTTTGCAATATTTAAAAGAAATTTGGCTTACCAGATTTGGAATACAGCGAGACAGTTAAGAGGTTAAAAACTTTCGTTTATTTCTTGTAAACTGATGCTTTCAATTAAAAACTTTTGAGTCAAGTGCAATTTGTTGATGTTGGAAATTTGTGGAAGATAAGAGAGGCAAATGCCTGAATCTTTAACTGAGTCAGGGAATCCCAGACATGGGATTTTTTTTTAAAAACAGGAAATAGGAACAAAATCTAAGGGTTTGTGTGGGAGACATTGGAGAGGTTGAGAGGAGTGGGATTTTACTTCCTCTGTACTCACAGGTTTCTAGCTTGCCATAGCTAACCTTTTTTCTCTTCTGACAGTTTTGAAGTTATTTCGAAAAGCAATACCTTTCTGATATTATTTTGGAGAAAATTAGGAAAAGACTTGCTTTATAAAGTTCAAAACTGTGTTTCTCAAAATATTCTTCAAGGGACTTTGGCCTGATAAGACGTTGTTGGAAAAGGAGTCTGTTATTTAATAAGTTTGAGATACACAGTATAAATTTCACATAGTCTATTAAAGGGTCTGATAAATCCTGCAAAAAAAAAAAAAAAAGCTGGTTCTACTTTGTTTATCCAGAGTTTTACAAACTTATTTGAGCATAATGTTTTTTTGATCCCCTTTTTACCCACTTCGCCCTCAGCCTACCCCTTATATTTGACCCACTTTGCCCCATCTATTTCTCCCCTCTTCCCCCACCTCCTACCCTCTGAGCATAATGTTTTTGATTATTTACTTTCTGGATCTCATTTTTATGTGATTCTTTTCAGGGAACAGACTTGGGGAGATGCCAATGTACAATCAACTTTCCTGGAATATGTCTATTTTGTGAGGAAAAATATGCCCAAGTGCATGAACCTTGTCTCGTGTGATTTCTGAAGCATTATTAAAAATACCTATGATGTGCCCTTTCCTTCTTGTGATTCTCTTTGTCAGTCGAGCATCCAGGAAGAGACATGTTCAAGCTTCCTTCTTCTAGGTGCCAGAGGCAGTAGATACTGGCACACTTTTCCTCTTGTCTCAATTTAAAATCATGCTCGTTCTTTTAGACCAGGGCTTACAAACTTTCAGTTTTGTAGGCCCAGTAGTCTTTATAGGAACTGCCCAATTCTGCCATTGCAATATGAAAGTAGTCACAGACAGTGTGTAAATGAAAGGGTGCAATTGTGTCCCAACTTTATTTACAAAAACAGCTAGCAGCAGAATTTGGCCAAGTCCTATTCTAGACTCTGTTCAGGGGTGACTCCCTTCTTGAAGTCTTTCTTAAGGTTCCAGCCACTGTTCCCGCATTAGTTTGAACCTTTGTTTAGCACTTTGTTCTACCTGGAGTGGTATCTGTCATCTGTCATTATATTATCATGTGACATGGAGGAATCCAGCAATGGCATTGTGTCCCCATCTTATCTCACTTATCAGGCTTTCTTTTCCTCCCTCCACTTTGGCCTTTCTGCCCATACTTTGGTTCCTAAAACACACTGTGCTCACTGTCTTTGAGCATGCTGTTCCCCCTGCCTTCAATATTGTTCCCCGTATTACTCCCTGACTGATTAGCTACTACTTTGGTGTAAGGGTTTAGCCTACTCAAAATTTTCCTGACCTTATGGGTTTGGTAAAACTCCCCCATTATAAAAACTCAGACCTCATCTACCTCATTGACCTTGGCTTAAATGCAATATCCTATTAACTTTTATGATTAGATGATTAATGCCTGTCTCTTTCACTAGGCTCTAAGCACCACTGCACAGGAATTAGGCTTGTTTTTGCTCACTGATATACCCCTGCTCATAGCTCAGTGCCTGGCATCTAGTAAATGCTCAATAAAAGTTTGCTGAAAAAAATGAATGCACGAGCTAATGCTTGAATGATTGAATTCATTCAGTCATTCATTTACCACTGGCTCAGTGCTTTATCTAAGAGCTTGTACATATATACTTAATAAATAGTTTAAGGAATAAAAATTAATGACTACTGTTACTCTCAATATCTAAAAGTGACATGGACTTCCAGCTTTGATTCCTTCTGGCATCAGTTAGAAATTTGAAGGTTATGCCTCATGCCACATTGTGGCACTTTCAACCAAATATTTGATTTCTTTTCAAATTGAATTCAGCTACAACTGCCAGGCACAAACTTTACAATAAATGACAGAGAATGATTCCTTTCTACTTGGGGAACCTTCAATATCTATGCTGAGCAGAACTCAACTGGACATTAATGCCTAAGAATAAAGCATTATAGCATTCTTTAGTATTTTTTTAATTAAAAAAAAAAAAGATAGTAAAAGGTGCCTTTTCAATGACAGCCAACTTGAGAAAAGCCACCGAGTGGAAAATTCTGAGTTAAGATGCAATTGTGTTATTAATTGTGTTTTAGGGTCTTTTACAAAAGTCATAACATGGTGAATTTGGGATGAATAGTTGCTTTTCCTTTGAAACTCGGGCTTCTTAACTGGCAGAAACGTAATGTGACTGAACCGTAGTGCGTTTCCTGAGCCTCTAGAGAAGAAAGCCTTCAGCCTGGGGAGGTGCGGTGAATGGAGATCAGAGCCCCAATTCTAGGTCCTCATTCCCAGCCCCTCCCCTGATGTGAGCAAGCTTCAAAGAGAAAGAAAAAACAGATGCTTGAGGGGTACAGACAGGAAAGAGAAATCTCACTTGGGCTGGCATTGGATTCTGTTAGAAATTTTGGTTACGTGTGGTTTTGCTGGTCAGCGATGATGCTAGCAGAGGTGTCCTTCTCTGCGGCCAAAGATTACGTGAAGTGCCAGGTGTGGAAGTCGCTTAGAAGGCAGTGCCTCAGCTGTGCTCAAAGGCAAATGTAGAGGTTAGATCTCTTTGGAATGGGCCTCTAAGCATCAGGAATCCCCTGGCGTGGGGCCTTTGGGTTGCATCCACTCATAACGTGCATGACCTAGGATGTATGGGCATCTCAGAAATGTGTGAGCAGTGCATTTGTAAAGGTCAGCCTATGTACATGCATTTCAGACTAAAGTATTTTTGACTTCCCACTGGGCCTATCACTCCAACAACTGTCTTCTCTCAGTTATATGTCAGCTGTAGGTAGCAGAAGGGATGAATGGGCCCAACATGGCTCTGAATTTCTGGGCATAATATAGAGGCTAAGTATAAACATGGCCCTCTCATCCTTCAGACTGCACGTGCCAGGCATAGGTTCTAGGTAGGCCATTACTTTCGAGTACTCCTTATGTGCCAGTGCTATGCTGGGCACTTTAATACATTATCCCAAATTGTCATAACAACTCTAATGGGCAGGGGTAATTCCAGTTTTACAGCTGAGGCCTCTGAGGCTTGAGGCTTTATGATTTGCCTATGGCCACCTAACACGTAGTAGGCACAGCTAAGTTACAAAGATGTTGGAAAGGATAAGGATTAATTTCTTGAAAGATTGTTTCGGATTTTCTGGTCCCAGTTTCCCTTTAGAATCACTACCAAAGATAGCACCTGATTCATATACTTGTTGAGTATGCAGCTGACCCCATCTCAAGGTAAAATTGTCATTTATGCCAGTCTATGGAGGAGAAAAATGGCTGAGTATATTACCCTGGAAATCTTTGATCAGAGGACAGAGTTTTCTGATAGGATTCCTTGAGCAGCATTTGACAGAGCCTTCCCACCCGCTTCTGACCTCAGCTATTATTGCCATTGAGAGAACATTTTCCTAGACCACAAAATTAAGAGGAAATCCTAGTCATTTCTATGCCATTGGAAATTCACCGAAGTAATGGATTTCATTGCATAGATTCCCAAAACAAGTATACCAGTTTATGATTATGTCAGGGTCTGTCCCTGAATAGTTCATATGCATTAATCATTGTCAGGAGTTCGAGTCAGGTTTTCTTAGTCATTGTATAGGTTTTGGCATTGTTTATCTCAATGAAACTCTGAAGCTTCCTGAACTTCTCTGAATAATTAGTATTCAACTTGTTACTGCCCACATTTTGAGCAATTAAATGTTTGAAAACAAATCTGAAGTGTAATTTGAGAAAGTGCTTGGGAGCCATGAGCACTCTCTAATACAATGTGCATTTTCATCTCCTTTTCCTTGAATGCATTTGGTGTTAACCATCCTTCATTGCACCAATAGGGACCCAAAAAGAATCTCTTTAGAACTTGTAGTTAAAGTGAGAGTAGGTGTCTGTTTCTTTAATGCTTTGATGTAAAGTTTAGCAGAGTTGTCAGACATCTGAAATTCCTACTGACCCTTTCTTGAAAGAGCAGGGGGTCTAAGATTTGTAAGAGCTTTGGCTGGTATCATATAATGATGTTGTGTTGGTTAGAAGACCTCTTACACATGTTATTTGTACATAAAATTGCTTAGTACAAAATGCATTCATCTCTGTGATATTGGGGTGGGGACTGAGTTAATGTCAGCTCACCTGATGAAAATCATCTTGCCATGAACTCCCTTGTAAGCTGAAATCCCATTGCTGTTTTCCTTTTCCTTCCTTGCAACAAGAGGTGTTAATTGGCCACATTGCTTCTAAATAAGCATTTGCTTCCCCTGCCACCCACGCATACAGTAGTATCTCTGTTTTTCCATAAACAGTTGCAAATGATAAAATAAATCAATATTTGTTAATGTTATGATGCAGCAGCATCCCTCAGATCTGCAAAGAATGATTTATAGACTACAGCATTTCAAGCCTGACCCGTTTGGGTCTCAGAAAGCACTTAAAAAATAAATTTACCCTGCCCTCTCTCACCCCATTTCAAAAAGGGTGACAAAGATGAAGTAATTTATAAGTCACACTTTTATTAATGCTTTTAACTTTCGTACACTTGGCTTTGTTGGCCTTTGAGTGGCATTAGTGCAGACCCTGGTTGAATGGTAACCTTCGGCACTTTGAGGGGGGTTCGGTACAAATGATCAACTCATAAATAGGTGCTGGGCTCCACATTATCCTGCCATAAATTCACCAGGCCTTTCAAGTACATCAAGTAAGAGTGAGTTGAACTAGGCGTTTCACTCTGAGTTTACAGACTAATGCAGTACTAATGAGTATCTGGGCAAAGGGTTCCCAGAACAATGTCCAGCACTTTGCAATGGGAGACGCTGCTTGTCACGAGGCAGAGGAGAGCCTCGTAACACTGGAGTCGTGTGGGGAGCAGGCCTGTTTTCAGAGGAACCAAATGGCTGTTCCTGAGCTGTTAGAACTCCTCTTTTGCAGCCAGAACAGGAAAATGAGGAATTGACTTGAACTTGCAATCTGTCTGTCAAAACTGTGATTTTTAAGACTTACCGTTAGGAAGTCTGTAACATGAAAACGAGAATAGGTAGAGAAACTCCCCGAAAGATGATAATAGCCACCTATTTGCTTGAAGTCTTTAAAAAAGGAGTGTGTTGTGGTTTGCAGGATTAGTGATGACAGAGTATTGACCTGTCAGAACAACTTTGAGAAGCAGTAAACTGCTGCTTTTCCCCTTCTGTGGAATACAATGAATGAGTCAATGGATTACATTGATTAGAAGAGGTGGAAAAAAAGAAAAAATCGGTGAAATTATTGACCCTGTACTTTAGAATTGCTTTGGACTCGATTCATAGCATGAAACTTTCAGGCACACCTTTAACATTCAGCTCAAAAATTCACATGTGCCAGTACATGTGGCCGCATGCACAGCGGTCAGCTATGTGGTCACCTGGGTGGGAAGCTCTGGAGTAGCCTTGATTATGCCTTCTTCCTCATCCCAAACCCAATGGTCATTAAGTCAAGAATTCAATCCTTCCAGCTGTCTCCTTTACTTATGCTTTTAAGCCTAGTCCCACAGCAACTGGGTTGCTCTAGGCCTTCAATATCTCCTGCCAGGAATTTCAGTCCATCCTAAAGCTGCCACCTGGTTGGGTTCCTCTAAATTTTCACTTTTATTTTGTCAACTGTCTGCTCAGAAACCCTCAGTAATGGCTGACTATCTGCAGAATTAAGTCCAGTCTTGGTCTAGATAGCCATGGTTTTCTAGCTTGTTCAATATCAACCCATTTCATTTTCTGTCCTCTTCTTCACTAACCCACCATTCAGGTCCTGCAGTCCCATCTCCATTCTAGTACTCAGTTCCTTCTCCTTGCTGGAAGTGCCCTCTGCCTAGTCAGTCCCTACTCATCCCTTAAGACTCAACTCTTTTTCTCTATAGGCCCTATATCTCTGTTGCAGCTTCTTGACCCTGCCACTGTACAATGAAAGCCACCAGAGATGGTACATAAATGCCTGCTTGTACTCCGAGAAAATTTTATTTATAAAAATAGGTGATAGGCTGGACTTTGCTAATGGGTCTAGAGTGCAACCCCTGACCCCTAACTTAGATACATGGCAAAATCACTTTCCAATGAGCTCACGTGACAAATTTAACCCTTTCTTATATACTTCCTTTTGATAGCTTATACATGAAGATTGTTAGATTTTTAAATATTTCATGACTATCATTTTCATAATTAGATTTTAAATATCTCTTGTATCAGTATCAGCCAGAAATGTAGAACAGAGCTGAAACAAATCTAGTGCCATCTCATATCTATGTGTTTATACCCATCTACCTCTGTCTGTCTGTCTGTGTCTGTGACTGTGTCTGTCTCTGTCTCTTTCTCTCCATACATATAGTTTTGTTTTGTTCTTGGTTAACTGGTCTTATAGATCAAGATTCTGAGTCTTTCCTGTTCAACCCATTCTCTACTATTTTATTTCTCTATTTAAATACATAGATATTGAGCCTATGAAAGGTTAGGGTCACACACTTAAGTTACTTGAAAAATGGTAGCTTTCCCTAAGTCTCCTGACACATGTCAAGCTCATCACAGTACCTTGGAAGAAATACCACAGTTTTTATGAAGTTGTTTTCACTGGGGATTAGATGATGGATAAACAGTAGATTAGATTTGGGTCCTTAGAGGTCCTTCTAGATAAATTCTGCACAATTGACACAATGTGGGATATTTTGGTTAGAGAGAGGGAGAATTAGGTGAAATATTTTCTATGTAGCTTGGATATTTGAAGACCACTTTTAAGGATTTCCTAGAAGCCACATCCTGCATGGAGTTTTCGGTCCTAAGTTCAGGCTTATGCTAAAGGGTGGGTTTGGCTACAGAAGTCACTGACTGGTATACTTATGTCAGAAGGATCACCTACTCTACTTGGAAGTGTGAGCTTTGGAAAGATATATCCTGATGGCCTACTTCACCACAGAGAAAAGGAAGTCAAACTAAATAGGATAATATAGATAGCAATAACAGATTCTATTTCAGTTAGTATTCTCATTATTCTAATATTTTTTGAGTGGTTGATATGGGCCAGGCATTGGGCTAAGTGCTTTGCATGTGCTTGTATTCATGTATTGTCTGGCATTCTCTCATTATATTAAAGGAATGTAAAAAGTTCCCTAAAATTGGTGACTATCACCTACTAAGTATGGTGATTTTTACACAGAGATTATGAAATAAGCTGAATTGATTGTGACATGGTAAATACTAGTGTTTCAGTATACATGTAATACAGATTATATTTTTAAGAAGTTGTGAACTGTGTAAGGTCAAAAGACCTTTCCTAAGTATTAAGCTTCCTTGAAAAAGACACCTATTATGTATTTTTAAATTTGTATAGAAAGACATCTTTACAAAAAGTTCACCTGCTGAGCAATTTCTTCACATAAATCCAGAATGATCATAACCATCCAAATGATCTAGCCAAGCTAGAGGTATTGTTTGTTGTTTTTACTTTTAAAAATAATTACTATGTGTTTGTTTTTGGTTTTGTAGGTTTATAGTAATAAAGAGGGTCTCTCTGGCTACTGTTGTTTCTCCATCTGCCAGGTGACAATGGTGGGGAGAAGAAGTAACTCTTTGTTATCGCTTTGCCTGATTTCATTTAAATTATGGAAGTCAATGGAAAAAATTGAGGATACAGATCCCATTCAGCTTTCCCATCACTCCACCCTGCCTGCAATTATATATGTATTTATATAAATATATAAATAAATACATTTATACATTTAATAGTATATTTATAGTTTAATAATATAAATATATATTATAAACATTTATAAAATATATTTATACATATAAGTATATAGTTATAAATACATGTAAATACATATTTAATCGCAGATGTTACTTGCAAGAAGGAATAAAAACTGGACCAACAGACTCCAATATGATGATTAGAGAAGGCAAAATCACTTATAACTTAGGAGTGATGCCCAATAATAGAAGACTGAAAGAAATGAATTGCTGCAATGAGTTAAATTAAATTCGGCATAACTAATAGTAGATTAGCAAACATTACAAATTAAAACCAAAGCTCCAGACAAACAAGGGAACAAATTTTGCCTGGAGCTGAGCTGCTGAGGGACCCAGCTGATATCATTGATGTGTGCCAGGAAGACGTCCTTGACTATGGGAGGACTTACTGGGTCTGGGGTACAGGAAAAAGAAAGAAGTTGTGCTGATGACCACTGGCACAACTAACTAGGCCGACTTCTGGTTCAGTGCAAGAGTCATGGTTAGCTAATGACTGTCACAGGATGCTTCAAAGAGCTTGTGGTTGGTAAAAGTCTTGAAATGAGTACAAAAAGGGCTTTAGGTTTTAGAGAAGAGAGGTATAAGTCCCACTGTTTTGTTGGACTGCATGATTTGCTTTCTTTTCCTTTTAAAAATTTTATTGAAATATAACATATATACAGAAAGGTACACAAATAAATATACAGGTCAATCAATTTTCATCTGTGCAACAAACTCCCAGATCAAGAAAGAAAACTTTACCAGAATTGAGGGTGTCCCCACTACTCCAGGTCACTAACTATCTTGCTCCTGTGCCATTGCAATCTATCCAGTTGATTCATTGGAGACCCAAAGCTGAGCATTCACAGTAGGGCTAATGTCTACCACTTAGTGCAGATAATACCTTACAGACATTAACTAATTATTTCATGTGGCACCCTATCAAGAAGTAGGTAAGTATTATCATATCTGCTTTATGAACTGAGTTAACAGATATAAAGAGATAAAGCTGTTCTCCTTTTGGGAGTTTGCCCAATGAGTTACTGTCTTATGTTAATTTTGCTCTCAGTGGATCCTTAGGCTGTCTGGTAGTCTTCATGTGTTCATCTGTTCATCACTTATTCATTCATCAAACATCTATTGAGCTGTTTTTCTGGTACTGTCCTAGGCTGCATGGAGAATACTAAAATGAACAAGGCAAAATTGATACTCAAAAATGAATAATTCTTTGAGGGGTTAAATCTTAAATCTCATCAAAGGGCAGGCAGGTTATATAAATGTGTGACCTGGCAGGGATGTGACAGTAAGGAGTGAAGTGGACTGTGGCAAATTGGAGATGCCTGCCTCACCTATGTATTATAACATGATAACTGCCCCAAACATGCCTATGATTAGGATTCAACAAAGGCAGCCAGTTGGCAAGACTTTCTGGAGGAGGAAGAACAAAATTTGCTACAGCGCAGTGTGGTAAATACTGTAATAGATGTATATAAGCAGTGTAATGGGAACACAGAGAGGACGGCTATTCATTATGTCGGGAAGACAGAGGAAGGGTGTCAGGAGTAGATATAAGAGCGCCCAAAGGGGATTTGCGATGGCTTTAAAGACAGTTTTACAACCATAAGATCTTAGAATTTGAAGCAAAGCGGAGGCCCAGCATATGCTTGGATGCCTCCAGTGATGGGAAGTTCAGTAACTGGAGAACTCACTCCTTTGGAGGTCTCTCCAGCGCCTGGTTAGTGGATGAGTGGGCAGCAGTGTGGTGGTGAAGGCCACCATAGGCTTGGAATGAATTTGTCTGGGTTTAAACCTCAGACTTCACCACTTTTTCTCCATATGACTTTGGAGGAGGTTATTTAACTTCTCTATGCCTAAGTTTTCTCATCTGTAAGTGGCAATAATAATAGAATTGTTGCAAGGGCAGAATGTAGATAAAATCAGCACAGTCTTGATACATAGGAACACTCAGTGAGCGTTGTTCCAAGACAACCAGAACCAAGTGATATTTGGGAATCGGACAAGGCTCCCCAAATGGTGATTAAACCACTAAACCCCCAAAAGAGACTTTGAGCGAACAAGGTTATTATGAAATAGATATTCTTGTGCCTATTAGGAAGAGAAGGGACTGAAGATCAACTTTGATGTATTCATTGGTATTGGCCACTATATGGCTTTGATATGCCCTGGGAAATTTAAGCTATACATGTCACTTTCAGATCACTCAGGGAGAAGAGATGAGTGTGAGCCTTGCAAAAGGTAAACTCAGATGTCTCAAACTGAAGGCTCCAATTCAGGAGAAAGGCAAGAGCTAGATGTGGTCTCTAAAAGAATTAAGCCAAAAGCACATTCTGGTTTGGTTTTCATCAAATTGAAGGGACAAAGATATGAATTAGATATCAAAGTGCGGGAATCTGGTACTTTCACGCTATGATGGAGATATCAGGTGACTATGTTCTGAGCTTTCTATCAGAAAATTTTTATTTTATTTGGTAGATTTATATTTGCAAAGTTGTTGAATGTGCCACACTAATTGTTTTTAATCTCAGTTCTTCTAGGTGGTTCATGTTATTCCTTTATTTTTGGTTGGAGGTATAAGGAAACATTTAGGAGTATAGGAATGTGGAGTTTTAGGGCTTTGGAAACCATGGAGATTATCTAGTTAACTAATTAATCCCTTTTACCAAAAGACAGTAAAGCTCAGAGTCGCAAGTGATTTACTTAAGACCATGTAACCAGTTAGTAATAGTCTACACTTGAATTCAGTCCTAAAACTTCCCTGATAGTTTATAATCAAGTTCTTCCATTTTTTAGTCGAGTGACCTTGGCTAAGCCTTTTAACCTCTCTGAGCTTCCATTTCTTCTTTTGTGAAAAGGGGTAATAATAATAAATACCATAATTTATAGGTTTGCATAAAGGGTCAAATAGGATAATGAATGTGAAAGCACTTTGTAAACACTTTATAAAATGCTATAAAAACTTTAGGTATTATTATTTTTGTCTGAAGTAATTCAGCAAATAATGGGACGTTGACAAATATAACCCAAGTAACAGAAATAATTAGATTTTAGAGTTGGAAAGGACCCATAGAGGTATTTAGGTTAATATCTAAGAAATTGAAGATTTCTTTACATGTCTAATTATTAAATCAAAGAATCTTTTTAAATGTGCATTTGGAAACTGACTTTTGATGCAAATGGGAAAATTTTGATTGCCACTCAAAGAAGACTTTCCACCATGGGCCCAGATAATTCTAAGACTGATCCACGATCCAATTTATTAAAGGTGGCAAGAGACGATTTGGTTGAGCTGTCCAGCTTCATTCTTGTAGGGCTGTGTGCGAGTCATAGAATTTCACTTTTCATGGTACCAGGCTAAGTCGGGGAGAAGCTGTGGCAGGGTTTAGGGAAACTTGGAAAATACATACTATAAACTAGGCCTTAAATGTGGCATCCAACAGCCAGGACATTCTATGGCCAAAGTGCATGTAACTTTTTTTTTTTTCTAGATTCACTTTGTTGCAAGAGATGAGAAGGCAGACATTGCAGTAGGTGGGTTGCAAGAAAATTCTTTTATTCCCTTGCACTGTTACTAAGCAAAGTAACACAAAGTCAAGGTAGGTAAGAGGAAAAGCAGGGAAATCTGGATAGGGCTGCCATTTTCTCCAGACTAAGTAGGGTTTTGATGGTTTGATTTCTGAGAAAACTATTGGCAGGTTCAGTGTAGGTTTATATATATATGTGTACACACACACACACACACACACACACACACACACACACACACACACACACACACACACACACATTTTAATGACCAGAGCTGGAAGAGAAACTCACATTTATAATCCCCTCCATTGCTGCTGTGCGTGTTTAGCCCACAAATCAGAGGCTGCAAAGGGCGATTCATGAGAGAGGTGAAGCTTCATTCTCACTCTTCTGTCCTCTTTTAAGATCCTACATTCCACTGACTCCCCCAGTAAATGCACTTCCACTGTTAATAATTTAAATGATGAAGTCAGCTCAGTGAGAAGAAGCACCGTGAAACAGAGCTGTGGAGAGTGGAGTTCATAAATCCATGACAACTCAAGCGCTGGTTTCAGAACAGCTGCGTGGATGATGGGTCTGCAGGTGAGGCTGCAGGCCAGGGCACCTCTTCCCCACTGAGGAAGGAGCAGGCTTCCACGCGGTGGCACCTCCAGGGCCAGGCGCATTTTCATAGCCATGTCAGGGAGTTTGCTGCAGCACTGCACGCTGTAACTGCCCTGTGCAACTGACCTGCATTACAGCTTTGATGATGCTTGTCACTGAACAGAGGTTTCAGCCTCAGGAATAGCCTTAAAGAGGCCTTTTAATTCCTTCTGGGATCTCTACCAGCACCTCAGGATTGTGGCGGGGTCACCCCTGTCCTGACAGCTGAGGAGAGCGAGAATCTGCCATTTTGTTCTTCTTCCCATCTTTTTGTCAACCTCCTGCTTTTTAGGAAATGTCACGCTTATTGTTGACTACAAGTGCATTACAAAAACAATAGCAAACAACAAAAAACAAACTCAAGTAAAAATACTTATGTGATAGAACAAAATCTATCTGATACTCTGTCATTAATCAAGAGCTTTAAATTCTATTTCTCAAAATATTAGTTTGTTATGACTTTTTAATTTGTTAGATGTATGTTCTCAGGCACAGCTACCTATTCCAGCAGGTTTTTTTTTCTTTTCTAATTTTTAAAAATTAGAAAAAAGAGTAAAAATTATTTTACTCTTTCGATCAGTTTGTATTTTCTCTACCTCCTGCCTCTGTCAGCTACCAGTGTTTATCTATGAGTTTAGTTTTTCTTTTTTAGATTCCACATATAAGTGAGATCATAAGGTATTTGTCTTTCTCTGTCTGACTTATTTCACTTAGCATAATGCCCTCAAGGTCCAGCCACTTGCCATTTTTTGTCTTTTTGATAATAGCCATTTTAAGTGGTGAGAGATGATATCCAATTGTGGTTTCGATTTGCATTTCCATGATGATTAATAATGCTGAGTATATTTTCATGTACCTGTAGGCCATTTGCATGTCTACTATGGAAACCATTTCTAGCAAGTTCTTCTCTAAAGCTGATTAAGATGCTGGGTCATTGTCTTTGCAGGTTGAACACTCTGAACACTGTATGATCCTTTTCAGTTCTTAATTCTTTCTCCTCTAAACTGTTTCTCTGACTTTCTGGAGACTCAAGCCAGTGCATCCTTTCATTCTCCTCTAAAGTAATGTTTAAATGGTTGTGTGTCACATAACTAAAGACATCTGCTTCAAGCTCTTCTTAAATCGCTTACCTAGGCTACTCCCATCCAAGTATACTACCTTCAAGTTGAGTCAGTTCAATTCTATTTAACTGACAGTTATTAAATGCCCAAAGGTTGTAAAGCTCTAGGCTAGATTCTAGGGCTGTGTGTCTGTCTATCTCTTTCTTGCTTTCTGTCTATTAATATTTTCCATCTACCTGGAGAATAATATATAATAAATCCTCATTTATTAAAGCTTATAGATCAATTATTTAGCATGCCCAACTTTTCTTCTTTCTGATATTTAAAACTATTTTATAACAATAATAACAGTAACAGCAATAAAACACAAATTTCAACCATCCACCATTATTTTTCTCTACCAAATGGACTGAATGAAATTCAACAGGTTTCCTTACAGTGTTCATTTCTTGATTGTTTTCTCAAAGGAGAGGTCTTTCTTTCTGATAATGAAAATGTACTCATAATCCAAGGTAATCGTTTTAACCATTTTCTCCCTTCTTCCAAAGTCTCTATCTTGGAGTTTTTTCAAGAAGGAAACTGGACCATTTTCAATGTGCACATCCCTTCCTGCTCCTGTCCTGCTGCTAATAGAAAGGTTGATATTGAGAGGTGGGGTGACTGAGTGTGGGCTTCTAACCATGAACATTAAACCCTGGCTCTGAACTCTTTGTCTTCCATTACTACGTATGTGATTTGGAGCAAGTTATAGTCCTTCAGTGTAAAGTGATGATAATAATAGTACCAAGTTCACAGGGATTGTGGGACAATTAAATGAAATAATACCTGTTATCTAGCACAGTGCCTGGCATAATGCCTACTTGAAACGTATGTTGGAAATGAAATGAGATGCTGGAATCTTGAGCGGATGAGTGCAATATTTTACTTTAGAAAAGGGATAATTTTTAGCAACGTTTAACAGATTGTTTTGGTGCAGTTAGCTTGATGGTTAAGATATTTCCCAGCCATATATCTGGACTTTTCCTAAATTTGGATATCAGTGGATCTGAATGCCCTTGAGCTAAAGAAAGGAAGAAGGGAAAGGAGTGAGGGAAGGAGAAATCAGTCAAAGAGTGTCGGTGGTCGAATGGACTTGTGTCACTTGAGCAGGACAGGTCTGTATAATAATGGAAAATTATGTATGCACACACTCAGCTTTCGAGGCAACTTATATGATAATATAGATACTCACATCTTGAATGCTAGTGGTCTTCTGGCCTATCTGGAGATATGACCACTCAGTAGATATGATCACTTTCTTTTCTGAATCCACAGTGCTTAAGTTTTTAATGGGTATACTTAAGCACTGTGGATTCAGAAAACATTAAAAACATCCTGCTTTCTATTATAACTATTTTGCTCATGTCGAATCCCCTCCTAGAGTAGAAGCCCAGTGCCCTTTCCTTCATCCTCCTTGCCCCGTCACATGGTGGATGGAATCGGGTGGAACACTGCCATTCTCTCAGGCAAAGCTCAAATCTGCTGACAGGATGATGGATTTCTTCTAGTCTAGAGCCAATAAAACCCTAACAAAGGGTCAGGGCAGTGCCAAAGCTGAAAGCATGGTTGGAAGTGATGGGGGTGTAGGGAGTAGGGGGTAGGTTGGGGAGACAAATCAGAAGCAATCGCTTTCCTTGGTCTCATTTTGCAAAAGTAGCATCTTTCACCAACTTTCACAAATTTTTAAAAGGTGTAACATTTTACATGAAGGAGTCAAGATGATGATTAAAAGGGGTAAGCAACGAGGAGGCAAAGGTCAGTGTGCTCAGAGTGTCAAGGTGAGGCCTTGAGACATTACAGCAGGATGTCACAGTGTGGCTCCCTTTATGTACCCCCTCTCTATCATCCCATCAACCAGGGTTATGGGCTGAGAACTACCCCATCCCCAAGCTTGCCCTTCTTGTGAAAACCTGACCGTGTGCTTGCATGAAGGCCATATATCCCCATACTTCCTCCAAAGCCCCCAGCTGAACTAAAGCCATGGCCCCAGGACTCTTCAGGGTCCAGCCCGGTCTCTTTTGCTTTCATTGTATTGTGGTCACATGGGCTTCCTTCCTGTTCTTCAAGCGTGCTGGTCATATTTCTGTCTCAGCCTTTGCACTTGCTGTTCCCTCTGCCTGGCATGTTCTGTTCCAGATGTATACGTGGTTGATGAGCTCCCTCATTTCATTCAAGTCTCTCGTCAAATGTCACCTTCTCTGCACACCCCTGTCACCTCTCTCTTCTCACTCTGCTATATTTTTCTACACGTATCACCAGGCAATATATTTTATATGCATTGGATGGTTGTGTGCCCTTCCTCTTCACTAGAATGTAAACTCTGCAAGGGCAGGAACTTTAACTCTTTTGTCCATTACTATATCCCACCACTATGCAGTGCCTCGCACACGGTAAGTGCTTAATAAATTTGTGGGGCAAATGAATGAATAATGAGTGACTTTCACCCATTCATCCATTCATCTATCCATTCAGTGCAGTGATATTGAGTGTCTACAGTATGCAAAGATGAAGACATTCTAGCCTTTGCTTTCTTGCAGGGGAGAGAGTTCTTGCAGTCTTGATGGGGAGATGGATACATAAACAGATACCAGATATCTATATATCTAGATCTATATATATTTATATTTATGAAAAAGTCCTGCAGATGAGCTATGGACAGAGTATTTGCTCAAGCACAATGTCAGAGAAGCAGCAGGTAATATGCTGACATTAAGTCTATTCATATAAAAATCAAAGCCACAAATAGACATGTGTGTGTGAGTATGTGTGTGTGGTGTTTTGGCCATATTAGATTTCAGAGAGTTTTGAGAAGGACTCAAAATGGTTTTGCAGTGATGTTACAGTGTGTCAGAAAGGTGAAGAATTCACTGTGTTTTCCCCTAAATGAAATAGAAGCAGCTGCATTTCTCCCAGGTGGGCCTAGGCATTGTATGAGACCTACATATTTTTCAATAAGGGACTCACATTTGCTGTGATGCTAGAAGCTTCTAATGGGCCTCTGAGGGTTGTAAATTATATCAAATAACTTTCCAGATACTAAGCTGTTGTTTTTTTAAAGGATGGAGATAGGAGGGCTGAAGATAAAGCTTTCCTTGGATCCTGAAATTATACCTTATTTAAACCAAATTCAATAAATCTTTTTTACATGTTGAATGTTCATTCAACAAACATTTACTGAATGTCAGCTGTGTGAGAGGTGCCCTGCTGACTATGCGGCCATCGCTGGTTGTCTTAAAATCTATAGATCTTTACTGGAAAAGCTGCTAGAACTTCCTGTAGCTTTTTGCTGTTGTTTTGTTTGAGCATTTGTTTTATTGCTGTTGTTTTATTACAACTTTATTATAGCAAGTCAAATAATACAGAGGTATATACATGCATAAAAAATTAACTTAATATTCTATTTTTCCTCCTCATTTCTACCACCCAGTGTAATCCATCTTTCAAAAATTTGATGGGTAACTTTCCATACCATTATCTTTGTACACATGCACACTAATGGACTATACTTTTTAACAAAAACAGTATCATACATGCTACTCTGAAATGTATCTTTTAAAACTTACTAATGTATAATGAACAGCTTTCTATGCCTTATTTTTTTAGTAAATTCATAATTTTCTGTGGAATAAGTATAACATAATGTAACCACCCATTTTCCTATTCATAGACCTTTATATGAATCAAGATTTTTTTCTATAATATTCAATGATTAAATAAATACTGGCATACATATTTTCTTATATATTTATGCTTTTATTTCTGTTTAGCAGATTCTGATAAATGTGATTATTATGTCAAAGGGTAAATGTATTTTTCATCTTTAATAAGCATGGTTGATTACTTCCCCAAAATGTTGTGGCAATTCATATTCCCTTCAGAAATATATGGGAGTGCTTTTGTCCCTAACGCTGTCCCCAGCCCTGGAAGTCATCAATATTTTTAAGTTTTGTTAAGAGAGACAGTAATGGTCGTACCTCAGCAATGATATTTCATTATCGTTTTAATTACATTTACCTATCTGTGGGGTTGGTATCTTTCATACATTTACTGGACATTTGCATTTCTTATTCTATTAATTTCTGTTCATGTCCCCATGCCTGCTTTTCTATCGAGTTTTCTTTTTCTTATTGATTGGTGGGAGCTCTTTGTGTATTAGAAACAATAACATTTTACTGGTCACAAATTATTAGAATACAAGATATATCATCCTGCAGATATGTATAACTACTTATTTTTATGATTTCTGCATTTTTTATTTTGCTTAGAAACCATCCCTCTTCAGCCTTTTGGGTGTGGTGCTCATTAAAAATGTGAGTTTGATAAGCCAGCATCTTTGGCTCAGAGCAATGTTCATTTGTGATGCTTTGTGACTGCAGTGTAACATTTCAGGGTCTGGTGCTGTGATGCCACCTCTGTTAGCCTTTCCCTCCCTGCTCTTCTTCCTGATTTTAGTGTAGGTTTATCTTCTGGTCACAGATCTTGTGTTCTATCATTAATGCCATGGATATTTCTAGAATATGTTTGGGATTCTATTAAGCACAAAGTTAGACTATTGAAAGCAGTGGTCATTAAAAGACCATTTAGCATTCCCTAACAACTCAAGGCCATTTCTCATTCTGAAAAACATCCACAGCAAAATGTCCAGTTTGGCATTGGGCACACTAACTTACCCTATCCCTGTGGAGTTACATCTCTGATTGCTTTTGCGTTGTTCCTCTTTGGCTCTCTTCCCTGAGGGGGTCATCAGAATTGCCTAATACCTCTGACACTTTGGTACTTTATCCTGGGAGCTGGATTTTATACAGAATCAATTTAATTAAAATATACCATTTATTTTGCATCTAACATATTGTTAGGGCATAATTTCCATGGTCCTGGGCTTCGAGGAGTTCAGCATGTCACCACAGTAACTGAGTCATTTGTTCCCCTTGACAGGACTAATGTACTTTCTTTCATAAACAAGGATGACTTCAGAAAGACACAGGCTTTTGGGTGAGCTGTTTCTCTAATGATGAGGCTGGATATGAATGTGTAGATTTTCATATGCATTTTTCTTGTCCTTATGACTAAGCTATTAGAGAAAGCTAGAACGTTGGAGTTACTTTAGGCGAGCAAATTAAGAGAGAAAGAAATAAAACGGACGTGCTCAAGTCTCATAGCATATTAATGTACACTAAAAGTCTTTGTTGATTTTTGACCACCACAGACACAACAATAACAGGATTTAGATGTGGATTCTGGTAAATAAAAACAGGGCCATATAGAAAAATCAGTATGTGTATCATCATATCAGTAGGACACTGACCATTTATAGAACTCGTAAAGGCAATTAACTTAGAGCCATAGTTTAGAGCAAAAAAGACAGTCTGGACCTCTCTACCCATTTACAGCTGTGGAAATGGAAATTCAGAGAAACGATGTGCCCCAAATTAATATGATCAGCCATAGTGTTAAAACTCAAATTCATGTCCCTGATATTCTGATCCAGTCCTATTTCTACTGCCAATGTCCCCTCCTGGTTGATGCAGTTAGTTTTAGGAGTAATAGTTTTGGTGAATAGTAATGATTGAAGACCAACTCTTTTGGGTGGCCAGTATTTATGGAGGGCCAGGATCTATTGCCACAATCGCATGTTCCTCTTTATCCTGCCTCCCAGCGCAGGAAGATTGTGTTGTCTTGTTAATCATTCAAAAAATATGTATTGGTCATTCCCTATACTAATCGTTGAATAAATGCTTGTAGAATTATACTGAACTGATTTGAATTGTTAGGTATCAGAAGTCAGGGCCTGAGCAAGTGACTAAGATTTTGTTTTACCAGTGAGGATAAAAGATGCAGCTCACTGAAAATAAATAAATCCCTTTTTAAGAATTCCACTAAAAACATATGCTATATAATTGAATATAAGTACAAATAAAAGGCACCTGGTACAGCTTGTTCCAACTTCTCTTTTATTAGAATCTAAGTGGTAACATTCATTTCCAGGCAGTGTCACTGATGTTGGTTTTGTTCATTATTAGGAGATTGTAGTTATTGCACTCTGAAGGAAGAAGCCCTGAGTTTATAACTGCCAGGGCTGGCAAGTGCCCAAAGAATGAGACACATTAGCTGATCGGCCTTTTATAGAGTCGGTGTGTCAGAAATCATCTTTAGAAAGCAAAGTGTCCCTTCCCTGTGGCCTGCTTTCCCAAGGGAGGATGGGCACTTATTCTCCTTCGGCTATAGATGTAGCACGGACTTCAGCCTAGAAGATGCTGCCTGATTCCTGGTCAGATACCCAGAGGCAGCTGGAGGCAGGCAGCTCAGAGGCTGACATGGTTGTGGTCATGTGAGATATGAAGCCAGATGAGAAAGCACCAGGGGCTGCATTCCTGGAGGAACCTTGATGTTTCATTATTTTGATTTTAACTGGCATGAGTAGAATTTATAGATGGGCTTCAGGAAAAGGAGAAAGAGAAAGAAGAAGAAGAAGGAAAAAAGCAGACCATAAATTATGATAATAATTTGCAGGCCAATGAAGAGCTCACGTGCATTATGATTGCAGCGCCTAATAAATACACTCGTATGACTTACGAGGCTGTAATAATCCTCCCACCGGTGATTTCTGCACTAAGTTGTTGTTGTTGTTGTTAGTATTATCGTGACTCTTTGGTAATGAAGGGTAAAAATCCATATCGTGTCTTTTGATTGTTTTAAAAAGGAGAATTACATTCTTTTCCTCTCCTACATTTTTTACACCTTAGTTGGAAGCATTGTCAAAACCTGCAGACAGAAGATCACCTTTGGGGTTTCTCCTTCCCTATTTCATCTGCTGGGGAGGTTTCAAGGCAGAATTGTAGCCCGAATTGAGTTGCTTTCTTTTTCTTCCTGAGAGAAAGAGAGGAGACTGTTTTCTTGCCCTGGTGGTTTGTGTGGAGTCTTAGCTGTCTTGGGGGGATTCACCAAAGCAACAGGTGTATTAGGAACCTGGGTACCAACTTCTTGAGCAAAATGAGCATCTCTCCTCCCTTCTCCACCTTAATGAGTGAGAACACTGCCCCAAAGGGAAGATCAAAGAAACTTGCCACAATTTCAGCTGTGTATCCAGATCTTTCACAGCCACATCGTAAATTTTTAATGTTTGCTCTCACAATTTGGACCTGCTTGGGAATTTGTCTATGGGCTTCTAAATAAGATGTGCATCATTTTTATACTTACATAGTATTTTATGATTTTCAACAACACTTTTATAAGTTTTACTCATATCATCATTGCAGCCCTTTGATGTGGCTGTCATTTAATTGCCATTTTTAGATAAAATGACTGTGGGTCTGGGAGGAGGTACCTCTTCCAAGGCTGAGTGGTGGGTACAGATCTAAGATTCCTATAAGAAAAGAGAAGTATCCCCACCTCTCCCGTTGGGTGCCTCGGAGCTACACAGCATTCACCACAAGTCTGGAGACAGTAATGCTTCTGTGCTCTACCACAAGTTTTAATAGACACATCAGATTCAAGGGAGCTCTGAAGATGTTTGGTGTTGGGAGCAGCTTCCTTTGGGGGCATTGGACATAGAGTGAGTTTCCTGTAGTATTCTAGGAGTATGTTTCTGATTCCTTAATGTTTGCAGACCACTTGTAACTCATACATCAGGCAAGGGTTTAGTGTCCTAAAATTTCTAGATTAGATGGCTAAGCCTCCACCCCCTCCACGTATGTCCCATGAAAATACAATGTGCTTTACAATGCTTCTGCGGATTCCCAAAGGGCTGAAGCATCCTGTGGTTATGTCTAGCCTCCACACTCCTGTTTCTGCTGAATTAGTTCATTTCAGAAATTGTCTTGATGCCCTTCCATTGTCTGTGATGTACTATACGGCTGAGGAACTCAGCCATCTTCCTTAATTTCCTTCAGACATGCCACTCATACTAGGGTGTGTGTGTGTGTGTATGTGTGTGTGTGTGCGCGCGCGTGTGTGCGTGCATGCGCGCGCGCGCTAACTGTGTAGAAGACTTGAAATTTTGGTAGGACAGAAATATTTACATGTCACCACGTCTCCCCTTTTTCAACTCAAGTTCTCATTTCCTACCTTTCTGCGCGACTGCCTTTCCTCTTCCCTCTTTCTTCTTTCCTCACTTTCTCCCTCTGTTCTAAATTCCTGCCTTTTTAAATGCATTTCAGTTTAGTTACCTCCTTCTGTTTCCTTCTGACACATGCCCTCAAGGTCTTCCTTTATCCGTAAATACCTTATCTAGGATATTTTTCTTACAAAGACAATTGTTTTCCTCAGAGGAATTCTGGTGCCAGTTGTGGCCATGTTTTTAAATGCTACAGAAATAAATAGTAAAAGAACAAACAAGAGAACCCAGTCTTGGATATACGCTTGGTCTCAACATATAATAGTAATAACGATGATAATAACACCTTATAGTTATTGAACGTTTTTAGAATGCTTCACCTAGACATTAGCATACGTTATCCCATGCAGTAAGTAATTCTTATTCTCACAATTTTCCGATGAGGAAATTGAGGTTCACAGAAAGTAGGAGTAAGAGTCAGGCTTCCTGACCCTTTCAGAGCTCTTTCTCCACCATATAGTGTACACCCGATTCTATTCTGGCCCATATCTCTGCACTGGTTGGCTTCCGCGTTTCATTATCATGCAATGAATCAGACTTGAAAATTTCAGCCATCTCTGATTTGTATTTGTAGGGCCTTAAACTTCAAGGATCTGACTCTGCTTTTTGACAACCAGCAGCCCCAGGTTGGGTCCCTGGGTCCCCAGACTTTTGTCGCTTTTTGGAGTTCCACACATACAGTTCAGTGAAGACTGTGGCCTTGTAGGAGCCGATCATGAGGCCTCATTAAATGTGCAACCTGGTTCTTTAAAATTTGGATTATTTCTATCTCTCCATTGACATTGTTATAACTAGCCTATATAGACAGTGTTTAGTTTTTTGTTTGTTTGTTTGTTTGTTTTCTTTTCTATGTAACATTTTTTTCAACCTGGAAGCCCTTCATCACACAAGATCAAGGGTATATTACAGGGTATATTCATGAATAAGCTATGAGCCAGTTTTTGGTCCTCTTCACCATCTCTTTATGTAGTTGTCCTGACTCTTTCTCCCAGGTACGCATTATGGACCATTACGAAACCTATCAGCAGAGGTGCCATGACTTCTGGCTGATGCCCTGCCGTGCACTCCAATTACTAGGATATGTAGAGGTGACCACGGGCTTCCAGAACTGTTGCAGGCTTATAACTGTGTCAGGTCTTTACCCCTTTTTGATGGTGTTGGGTGACTTCTAGATCCTGCCAGCATTTCTCTTCTCATGAGACATGTGTGCTCATTCTGAAATGAAAACTACAGAACTATGGGTGGTCTCTTTTTTTGGAAAACTGTAATTTTCCACTGCCTGGGCTATTTCCCTTGGATGATGGGCTATAAAAAGGAATAGTGAGAATATGAAGAGACTGGTTAATTTTTTTGCTACTAGCAACATTATTTTTTCATATTGTCAGGTATATAGAGTTTTGTCGGCTTGATAGCCTCTCTGCTTCTCTTTTATTTCTCATCTTCATTCCTAAATTGACAATGGTTATGCAAAAGTTTTAATGGTTTTGGTAATATTTTGTAGTATTTTGTTAATCTTTTTTTTTTTTCTGAGCATGGATAATAAATAAAAAAATGGGCAATAAAGAAAAAATGTCTCTTTGCTTTGTATTTTAGAGGCAAAAGAAAATTAGATACCTGTTATGTAATGTACTCAAAACATTATATAACTAGTCTTCCTATAGGAAATAATGCTCCAAGCTGTGCTGTTCACCATTTGCTGTGATTCATGCAAGGGTTGTATATTAAATTCTTCTATTTACCAAGCTCAGAGATATGTTAGGTTGAGCCCTATGAATTTGCCTATTTTGTAGGTCAAAAGCATTCAAATACAGGCAGTTTCATAGGGTCCAATCAATATTAATAGTACTAGGCAAAACCTGATATCAGGATGCAGAAGTATCTAGTCCATCCCCCATCTCCAGGCAGGATTACATTTCAGACATACTCAGTAAAATCTCTTAACTCACACTATTTAACAGTTGTTGTCAGACAATGAAATTTCTGATGCAGTCCTGGGTTATTTAAGGGATTAATCATCAATATCAAAGCAGAGAACTGCTCATTCTGTAAGCTCACCAGAAGTGGCAGTGATGTCTGCTCTTTAAGATCTTACAGGACACCTCGCACAAAGTGTCAGTCTTGGTAGGCATGAGTGGGGTTTTAATAACCTAGAGAGACTCTCTGTTCCTTTCACCTCTCACCAACCAAGTCTGCATTTCCATGCTCATCATAAACCAGTGAAGGCTGGCTCTGGTTTGCAACTTGCTTGAGATGGTGTCTCAGATCTTAGACTTGAATGTGACAATATAAGCTGTTTAAACAGACTGCCTTAGCTAGCTTACCAGGTGGGTCCTCTGAACAAAGAAAATGAATCTGCTTTACTCAAGGAATGAGATCTCTAGACAAAACAAAGTCGTGGGGATAGTCTCTGGATTCTGAGTAGGGTTTTCTCAGTGTGTGTATTAAAGCCAGATGCTCAGGGTTTCTGCCCTTCCTCCCAGATTCCTCACTGCGGACAGAGCCTGCAGCATCTCCCTACTTCCGTTGTCCCTTTGCCAGCAGCTCATGACTTCCAGGGGAAGTCACCTCAGCGTCCATGTTCACTTAATCCAGTACCTTTTCCAAGCATTGAGTTTGCTCTTGAACGGACTTACTCTTTTGTTGCCCATGAAAATATAGCCACTCAGTCCTGGGTATGTGTATAATAGCATGGCAAGACAGGAGTTTTCGATACTGGGTATTTTTTGTGATGAAGATCACGGAGGCAGCCTCTCATTGTTTGCCTAGGCACTGAACTCAGAACCTTTGTGCACCATGATATTATTCTGACACAAAAGACACAAGGTTTGAGTGTGGAATATATGAACCCAAAAGATTCAGTGCAATATGTAAACTCTGTTTAAATGAGCTAAAAGCACCCAGTATAGTTCCTGGCCCTTTATATATTTTCACCAGATGCGAGAAAGGTATAGACTAATTGGCTGTGGAGGAAAGATGACAGGCTTTTGGGTCAGAAGGCTTAGGTTCAGGTCATATATCAGCCACTTGTACATGTATGACCTTAGGCCACTCTTTCAAAGTTTCAGTTCCCTCATTTGCAATGCGGGATCCCTGCATGTTGCAGCCTTGTCTTGTGTACATAAAATGCAGTCATGGGAGCCAGAATGCTTTGAATAAAGGTGTTGGGTATTTTTTACTCTCTAGATCTGATTCTTATTAGGTCTCAGCTGTCTTTGCCTGATTAGAGAAAAGGATGGGCAAATATGCCTTAGAAGTGGATGGTTCTTAAAACTGATGAGTGGCTTTGAGTCCCCACCAATTCCTTACACAGCCATCGTGATGCATCTGTGATGGTGAAGAGCTGACAGAGGCTGGAGTGGGCTGGGGACTCCAGTTACTGAAGACCCTCCTTCCCAACTAGCCCTCGATCCTCACCCTGCTGTAGCTTGTTGTTAATGAGGGAGCTCGGTCCAAACCCAGTTTTTTTGGGGTCTGATGGCCATAGACTATATAAGTAATATTCTCATGGACTTCATCCTAAAAAGATTATATTTTGGGGGTGGTGGGGGGTCCTGAGGTGGGTGAGCAACAGAGAACCAGCCTGCTGTCAGAGGACAAAATCAGATTTTTTGTGCAATGTTGCTGCATTAAAAGGGCCAATCACGAGTCATGTAACATGTGAATAATGGCTCTAGCATGCGATGTCAAAATTTTCCACACATCTCATAAATAAATCCAGCCACACCCCTCCCCCCAACCACCACCCAAAGGCTATCTGTTTTTGAACCTCAGCTTGCATCCCAAATTAAGAGTACATTCAGATTCAAGGTTAAAGGTGTAGTATCCCCTTTCAAAAGGCACATGTCAGTGTTTCTGCTGAGAATAACAAATAACATTTGAAACAGGCTATCAGTTGTCAAAACTTCTTTTTTACTTTGCTGAAGGTCTGATCTTTTGGAAAGAATTGATGCTGTATTAGGCCATGACTTGATAAAATTTTCCTTAAAGAAAACCACTTGAGTGAAGTCCCTGGGGCACAGGAGGAGGAATCACACCAATAGTCCAGTGACCCTCAAGAGTGAAGAAGCTAGGTACAGCACAGCTGCGATTAGTATTAGCAGTCTAAGACAAGCGCTTTGTATTGCAAAAAGCATATACTTACTTGAGACATATCTGCTTTCGTGGACATACGAGACACTGATACCGACATTAGTCAGAAAACCTAGAATGTTGATGTTTTTTGCTATTTGCCAAGGAGATTGTGTCTTCTTCTTATTAATTGTAACTAACATAGGTCACTTTCAGAAATAAGAATCCAAATCATCCTTGGGTCCAGCATACCCATTATCATTTCCTTCCTTTTAATGTACAGGGGGATTTTTAAAAAAATCAAGCCTGGTTGAAATCTCCTTGCTAAAGCAAAGCTGCCTCTTTATTCTCCCTAAAGGACAGAATGCCTTTTTGTTTTTCCAGTTTACACAGGGTCAGGAGGAGGAAATAGGCAGGCACATGATGGCTGAAAACCAGAGCAAAGAACAGGAGGGGAATTTGGCTTAATTTCATATAGGCTCAAGTCCCCCTGTCTGCTCTCTCTGTCCCTCCCTTTTCTCTGCATCTCACAAACAAAGGCAGCATCTTTCTTAGATAATGCCGCGTGTGTCAGAAGCGAACGTTCTGGGAATGTACATGGTGACCTGCTCTGTGTAACAAACGTCAACCCCAAACCATACAGAAGTCGCTACATCTGTTTTGGCTTTGTTCGCAGCACAGAGGGGAGGGGGGTGCACTCCATGGTCAAGGGCCAAACTACATGTCATATTTCATTACCTTCATTAGCTACTACAGAAGGCTGCATTCAAAGACAAGGTCGGCATTAACTCTTGAGCCGCCAGCCTCTTCTAACAACCATTTTCACCTTCACCTAGTGCTTGTGGATCTCCGTTCGTTCATGCTTTGGGCTCTGATTTAACTAAACTGTAAATCAGCCCTGAGGTCCATGATTTCACCTTCTTAACTTAAAGGGGGCAAGCTACTGTTTTATCCTAGGTAGCTACTTACAGGATGGCTGAACATCTGGAACCTATTAGGATGAATGCTGGTGTAAACCCAATGGGGAAAGCGTATTTAGAATTAATAAAACGTTCCCTTCTTATTTTGTCCACAGTTGTCTTTTTCTTTTCCCTCTCACATTATTTCTGTGATTTAGTATGGCTAGCTCCTTTCTTGGTTGCTAGAGTGAGATAAGATTATGCTCGTTGCTGCCCAGCTATTTTCGGGGGAAATTTCTTGGTATGCTTTCTTATGATGACTTTGGACTCACATGATCATTGCCCCTGGAAATAAGAGCCCATTTTCCCATATTCATGTTGCATTTCTTAAAGTGTACTTTACAATTACTGGAATAAAGCGGGTAAATGTGTAAAGTAGAACTTTATACTGTATGGCTATAAAAATGGTCAGTTTTCATGCTGCATATTGAATGCATCATGATTCTATTTAAAATCATCTGTGGCCAGCACATGCTGTTATTTAATATTATGAAGAATGGCCAATTGGCCAGCATAGGTCAGAACACACCTGGACTGTGGAATTAGGAGTCTGGAATTTTCATTTTTTGTCCTGGCTCTGCTATTGATTTATTGCCTGGTATTAGACAAAGCTCTTGCCCTTCATTCTCCCATCTGTAGACTATGGATCATTATACCATTATAAAGGTTGTATGAGCTCAAATGACTTCATTTGAAGATACTTTGAAAAGCCCTGAGAAGACAATACTTTAGACTACTACACCATTCAGAATATGATAACATCCATTTGTTTTCATGAATACGCATTTGAAAGATCTATACCGGTTGTTTGCAAGGATGGTCCCCAGACCAGCAGTGTCAGCATCACCTTGGAACTTGTTAGAAATGCAAATTCTTGGCCCTCAGACCGACTGAATCAGAAACTCTGGTGGAGAGGTAATTCGAAGCATGCTAAAGTTAGAGAATATATTTGGCTTACCATTAATCAATACATTTGGCTTCAAGTACAAGTCATAAACCCACAAAGCTCTGTCAGCCCGAACATATGTTGGAGTGGAAGCCCAGCTCAGCAAGGATTGAAGCATGTTATCTCAAAGCCATTCTAGACCTGTAAGTAGCATGAACCCTTTCCAGTTCTTACTTGTGGACGATGCCAGTACAAAATTCTTTTTTTGGTTTTGAAATGAGTTTTATAATTTCTGTTGACATTATTGGCACACTAAATTCAATAGCCCACTTTATAAGCTAGTGTCTGTCTTATGACATCTTGGATATAGTTTAACCTGCCAGGAAAATAAACTTATAATGAGGATTGCTAACCACCGGCATAAAGCCATCAAGCTTAGATTTGGGATTCAAGTGTATACAGAGGCAGAATGATGGCATAAAAGAGAACATCTAGGACTTCTCTGAATTGGAGAACTAATATGAAGATGGTTACTTTGCAGATTGTACCCTTTGGAGAGAGGAGGAATGGCAGAAAATAGTGTTCAAGGTATGAGATGCTGAGCTTTCTATGGCTGGTTTGCACATGTCTGTCCTTCACATTTTATAGTTGTAAAATAACAAACACAAAACAGACACCTGGATATGTGATCTAGTTTTGTAAATCTGCAGCAATGTGTAAATTGTAAATGCAAAGTATATACTGTAAAATTGTCTTTTAGTATATACCTTTATCTAGTGCTATTTTGTATCCAAAAATGACTGTTTTCACAAAGGAATAAGAAATTTACTCGCGTTCTCATCTCCTATTAGTGTTTCAGGTTTCCATAAGATGAAGAACATAGTCTGAATTGGAGAGAAGGGTCAGTAATTATGACAATTTTTCCCCCCATTTTTAACCTCAGACTAGCTAACTCAATTCTCCCTCCTTTAAATTTGCCCCTAAGTTTGGTCCTACAATGAGACCTTTTGCATGGCAAGTTTCAGCCTGGAGCAAATTTTTATGGCTGAATTATAAACCCTCGAAAATAGGGGTTTATAATGGAAATGCTGACACAACCTTAACTCTGGCAGCGAGAGTGCAATGCGATAATAAATGAGGCAGAACAGCAAAGTGCTGCTTTTAATTTATCATTTAGTAGGAGAAAAAGGCCTTGTTTACTTCTTCTTTTTCATCTTCTTCTCTGCTTCCAAGACTTGCAACCATTATTTTGAAATGTATTTTATAATAAAACCTCAGTGGTTATGTTGCCTAGGGCTTGAGTGTCCATTTTAGAAAGGGAGAAGGAGAAAAAGAGAGAGATTTTTGAGGCCTAAGAAGCATATTCTGTTGACTGATTATGTTTTGACTGCACCGTTGCTGCCTTGCAATGTATTTATTATGGAATAGATCGACTGCTCTGCTATGATCCAAAAGCACCCTAAACAGATGATCCTATTTGGACAAGTCTATAACAGTAGCAGTAAAAATAATAATATTTGAAATGTCTTCTAGCCCTTTTTATTTCAGACATTAATGTATTTTGAGTACTGAGATTATAGCCTTTGGAATCAATTATGTCATGCAGTTTTTAGCATCTTTCCCCATTTCCTGAGATCCCATTTTGTAGATGGAGAAACTGAGGTCATTCATTGCTGGTATGATTTCTATAAATTCAATTCGATCCTTACTAGGTCTCTGTATGCTAAGTACTAGGCTGGGACATGAAAGACCATGCCTCCTGCTTTCCAGGAATTTAGAGCCTAATGGACAAAGCAAACATATAACAAACAAAAAATAATGGTGTAAAATATTGTAACAGCGGAAGCCTGTTGTAAAGTCACTTTATGACATGGGCATTCACCTACCCCTATCCCTAACTCCATTGTTTCTATTTCTTCGGAGGGGCCCAAGGGTACAAAATCTCTTGTATACCCTGGTGCTGGGTCTTTTGCATGCCTTACCACTATCTCTGTGCCCAGGAAGTGAAGTTCAGATTGCAACACCTCCCTCTTTTGTCCTGGAGCTTCTCCTTTAGTTGGTCCAATAGGAGGGCTCAGTAGAAGAATGGGGGGCAGAAGAGTGAGGTTGTGGTATAGTCATCCCCCCTTTATCCATGGGGGATATGTTCCACGACCCTCAGTGGATGCCTGAAACTGATGATAGTTCCAAACCCTATATATACTATGTTTTTTTCTTTTATATACATGCTTGTGATAAAGTTTAATTTGTAAACTAGGCACAGTAAAGATTAACAACGACAGGTAATAAAATAGGAACACATTATGGCTTCTTTTTGGTATATTCGAACTGCTAGCATCACTATTCTTACACTTTGGGACCATTATTAGGTAAAATAAGGGTGACTTGAACACAAACACTGTGATACCAAGAGAATCTATCTGAGAACTGAGACGGCTACTAAGTGTCTACGGGGCGGGTAGTGAATGCAGTGTGGATATTCTGAACAAAGGAATAACTCACATTCCGAGGGGAATGTAGTGGACAACTCGAGATTTCAATCCGCCACTCAGAATGGCATGCAATTTAAAACTTATGAGTTGTTTATTTCTGGAACTTTCCATTTAATATTTTTGGACTGCAGTTGACCGTGAGTAACTGAATTCAAGGAAAGCAAAACAGTGGATAAGGGGGGACTACTATAGTTATTCTTCTGGCTTCCTCCCTTCCTAGCTAAAAATTGGTTGTATTTCTTTGTTTTAGAACAGTGCTCCTGTCTGCAGCCCTCTCCCCCAGCTTCCAGTCTTGCCAGGTTCTGGCAACCCTGCCCTCCATTGTCACTTCAGGCCTAGGGTGGTAATGGCGTCTGTGCTGTTGCTAGCCCCAGGGTGCTTCACTATCCCTTCTGGGTTTCCCTAAATCCAGCTCACGCCTCTAAATCCAACTTACACCTCTGTAAATACGCTTTCACAAAAGATCTACATTAGTACAGTAATGCCCTTTTTTTTTTTTTTTTTTTTTGTAAAAGCAAAAATCCTCTTTGGATTTGTTTCAGTTAGCAAAAACAGGTATTAACGTAGGTCTATTGTAAGAGCAAAGTGGCGTAAAGCGAACTTTTGGAAAGCGGAGGATACTCTTCACTTTAGGCCATTTCAGCTACGAAATTTTTTGTAGGAAGTCTCTATTGTTGAATAGTGGAGGAGACCGTAGTCCCTTAAGTTGTTCTTTGTAACCTCGTTGGAGTGTGTGTGAATTGCTTCTTGCTGGGCTCAGACAAAAAATATACCGAGCATATGTGTGAGCACACATGTACACACACACACACACACACAAACACACACACACACGCATGCACACACACACACACACTTTAAGAAAACAGTGAGGGTATTTAGGCAGAAAATTTATAGAGTAGGTCTATCCAATGTTGGAATTTGTGGTGAGTACATTATGAAGTCACTTCTTATGATTCCTAGGCCAGATAATGCATCTGTCATGCAAGGCAGCAAGCCCCTGAAATTACATCAGATTTACAACATAATAAACTTTCATTAAGATGAACCTAAATGAAACTTATGTCCCTTCATTCCCTGAACTAAACAAGTACTGTTTGAATACCTAATGAACCCAGGTCTCATCTAAATTGGTAATGCTGGCATGAAGATGTTAGAAAGGATAAATTCAGGAGACACAGAACATGCCACTCCGTAGAAGATCCTGGGTAGCTGAACAGTACTTTTATTATTGCCATCAGTTTTCTTCATTCCCCAGAATGGGTCACATGAAGCCTCTTGCTAAGGCTGATCCATGCTTGCACCCAACATACAGATTCCTGAGTACATTTTAATCATAGTGCGTCTTGTGCTTTATTGAAAGGTTTATACTATTTGGTTGCTTTCCCTTCTGATATTGCACTGGATAAATCAGTTATGATCATTTCTTAGCATTCTAGAGAGCAAATACCCAATGATAGAATGGAAGTGGTTCACCAGAAGACGTCTCTTAAAAAAGGCGTAGTTCAGGAACATGGCAGCTTGAACACATGAGTTTATCTCTGCTCTTTCTCAAAGCCTTACTAAAATGACAGTTTAGGTATGAAAAAGCGTAGAATCATAAGGACAACAAATACAGAAGAGGGAGTGATGGCAGATAAGAAATGTCAATGGAATTTTGGAAGCTAGAAAACAACGGGACTGACTGTAACTGATACAGTGGATGACAGAAAAATGGAACTGCGTGCTCACAAAAGGCAAAGTCAAGAACTGAGCCAGTTGGAAGTGCTAGAACATGGAAGATTCTGCTCTTGAGGGCACTGGCTGCCTCTAGATATGGGAATGGGTAGGCTGGGAACAGAACCGATTGGACATTGAAAAAAGAGATATATAAAAGGTCCCGTAGGCTCCCCTACCCTGTCCTTTAAGTCACTGGTCCCCAACATTTTTGGCACCAAGGACTGGTGCTCCTATGAGAATCTAATGCCTGATGGTCTGAGGTGGGGCTGAGGCGGTGATGCTAGCGCTGGGGAGCAGCTGCAAATACAGATGGAGTTTCGCTCACTTGCCCTCTGTTCACCTCCTGCTGTGCAGCCTGGCTCCTAACAGGCCACGGACCAGCTCTGGAGAGGATGACAGACTCTGACTTGGAGAAGCAGGCACAGCTGAGTGAGGGATACTATTCCTTGCTCATGGGGATTAAATGAAATCTATGTACTGAATGGTGAGATCTCCTTGTCCCTATTCTGCCACTTAGTTGGAGAATGTTGTTGAACTGGCTCATCTCCACACTGGAGACTGGAGGATTCCTTTCCGAGGCATTCTAAGAGAAATTCTAAAAGAAAAAAATATAGTTATTGTCACCTGAGATCCCAAAGAAACAAGAAAGTTCCCTCCTGAATCTAGAAACCACGAACCCCATACAGACCTCTTAACAGCTTTTTAAATAATGCTTCATTTTAAAATATGAATGTACAGACAATGTTCCCCCATTTATCTTGATGACAGAAACAAAGAGAAAAAGGAACTCAGAGGAGATAGAAACAGTACAGAAAACAGAAGAAAATATAAAAAACAAAATTAAGGTACTCAGAAAAGGAAAGATGCCACATCCATGCAATAAAAGTAGGATGCTATTCAAAAAGATAGTTTGAGATGAGAAATGGCCCCTAAGTACCCAGGCAAAAGTGAACATGGTAGAAATTTCATATAAATAGGGATTTAAAAATTTCAGTGAGGAAAACAGTCCCTGTTACCATTAGCTTTCTCATTAGAACCTCTGGAACTAGAAAACAATAAATGTTGGCCAAAAATTATTTGCAACGTATAAATTAATAACTAGTCAAATTGCTGCTTAAACACAAGGGTAGAATTTGTGTTAGAATTTGCCTCCTCTATAGATGGAATAATCTTAAAAAGAAGACGAAGATCCAAGAAACAGATGATTTAACACTAGAAGGAAGCAAATGGGATTCTCAAGATGGTGGGGAAGAGAAAACTCAGAACAATCCCTGGGTAGAGGCTTAAAATAGAAATCCAGTCTAATTTGGAGCAAAAAGACATAGGGTTTCAGGATGTCTCTAAGGAAAAAAAATGAATACAGTAAATAATCTGATGTGTTTAAACATATTCATAAGAAATTTGTCAGTGTGGTAGAGGATTTGGAGATAAATTAGTGGTAGATATATTGAAAACCAAGCAGACCAAAAAACCCCCAAACGAGAACATTAACAACTCCTGGAAAAACAAAAAGTGTGTGAAAAAATAACTAGTTATAATAAACTACATGGCTTATATGTGGATAATATATATGTAGTAATAATACAATTATAATGTAGAAAGCAAGTATTGTTTTAACAAAAAAATTGTTATATAACTATATCAAAAGAATCATTCACGCATGTGCTGAGGATTAAGAGCTCTGGTTCCTCATTTTTCCCTAGTGTGAAATCAATAGATGTTTTTAAAAAATCAAGAAACACAAAGAAAAGCAAATTAGTTAGAAACATGGAGGCAAATGCCAGAAGAAATTACTAAAGAGCTGAAAGTGGTTTCCTCTGGAAAGACGGTGAAGTAGAGAACTGCTATTCCTCGTTAGAGGCCTCCCAGAATTACCATTATTATTATTATTTTTCAAACTGTGTACATGTGTTATTTTGTTAAAAATAAGTTAAAATCCAATTCTGGATGTGTGAATCTTTTTTTTTTTTTTTCTTTTTTGGTCATGGTTACGAGAATGACTCATGATTGTACATATT
Organism: Pteropus vampyrus; assembly: GCF_000151845.1. Taxonomy (NCBI): domain Eukaryota; kingdom Metazoa; phylum Chordata; class Mammalia; order Chiroptera; family Pteropodidae; genus Pteropus; species Pteropus vampyrus. Next base: position 901,598 of record NW_011889264.1, read on the forward strand.
AGTATTATTTTCTAGGTGCTAGGAACTTGGATAAGTGCTTGATGTGCATTTTCTCATTTAATCCTCTTGATAATCCTGAGATGGTATTTCTTTCATTCTCCTTTTACAGATAAGGGAATTGAAGTTCAGAGAAGTTAAGTAATTTGCTCAAGTCACACAGCTCCCTATGATTCTGGAGCCCACATGCTTGCGGGTCTCCATCCCTCTACTAGCCGTGTCGCCAAGACAGCCAAGTATCTTCTTCCCTGGATTTGCTCCCCTCACCATGTTTTCAGTGAGGCTTTGCTCATGCTAGTCTTCCCACCCAGAGGACATCTTTTCCTTGGGTCACTGTTCTTAGCACCAGCATTTGCTCGGTGGGGATGGTGCCAGCTGAAGAGGTGGAATGAAGGATAAGGTGGAAAGCAGTGCCTAGGACGGCCCTCCGTATAGCCTTCCTTATTCACTGGATGACCTTGAGCAGATCATCTAACTTTATTTAGTTTCTTCATCTAGAAAATGGGACAATGATAGTAACTACTTTATTGGATTGTTATAAAGAATAAATGAGTTCATGTACATGAAATCCTTACAACTACATCGGGCACATAGTGTTACCTATTATTATTATTTGCAGTAAACACTATTGACTGGTTTACAGTTAACTAACAATTGACAGAAAGTTTATAAATCTGAATAATTTATCAGTCTCTTAGAATAAAATATGAAATTGTTGTAGATAGTTCAGGCCACAAACTTCTTTCTCACTGGGTTTCTTCCAGGTTAATAAGTCAAAAAATTTCGATAGTGGCCCATTCTCAGACCCCATTTTTTCCTTTCTTGAGCACCAGTCTTAGGTTGAGTTATCCAGAAACAGCATGTAAGGTAACTTTGTGTGCAAGAGGTTTTTGGGAAGTCCACTTACAAACAACATTGCTAAGGGTCTTGGGAAGGGAGCAGGATTAGGCAGGGCAGGGGGGAATTAAAAGTTATGTGGTTGTGGCAGAGGCTGAGGTTGATACTGTGGGGCATTCTGAGGCTGAGTTGGCCACTGAGAGTTGTATCAAATAGGGAAAGGGGATTGGGCCTTTATACCCTACATTAACTAATCATGGGATGAAAGTCATGTGCAGGGTAGCATGATTCAGCCAGGGATGCAGCTGTGAGCCATCCATAGCCAACTCTCCTGGCAGCTGCAGGGGCGAGTACCATAGATGGAGGGAGCTGGGCTACTGATCACAGCCTCCATTTCAGTGTCTCTCTCTTTGGAAACTGGTGTTTTCATGTTGCCCCAGCATCTAAATTTGGGAAAGAAGGTAGTCCTATAGATTCATGTAGTCTAATGTTTTTAACCCCTGCATGTCACAGTAGGTTAAGTTACACTGTAGTAACAAATTAGCTCTCAATTTATAAGGGTGTAAGGTAACAAAGGTTTATTTCTAATTTGCAATGCATGTTTAGCATATTTAACTCAGCTCGGTGGTGTACGAGGATTCCTCCACACAATAATTCAGGGATCCAAGCTCTGAGTTGTATCATCTTGCAGCAGACTACCTGGAACCTGGAACACAGAGCCTCTTTTATTGCTGAGAAGGAGGGAAACCAGAGGGTCATTTGCCAGCTTTTCATGCTTCTACTCAGCAGTTGAACATGTCACTCCTGCTAAGAGAAAACCCCAGACCTAGCCATTTAGCCCTAACTGCAAGAAAGCCACAAAATATAGAAGAGCCACAGATATTCAGGGAACAGTTCATGCTTTTGCTACAATTCACTCAAGAATATTCACATTCTCAAATAATGAATATCTGCCATTGGAAGAAGAGAACTGGGTTTTAATGTTTTTTGTTTTTGTTTTTTTCTAATCATATCCTAAATTAGGGTTCTTAAGTTGCTAGTAATGCATGGATTTTAGGGAATAATTGACCCCTTAATAATGCGGGTATAATTTTACTAGTGTTATACGTGTTCTTTGGGTAGAAAGTTCCTTGGATTAAGAGGCTCAGACTTTCCCTCTTCATAAGTGTCAGGATTCACATTTGTTGTCTGGAGACAGGGGTAGCATGTGAGATTGCCTTTCCACTAAGCTAGCTGCCAGCTGAGCACCTGAAGCATGATTCCCTACCAAAGGGGGTCTTTCTCTAGTGACCAGGACCCTGCACTGTCCAATGGGAACTCTGTCTGGCTTCCAGTCTAAGTTTTTCTCAACTTCATGGGAAGGTTTCTTCATTCATTCAATAAAGGATCTAGTTAGAGACATTTCCTTCCAACCGTGAGTTTCTATGGCTCTGGTTTAATCTATACCCAAGTTAGCAAACTTTTTCTGTAAAGGGCCAAATAGTAAATATTTTCAACTTTGTGGGCCAAAAGGTCTCTTTTGCAACTACTTAACTCTGCCATTGTAGTGTGGAACAGTCAGAAAAAACATGTAGATGATGGGTATGTGTTCAAATAAAACTTTATTTACAAAATGATCAGCAAGCCATAATTTGCCAAACCCTGATCTACACTAGTGGTTCTTAAAATCTGTTCGCAAGACCAGCAACAGCAACATTACTTGGGAACTAGTTAGAAACGCAAATTGCTCAATCAGAATCTCTCGATCAGAATCTCAGGGGTTGGGGCCTTCAGAAACAGGCAAAATTCTGATGGATGCTAAAGTCTGCAAAACATGGATCTCACCACCAAATAGCTTAGTGATTCCAGATTTATTCTGATATGGTGCTCTCCTGCTCAGGTGACAAGGCAGTGAGTGTTAAAAAAAAAAACTAGTTTTAACATCTCTGCCTCCTCCAAAGCCCCAAATTACATTAATCTCTTCATCTTCCCAAGCAAATTATCCCTTTCTGTTCATCATAATTACTGCTAAAGCTTTTTTATCTGGAAGAAGTGAAAGCTGTTACTTTTACATATAAGTCTTCTTCATTATTGTTATTGAGTAACTGATATTACCTTTCATGTGTACCCCGGGACTTCCTTGTAAAGAGCAAATAGGCGTCTAAGAAAGCAGCCTTTGAGTAGTAATAACACTTAGCAGTTATGTTGCATTTTCATGAGAGGCAATCTACATATATAACCATTTTTTAAAATATGAAGTTATTCACAATTGAAAGAAATTAGCAGCTAAAGATGAATCAACATCAGGATTTGATTGAAATGAGCTTTGCTGAATCATAGGAGATCTGGTGGCTAAAATCACCCCAGTCGTTAGTTGAAGATCTAGGTTAGATGAGAAGAGAGAAGAAAATCTTCGGAAGTCTTGGGCAGTGTTTCATCAGTGATCTGTGCCGCTGTGCAATGAGACTGTAGCTCCAATTCTACTGTCACTGTTGACTTGTGCTTCTATGCCTTAAATGTTCATTTGTGGAACTATTTGGTTTAAAGTCCTCAAAGACTAGGGTCTCATCTGACTTTGTAGGACCTAGATGTTTCGCCTTCCACAATACAGATATAAGAGTAGACAAGAGAATGAATGAATGAACATTGTGTAAAATTTTAGGACCCAGTAAAGCCAGCCTCATTCTTTGAGTTTCCTTCTCAGTCACACTCCAGACTGAAACACTACAGCCTTCTGCTGCTGCTGCTGCTACTTTCTCCTCTTTCACTGTCTTCTTCTTTTCTGATAAATTATACACATCAGTAGCTTAAAAATCAGCTCCTGGACAGTCATTATAATTGGATTGTGTATCATTCCAATATGGACTTATTGGGTTCACTGATTTTACTCCGGTGGGCTTTGAATGTGAATACGAGCTCAGTCAATAAGAAAAAAATGACCCCCAGAATTCCCAAGATAAACTTTCATAAATGTTGGGAGACTTAAGAATGCTGCAGTCATATGCCAGTTTCTGTCTTCAAAATATGAGACACGGGTTACTGTACCCTTCTCTATTTAGCCATTTCCTGGGGAGTTCAGCTGGACCCCACCTTGTGGTAGAGCCCAGGACACTCGGGGCTTACTTCAGAGAAGACGAGTCCCAGGATAGCCAGAGAAAACACTTAGTTCTAGCGTACCTCCTCAGAGTTTGTTAATAGCTTTGTTCATTTTCCACTCACCTGTGAATTTTCAATTTAGAAACTTCATTATTAATATTCCACAAAAGGAGAATAATTCCTCCTTTCTGAGATTTCCTTACTATATATACATCACATTTTAATTAATTGATATGAGAATGTCCCCTTTTCATTAATCAATATTCTGTACTTCATTCAAACATCTAGAGAATTTCCTTGCCATGAAAGTGATCTTGACTTTCCTTGAACTCAGGTACAAATTGTTGGTCATTATTTTTATATTGATGTGGTTTCTTAGTGTTATTTTGAACCATAGATTAAATCTTGTATTGCCATTTTATTATTTTACTTTAATTAGATGAAACTATAAGCTCTTGGAGGGCAAGAACAAAGTGTTTTAGGTCTTTATAAATAGTTTGGCATTTAGTACAGTGCAAAAGCATACACATGGGAAATGACTGTAGCTCTGAGTAAATAATAAGTAAATATATGAATGATTGTTCTCACATATTAAGATTTTCCCTGTCTGATTTTGAAAATAGTTAGAGCCCAGTTTAAAACAAGAGAATATATATTACTGAAACTATTTAGGGGATTATTGTTATTTTAAATATGCATTTTAAGAATACTTAATATTTTGCAAAGTATTTTCACCGTTTGTTTAACACAACAACTTTTGTAGACATGGGGAGGTAATTAACAGAGAAACAAGTCTAATAGCGTGATTATCTTGCCTGTCATATAGTGATTAAATGAATAAATAGGTCAATGGATAAATGGTGTCAGAATAGATTCAGAACTGAAACTAATGCTTTTCTTTTCTCTTTTCGCACCCCTTTCAACAATAAGTGTAGTGGTTAGTGCAGTATCTCTTAGACCAGAGTAGTTGCATAGGAATGAATGTCGACTGTACCTATTTCTCTTCCCCATCAGGGGTTACTTCTACTGTTTGCTCTATTTCCTGGGAGCGAGCTCCTGAAGAAGTCACTTTGCCATTTTGTACCATTTGGTTTTTCTTAGTCTCTTCCAGGATGTTTTTGGGTCCCTTTAGCTAAAGAAAGAAAATCTTATCTCTGTCACTTGTACTGGTGGGAAACCTGAGGCAGTGACCTCCCTGAGCCTCAGTTTCCTTATCTGCAAAGTGAAAATAATGCAAATGAAAGGGCACCCAGACATAGCAGGGGTGAGAATGAGACGAGGGAACGTTGCATGCTAAGCAGTGAAGTACTGGCACATGGTGGGTACTCGCCAGATATTCACTGTTGTGATTGTTGATAGAATTGGAGAGACACACTGAGGAAAAAAAGATTTGAAGACCATGTCATCAGCCAAGTAGAAATTAATGAATATTTCCTTAATTGCATTAAATTAAATTTAACTCAGCTTTCTAAAGGAGGCTTCCTGATTCAGGAAGTGGTGAGGAACAGGGATCTTTGCCATATACATAGAGAAAGAAAAAGTGGGTCAGGGCTACAGCAATTAAGACTGATGGATTAGATGGGATGTGTTGCTTCTTACAAAGCCTGGCTATGCTAGGTTATGAAATGGGGGTGCAGGACTTCTTTTACATCCACAGGAAGAGATAAAGCGTAATCCTACCTCTAGGTGCTGCCTTCCCTTCCAGGAGTAGGGGGTTAGCCCACTGCAGTTGCACAAGGTACAGGGATGTAAATCTGATAATGTCATGCTTTAAAAAAATAAAGAAAGCAAGCGGTGCTGATTGCTTATATGGACAGCTGGCACACCTTAAGAAGTGAAAACGGTTCAGGCGGGAATGTAATAAGGCCCAGGAAAGTGGCAGCATGAAAGGGATGACCTTTATTTGCAATCATGGCTGAGATTTACAGTTTATTACTGATAGCTTTTATAAAGAGCCATTCAGTTCAGAGGTGAGAGGTTTGTCATCTGGAAATGCAATTAACTTTACCTTATCCCAATCCCCCTGGTCTTAGTGTGAGAGCAGCACTTCAGCACTTCAGCAATATCATGATTTCCCCTCTAATTTCATTTCTGTCTATTGCATCCCCAGGTCCCTGGCATTAATACGGTTGCATATTTTTACTATTATTATTTTTTATTATTGCTACTCCCTGTCATTGGTAGCCAGAAGGCACTTGTGTATTTTTTTTTTTGATTCAAATTATTTGATTTCTGAATGAGGAAACCTCAAAGCATAAAGCCTTTTAAAACCACAGCAGTTAGAGTAGCACACAGAACCAAGACTTGATGTCTTAGGTGCCCGGAATTAATTACGGAAACAGAGAGGGTGTATCAGAGTGGAGTTGTCGTACATAAAGATGGGACCCTTAGAGTTTAAGCCCTTGCAGTCCTGAACACTTCAACGATAGACACACCGTGCCTAGAAAAATGCCTGCTCAGACACATGAGGATGCAGAGGAAGCACGACACGATTGGAAACATGAAAAACTGAAAGCGATTTTGGCACCCCTGCTGTGTGTGTATGAGAAGTCCCGAAAGGTCTATTTTTGTTTCACAGGTTCAGTTTTATGACCCTCTCTTGTCTGTTAAGTCAGGGCTGCAGGAATTTAAGAGCCAGACACAAAAGCAAGAATTTAGTACTTTTTGCCAGTTGGTTTAGGTTATTTGAAATATAGCCTAGTATATTTTTCCACACTAGGCTGCTGCCAGATAGAACAGAGGAGGCAAGTGGTTCCAAGAGCCTGCATCCTCAGAGTTTTCAACCTCTGAAGGATTGAGAGACAGGAGTGGGATTCTGCTGGGTGCCCCATCACTTAATGCCACATTGTCTGAGGCTCTGGCAAACTCTCCCTGCCTCCAGATAGCCCTCCACCTGCCCTATAAAACCTCAAATGGAGGTACCTTTTACAAATTCCTAAGGCTCTATCTGAAAACTATTTCCTTTGGGGTAAGATAGAGCAGAATAATTACTACCCCTGTATTTTTCATCCTGATTTTATTGTGGCTATTATTTTCATCAGTGTTAGAGGTTAATATCCCTATTTTTCCCCTCCACTGCCTAAATATAACAGGGGCTCAGCACACAGCCAAACCAAGTAGTGAAGGAAATAGCACTGCCTCCAAAAAGGTTTGGATTAGTCCTTCTGAAATGAGGGTTTGGGGCCCTAGGGTAAGAATTACCCTGCTGCAGCTGATAGCAGATAGATTTAAACCCATAGTGTTTCTTTTCTCAGCTGAGAGGGGTCGGGTTAAAAGATTCAGAAGGTGAATAGAGCATGAAACGACACACTTATATAACTATATTGGTGCTACAATGGAACAGCATTACTAAGAATAAAAGCATCCGAGAATCATTTTTAATAGGAAGACGGAAAAGCAGATGCCTCAGTAGAGCATCCTTAAAGAACTCTTTGCAGGCAAAGCAGGGTTGAAGGTGCTTAACTTAAGGGACCGTGCTAAACTTGAAAAGGATATATTCAACTGCCCTTTCCCATAGAAGTGCCTTCAAAAGAAACTTGGAAATCTTGTGTTTTAAATCTTGTTTGTCCCAGACTGTGTCTATACTCCAAGAATAGAGATGGGCAGAGTGGGGGAAGGAGGCAATCATGGAAGCACACAGCCAAAAGCTGTGCACACAGGGAGCTTTTTTACAGAAGGCTATTGGAGAATTCCAGTTAGACACTATCTGGGCTTAGATCAAGGTACTGGCAGTAGAGATGGAGAGAAGTAAATAAATGTGAAATAAATTTTGGAGGCAGAGCCTACAAGATATACTTCTGGGTTGAATATGATCAGGAGCAATTAATATAGGGTTCAGGTACTGACAGAATTCAAGAAAACTACGTCATGGAGCAGATGTATCCATTCATATATACTGCTTACCTAGAGTTCCAAATGCTACAGAATCGAAAAGCCATTCTGAGAAAAGCATCATTGTCTAGGTCTCATAAACTAAAATTGCTCTCAGTTACCATCTATGTCTGAGTGACATTGCCCAGATGCTCCTTATGCAACCCATACCTCCAGCTGTGGAACGCAATAGGGTATGTCCATTCTCTTTGCAGATGGCACTTACTTTAAAGGGTATGTGTAAACTAACATCCTTTAAACTTAGAATCAGCATCAACATTGGATATAGTGATTTAAAGAAGATTTGGCATAGGGGTGAGCCAGGTATTCACACTTAGAAGGGCATCTGGGTCTTTGTTAGAACACCTCTGGGCCACCAAACTCAGGAATTGTGGTGGGTCATGTGTGTGACTATATATAGTAAAGCCAGCATAGACCATGAAGGGCACTATGGGGTCCAGGAAAGGGATGAACTCAAATTTCACTAAATACTTAATGCATTTATGCCGGCACCATGGGAGGCCATGGGAATTCTGTAATGAATAAAATAATGTCCACCCTTACTCATTACAAAACTAAATTTGGAGAGTTTTTGTCACATGAAGTCAAGTATAAAGAATTGAAGTGAGAATAATTAAAGTTTAGTATCTTTCAACTTTTTAAAAGGGTCGTACCATGGAATATTGGAGTCCCCTGGAACTTAACTCCAAACTGTCTGTCTATGCTCTCAGGTGTTTTCATCCACTACCACAGCTTTACATATAATCCGTGGGCAGATAATGCTCAAATGTATATGTTAAGACCCTTCTTTTCTCTGAGTTCTTGATGTGTATAGCCAAGTGCTTATTCAGCATTTCTGCATAAATGCCTAAGAAGCAGTTTAAACTAAATGTGAGCAAATTGAACTGATTTTCTCCCTGAGACTTAGTGTTTAACCATCTTGGTAAATTTCACCACCATACCTTTAGTTCTACCACTTGCAAATATAGAATTCTCTCAGCCTGGACGTCGAAGTCACCTGCAGTTCTGCAGGTTCTGCTTTCAAAATACCCTCCCATCTACTGCTTTCCACCTCCAGCTTACACATCCCATGACTCCGGTGTAAGCACAGTCACATCTTGCTTCCTACTTGATTGATCTCCCTCCTCCCATCCTTGTCTTATTTCCCTTGTCAATTTCCTACTCAGAAGCCAGAGAAAGTATAAATCAAAAAGTTTTTACAGTGTAAATCAGAGCCCAGCTCTTCTCCATTCAAAACCCCCTCCTGTGACGCTCAGCCTCACTATAGTCCCTGAGACCCTACAAGATCTGACCCTCGCTTATCTCTTTGACATCTTCTTTCACTGGAAGTGGCTTTCGTGTGAAGTGAGTGAAGTTTAAGTTTCATGGCCTCTCATTTGCATAGCCCTTTTCTAAGATTTGGGAGGGTCCCTAAGCAATTTTGCAATTTTATTTTCTCTGTCTTAAAGCGAGTCCCCAAACTGCATACGTTTCAGGCCCCATGGTCCCTAGGTTCACCCCTTCTAGCACTCTGCCTCTTTTTTACTTCTCTCCAGCCACAATAACCTTCTTTACCTTTTTTCAAACATGGCAAGCTCATCCCTACCTCATGGCTTTCGCATACACTCTTCCTTTAAACTGTGATGTGGCTCTCTCTCTCACTCTATTCAAGTTTCCAATCAAATATCTTCTTCTGAGAGAGACTTTCCCTGATGGCCCTCTCTCTCCACATGCTCATCCTTTTCCCTGCTTAAGAGTTTCCTACTGACACATTGTACGTATACTTGAGTGTTGTTTGTTTTGTCTACTAGAATGGAAGCTACGTAGGGACAGGGGCTTTCATGCCTCATGCACTGTTTATTCCCAGATCATGGAGCAGGACGTGGCCCGTAGGTGGTGCTTGGTGAGTATTTGTCAGATGAGTGAAGGTGGGGACAAGCTGTTCTTCATCTTTATTGACATAGAACAAGTTTACTGAGAACTTAAAATGTAGCACAAAGGAGAGAAAAAATTACTGCCCCGTGGTGAGGTCTGTCCAACATAAAGAAGAAGAAGCCGTGGAACCCAACTGTCTGGAGAGGCACTGTCTTCTAGAACTTTCTGTGATGATGGAAATGTTTTATATTTGTGCTGTCCAATATGGTAGCCACTAGCTACTACTAGCCCCTGTGGACTGAGCATTTGAACTATAGCTAGTGAAACTCAGGGACTGAATTTTAAATGTTATTTGATTATAGTTAATTTTATTTCAATTAATTTAATTAATGTAATTAACTTTAAATAGCCACATGTAGTTAATGGTTACCACATTGATCAGCATAGATCGAGGGCCTAGGATTTTTTTAAAAAACAATCTAGAATAGTGTGTTATAGCCAGATGCGAGAGCTGAGACCAAAACTAAGTGCTTCTGATTTTAGAAAAAAAAAAAATGCACTCAGATCTCTGCAGGTAGTGCCGTTGTGTAAAACGAGGCAGGTTTCTCAAGATGCCTTGAGAGCCTCCAAAATCAAGAACTATCTAAGAACAGTGATATTTAGCAATAATTTTTTTTTTGGTTAGCCAGACTAAATAGCTTAGAAACGTACACACCATATAAGGTCAGAATGAAAAGACCGGGTGACCGACACCAATTAGAAATAGCAGCTGCTGGCGAAAGATGAGATGCAGTTGTAATAAATACAGTTTCATACTCAGACAGGGATGCAAACAGCCAAGATGTAGATGAGAACAAGACTCACTAACTGTAGAGCTGGTGGGTCTGAAAAACACCTAAAGTAAACAGTTGATGACTAAATAGGGGTTTGCATGGCAACGCCAATTCCATTTTCAAATGAAGAGTGTATGGCAAGGGGGTCAAGGTGGGGAATTGTATTGGTCTACCTTGCCTGAAAAGATTCTAACCACATCTGGAAAGTTAGCTGTGGTTCACATCCCCACAGTTTAAGAAAGAAATAAAATGTAGAGGAAATAAAAGAAATGCCACAAAAATGATACGAATGTTGGAAGAACAAACTTGAGTGATCTGACTGAAGAAATTTATATGCTCCCAAAAGAAGGGCTTCTATGAGGGAAGTGACTGCAGTCTATAAATACCTTCAAGGTAACCATATAAATGAGAGAAAAGGATTAGTCACCATCTTCTTGGATGGCAGGACAAGGAGCCATGGCCTAAAACTAAGAAAGAAAAAATATTGAAGCCATTATTTTAAAAAAATATATTTTAAACTGTAAGGACTGGCAGAGTTCTCAAGGGAAGGAAGCTAAGTCCTGTCACTATACTCAAAAGTTGATCGAAGGAGATAGTAATGGAAATAAAAGCATCAGACTAGGGACTTATTATGTCCTGTGAAATAATTGGTCTGATAGGTTTGGAAATCTGCCTTTGGCCAGGGCCCATGCGTGAGGCCTCAGAGAAGAGTAAAAGCTCCACACAGTATTTCTCCAGACATGCTGAAGCAAAGCAAATGAGGAAAATGCCCTCCTGACAATTGCTTTAAATGGGCCCCAAGTTTGAAGTTTCATGCAGGGTGACCTCGTTTGCCTACAACCTGCTGTCTGGGTTCTTGATTTATCTGATCAGCTCTACTGTGGAAGTTAGGCTGAGAAGGGTGATGGTGCCAACTCTCAGGTCACTGTCCTCAGGGTCCCTTACTTAGGGGGAAGATCCTGCAGCATCATCTGCAACCTTCCAGGATATAAATCCTGGCCTTGCCTGATCCATGTAGACAAAGCAGGGCTATAACTACATTAGTAGTGATCATTGAAATGCTTGAATTCATCTCCACCTTTCTTCTGAGGACTTTATGAATTGATCCTCTCTTTAATCTTTCCATCACATGTTATCACCCCAATCTCTTAGCATCCTAAACATGAGTTCCAAGGAGCTTTAGAGACCATACCATATAGACTGCAGTCACTTCCCTTTTACTTTTCACAATGAGAAAAGGCAAAGCTCAGAAATATCAGGCGACTTGCTCAAGGTCATACGACTAGTTAGGAGCTGAATCAGACTCCTGATTCTCAGTCTTTTGTCTTCTATGCTGCAGTGTCCTACCTTGCAAGGGGAGAAAAAATGCATTCATCCATCTAATAAATAATTATTGTCCCTTATGGTAATGCATATGGCACTGTATTAGATTCAGCAGCTATGTCGGAGAGGAGTTGAAATATGGATCATACGTAGATTCTAGCTTTATGATTATCTCCAAAGCAGAATGTGCCTACTTGCAAGGGACGCACTATGTAATCTACTGAGGGTATCAGAAGAAACTGTTAGGGCTTCAATTTATGTTTATTTAATCTAATCCTTGAAAAATGTCTAGTATTTTGTATATGTTCTATTATGTAAATAATATTGGTATATTAGGTTACATATATGTGTATACATAATTTATAAATTAAATAAATATACACTTATTGGGAATGAACAACCTAACATTTTATAAACTGATTTAGAAGAGGAGCAATGAGATATACTCATGTAATTATAATACAGGTGGAACAGTGATATTACTGGATAACTGGAGATCCAGAGGAAGACTGCTGTGGGATTAAGAAGAGCATTGAGGAGGAGGTGACGGGACTGTACTTTGAAGGACGGGTAGCATTTGGTAAGGTAGAAGAGGCAGAGGAGGTGGAGAATTTTCAGTATAGGGAGAAGAATCCTCACAGCATGAAGATGGGAATTCTCAAGGAATTATGCAGGAAACACAAAGTAATTATTATTTGCTGGACCTTCATGATAAGGAAATAAAGTACTAGTAAGTATAGTGGGACAGGTAGAGTTGTGCTGGATTATGGCAGGCCAAAGAAGTTAAAGTACAATTGATTCTTGATAGCATTTTTAATGTGATTTTCATTTGTATGTAGAGGCTGAGGAGCTCAGGAGTCATTTCTCATTTATTTATTTGCACACATTTCCTTTCTTCCCATGCTAATTAAAAGAACTACTCTTCGGTAAGGCAGAGCTTAGTGTCCTTGTAGAATTGTCCTATCTTTCCTCCACCAGAAAGTAAGCTTCATGAAGGCAAGGATTTTGTTTTGTTTTGTTTTGTTTTGTTTGTTTGTTTTTGTCTTTTTCCTGCTATATCCCCAGCACTTAGAAAAATGCCTGGCATGTAGTAGATGATCAATAAACATTTATTAAATAAATGAATATATATGTTTGCTATTAGTGATGGTGACATTGATTGACCTACAAGGGTCACAGAGTAAGCCAGCTGGAGAGTTGCACTAGAAGGTAGAACTTCTTCCAGTGCAGTGCCTTGCTTCTTCATTACTCAGCCAACGATCTCTAATGTTCATCCATGTAATACTCTGTGGACAGGTGGTTTACAAAGTGGAAATTTTCAATTCTGACCTTTTCCACCCTTGTCTCCAATTGTTGGTGGGGGAACCTCTAATAGGAATGAAAACATATTCCAGATGAGCTCATTCTTTAATTTCACCAAATTCCACCTCTTACCCCATATGTCTTAGTTGTCAGACAATAGTACTGAAATCTTGCCAGTTGCTTCTGTGAAGAGCCTCCTTACTTGAAGTTGCCATTTAAGTAAAGTCTTCACAAACAAAATGACCTCTAGGATCTATAATCCAATTTTCTTCCTGTGTGTCCTATCCAGATTTTTACTACATGTTTATTTGAACATTTTCAACTGTATTTCCTACTTTTAGACATTTGAAGAACTTATAAGAGGTAGACACTGGAGAGGAGTGGAAGATACCATTGTGATAGAGATTGCTGTTGTTGTCAGTAGTTATAGTTTTTTGTTTTTTTTTTAAAATAATCCAGATGAAGGTGTCATTAAGTGATAATCATGGGCATATTATTAACATATTAATAAATGTATATATTATTAAATGCCCTAAATAATATCCCAAGCATCTAGAAGCACAGCCTTCTGAATAGGTATTAAATCTGATAGATTCTTTGCTTCAGAAAATTTCAACTAGTATATTGGGGGGTCACATAAGTTTCTAAGATGGTAAATTAATCTAATTTGACAACCTTCAGTTTTTATAAGAAGAGCAACATATCAAATTATTTTGCTATCATCTCAGTGTTATTTTAAATGGTGGAGTATATCTAATGAGTTCTATTTCATCAGTAATTTTGTGAAATTGTGAAATACCTGATTTCCTTGGCCAAAATTTTTTGGCTTGCTATTATGACTCAAGCCAAGTCTTCTTGTTGCAGTCATTTTCAAACATGTTATTAGGTTTATATTTATAGTAGAGAATTATTCCACTTGAAAGCCAAAGTGGCTTTAAAATCTTAGCATAATTGTGTCTTGTGGTGAAATAATAATTATGATTTATATCATGTCTCATTTGCAAAGAGCGTTCATATACATTATTATCTTACTATCTCCATTTTACACAAGAGGGAACATGGACTCAGATATCTTGCTAAGAATGATGCAGCTGGGAAGTTACAGGGCTGAGTTTCAAACTTTCTTCTTCTGAAGGTAACTATAATGGTCCCCAGAACAACTTACCACATTCTTCCATTGGTCTGTGTAAGGATGTGAGCATGATATATCTAGAGTAACCCTCTATGTCTTACTGCAGCCAGTAACTTTTTGCAACTCTGACTATATGCTTTCCCTCAGAATTATGACACCTAAGTACCATGCCTCTTCATGTCGGAGGCGTTGTTAGTTCTGAATGTTGGAGAGTCAGATAATTAGCAAATATTTGTTCATTGCCTGTTGGTTTTTCTAAAGTGATTTTGATTTTTTTAATTCCAGCTTTTTGGTGATCTGAATATCTATCTACTTAATGTTTGTATATATGTTTGTGTATGTGTGTATAATATATATAGTGTGTATTATATACCTAATATGTAATATATATACATACACATGCATGTCAGTTTATTCAGCCAATTTCTCTTCACCTGGTTGATTAGTACGAGTGGATTAATTATCTAAATAACTTGATTATAGAATCAGTTTTGATCTATTGTTATGAGCAAACCTGATCTTGTATGAGCAAACCTGATCTTTGCTAAACTTTGAGGCTTTTTGTTTCTGTTGGCTTTCCTTGGGAGAGTTACATCAC
>NW_011889264.1:916489-988709 GCF_000151845.1 Pteropus vampyrus
TTATTAGGTTTATATTTATAGTAGAGAATTATTCCACTTGAAAGCCAAAGTGGCTTTAAAATCTTAGCATAATTGTGTCTTGTGGTGAAATAATAATTATGATTTATATCATGTCTCATTTGCAAAGAGCGTTCATATACATTATTATCTTACTATCTCCATTTTACACAAGAGGGAACATGGACTCAGATATCTTGCTAAGAATGATGCAGCTGGGAAGTTACAGGGCTGAGTTTCAAACTTTCTTCTTCTGAAGGTAACTATAATGGTCCCCAGAACAACTTACCACATTCTTCCATTGGTCTGTGTAAGGATGTGAGCACGATATATCTAGAGTAACCCTCTATGTCTTACTGCAGCCAGTAACTTTTTGCAACTCTGACTATATGCTTTCCCTCAGAATTATGACACCTAAGTACCATGCCTCTTCATGTCGGAGGCGTTGTTAGTTCTGAATGTTGGAGAGTCAGATAATTAGCAAATATTTGTTCATTGCCTGTTGGTTTTTCTAAAGTGATTTTGATTTTTTTAATTCCAGCTTTTTGGTGATCTGAATATCTATCTACTTAATGTTTGTATATATGTTTGTGTATGTGTGTATAATATATATAGTGTGTATTATATACCTAATATGTAATATATATACATACACATGCATGTCAGTTTATTCAGCCAATTTCTCTTCACCTGGTTGATTAGTACGAGTGGATTAATTATCTAAATAACTTGATTATAGAATCAGTTTTGATCTATTGTTATGAGCAAACCTGATCTTGTATGAGCAAACCTGATCTTTGCTAAACTTTGAGGCTTTTTGTTTCTGTTGGCTTTCCTTGGGAGAGTTACATCACCACTTTATTCATTTTTATTTTTGTGGGGATGCTGTGGGAATAATTTTGATCTCATTATTCTCATTGTTGCTGACACTGTATTGTGATGTAGCTGTTGTATATAATATACTTAGGTTTCCTCTAGCCATCAAGGCTCTGTTCTTTAGGTGACTTGCCTTTTCAGAGCCATGTATCTTTGGGAAGTTGAGTTCTCGTACAAGGCTAATACAGCTAAATGCCATCATTGCTGTAATCAGATGCCTTTGCAGTACATGAAACATTTGCAGATCCTCTCAGTGCCTATTCATAGAAACTGCTGGCTCTCCCTTTGTTCAGTGTCTTTCATCTCTCCAGGGCTTATCTCCACCTTCTGATTCATCATTAGAAGGAGACTCTTCATTTGTTATTGGTTATATCCCAGTTCTCATGCAGCTTTATCTTTGATGGCTTCCATTTCAGTTCTAGTTAGTAGGAGTCTCTCTCCCATTCCATTTTATTCCATTTTGTTCTTTTACCCAGTTGTCGTCATCATAGGATTTGGGCTGATCAATAGCCTACACATTTCTTAACCATGTGTTCTCATCTCCTTTTCCTATTGGATTGGTTCTGGATAGCAGTGTTGTATTCTTTTTTTATTTTGATTGTTTATCTCAATATCTTAGTTACTTTTTATAACTCTTATCTTTGAGAGTGACATTATCTAAACATTTTGTATGATACTAATAAATATCAGTTCACAAATACATAATTGTTGATAGTTCTAGAAAGGTGTTGTATTACTTTTCTAGGCAATTCTAGAAAATTACCACAAACATAGTGACTTAAAGAAACATGAATTTATTATCTTATAGTTCTGGAGGTCAGAAATAAAAAAGTAGGTTTCATTGGGCTAGAATCATTCCTATTTGGAAACTCTAGGGGAGAATTCATTTTCTTGCTTTTTCCAGTTTCTAGAGGGTGCTCACATTCCTTTGCTTATAGTCTCTTTCCATCTGCAAAGCCAGTAATTTCTGGTGGAGTCTCTCTAACATTATCAGTAACTCTGATACTGATTCTTCAGCCTTCCACCTCCACTTTTAAGGACCCTTGTGATTACATTGGGTCTACTCCAGTAATCCAGAAAAATCTCTCTATCATAAGGTCATCTTGATTAGCCACCGTAATTCCTTCTACAGCCTTAATTCTTTGCTAGGCAACATAGTAGATTCACAGTTTCCAGAGTTTAGAGAATGAACATATTCTCTAAACTGGAGGCCATATTCTGCTTATCACAGGCGGTGGTGATAAATCATAACATCCGAGTGCATCATTCTCATGAACAATATGATGTAACTACTTTTTAAAATTCATATATATAATCCATCTTTTGCCTTTTGAGCTATAACTGCGCATTGGAGAGAGAGAGTACTATTGACTACTGAAGGCAAATGAATGAGTCAAGAAGGAGTGATGGAGAGGGAAGGGGTCATAGAAAATAACCGTGGTGTTCTTCCAGGGTTGGTGTCTTCAACCCTGGGTATATTCGTGGGGTACTGCATTGTTCATATATCAGAAAATCTTTAGCAAAAATATTTGTCCTTTTAAATATATTTAGAAGCAGTTTCAGTGATTGAAAAGTTAGAAATTTTCATTTCACATTTTAAGTTACCTTTTAGCTGTAATAGGTTTTTGGATTGTCACTGATTTTCTCTCTTTATGGAAAACCAAATAGCTGCCTGATCTGGAACTCCTGAGTATAAATATAGATACTCATGCCCATTAAAATTTGAATAAGAATGGTAGCATGATGCTATTAATTCTGTAGGCATTTGATGAATTTGTGTAATATACTGTACATTACAAACTAACATAACACTATTATGAAATGTCATTATGACATTTTCCAGGTTATATTTTCAATCAATCTAAGAGAGCTCATTAGGGGCCTAGTGGCTTGGGGTGGTTTGCTAGGTAGCTTACTGATTTACTTAAATCCTCATGAAGTTTATTATCTGAAACGATGGGGCACAGCATGGGACAGTAGAAACTTTGCTTCTAGTCCTGATTCTGTTTTAACCAGCTGTGTAACTTTGAGATGTTTCTGGATATTTGTGGGCCTCAGAATCCCCATCTACGAAGTCTCAAGGTTAGATAAGAATCTCATCCAGGTTCAGGGACAGGGATGCCATTTTATCAAATAAAAATACAGAGTGCTTAATTTAATTTGAATTGCATATAAACAATGAAAATTTTTTTAGTATATGATCCAAATATGGAATGGGATATATTTGTACTAAAAATTATACATTGTTTGTCTGAAGTTCAAATTTAACTAGATACCCTGTATTTGTATTGACAAGGAAAAGTAGTTTCGGGTATGTATGTTTTCACTTTCCTCATTCATCAGCTGTAAGAAACATGTTTCCTATTGTATGGGGTCTGGCTTTCGATTTCTCTCAACACAATGCTCTAGATAGGCACTACCAATCACTTAGAGTTGGCATGGATGATAAAATCCAAGCTCAATAAATATTTGTGGAATGGAAAAGTAGCTGGCATCCCTAATTTAATCTGTCATCTTCATTCTATTGCTAAAGTTTGATGATTCTATAACATTTACATAGTGTAGATAGGAATAAAGACAAACAACAGTTATGTATTAATATAGACAAGCACAAGGTTCTGTGCAAACTGTAGAGAGATTGATTTAAATGTGGACTCAGGAAGGAGTAAGGTGTCACTCAATACCTCTCTTTTCCTATTGAAAGCTTGATATAGAAGATAGGATTTCACATAGCTTGAATTTGGGTGATACATGGCAGAACCACTGGAAGGGTTGGGCTCAGCACATTCATGAGGTGTTCTGCTGGATAGTTTTCATTTATTCAACTGGTTTCCAGTTGGATTTGGCAATTTCAAATCAAGAGATTGTTGAGTGTGAGGAGAGTAAGGTGGGTATTTATTTTGCAGTAAGTGCCTAAGTGTTGGTTGCATTCCTTTTAGTGAAGACTCCTGGATCCTTTTTGGCACATTCTTCCTATAGCGTCTCTTCTCAGATTATGGGACTTACTCCCTCTCTCTGACCCTTCAGATCTAGGGACAGTAATGGCTCCCTGCTTTTGCTAGGTGCAGTGCTCTTTATTGTTTTCCTAACCCCACTCTCATTATTAAACTCTCCTCCATTACTCATTTTGAGTATGCCATCTGTTTTCTGCCAGGCCTCTGAGTGGTACATATGGGTACTATTATTCTATTATTAGCTGATTATATGGAAGTGTAGGACTCATAGAGGTTAAGTCACTCGTCCAAGATCACATAACTCATATAAGTGGCAGAATTGGGACTCAGACCCAGTACCTTCAAGTAAATCTGAAAGAAAGGAGAAAAGAAAGTATGTTGGGAGATCCATGGGGAATCTGGTGATGGTCTTGGAAATATGTAATATATTTTTCTTAATTGCTCTGGAAAATATTCTAAGGAAACAGACCTATATCGCCACCTATTATGTCTCTCTTTTTCCATTTTGGGACAGTCAGAATAAGAATACTTCTCATGCACTTATTCTTTCTTAGTCTTTCAGTAAACTGAGAATCAAATAAAAAAGTAGAGGTAATCTCCAAATTTTATGATTCTCAGCCTAGTGCTCTCTATTCTAGAACATACTGCTTCCAGTACCTTCTGTCCATCTTACTCGCATTTCTTGGATTCCAAATAATTTTATCTTTTAAAAAAGATTCTTCTGTCAAGTATGAAGGTATTCTTGGCAAAACATCATTATTATTATTTTTTGACAGGTAGCATGATATGTTTAACATCATGTGCCTCTTTTGTCTGAGGTACTTATGAATGGCTTGGGATTAAGCCACCTTTCTTGGATCAGACCATTTCTCATGAGTTTTCTTTGTTGCCAGCTAACCTGGGCCTGCAAGGAGGGGCAAACTCATCTCTCTGACCTGCACTCCTCTCTTGAGTGCTATATGCTTTGGGCAGCCTGCCTGACTATTCTGTATCTGTTTACCCTTTCATGCATCCTGAGCTCACTAAAATTTCCTCTTTTCCTACCAAACACATCTTTTCAAAGCATCAGCTTGCTTCATGCTCAAGTTCTACTTGATTCATGTCAGTTACTCAGCTCCTGCTTTATTCCCATTGGTACTTGCTAGGTTGAGATCGACTGGCAGTCCCAAGAAGCACGAGTGACATTGACAAGACAGGAATATGGTACAGATGTCAGGAGGAGGATGCCACTCCTTATTCCAGGATAGAGAAGAGTTTGGTGGCATCCAAAAGATCCAGTATGTCCTAAAGGCCTACAATAGATGATACCTAGGCAGTCGCTCTGGTATATTAGCTTAGCCATTTATTTCAGCAGAAGAAATAGGAAATTTTATGTTAAAATATTTAAAGTTGTGTACAATGAGCCAACATGTTTCTGAGGGGAGGTATAGATTTCATTAATGGAGAAAAAGTTGCTACCGCATAGTTTTATTTTAACTGATTTTATAAAACTGGGGATTTTATTCATGCTATCACTGTAGGAGACTAAAATGACATTGAAAATGAATCCTTTTTCCATAAAGGATTTTCTTAGGCGGTGCAGAATTGGAGGTGCTTTTTTTTTTTTTTTCAATTTTATATGATGCACCTGTGTGAAGAAATTCTGCTATAGGGACTAAATAGGTCGGGAACTTTAATTTTTACTTTTCTATTCAATTCTCGACAATGTAAACCATATTGAAATGAACTGAGAGTAACCCTAAAGTTTTATTCTAAGCACCATTTACAAGGTTTGGCCACAACAGCCAGTTTTATGTGACCCTCCTGGCCAGAGCCAGTGGTGTGGCTAAGGTTGGATGGAGACACATGAACCATTCTGAACATTCATCCTCATGCAGGAAAACTGAGGACCTAAGGTTGGCATTGAATGTCTTTCACAGAGAGCTGTACCAAACTAAATCCATTATTTTTCATGAAATTTAAACTAGACCTGTTATTTTCCACTCTGTGTGGACCAAATAATTTGGGCAGTGTTCTCCCAAGTTATTTGTACTGGGAACTGGCCTTGAACCAAAAATGAACTGAATTACTCTGGTCAGGACTGAAATGAAAATGTAACTGATTCAAGTCCCAGGTGTTCTACTCTGATGTTGATTTAAAGTCTAAATTGAGGTATTTGGCCCAATAGCCATCAACAGGTGACCCTCAGCCTTACCCAGTTCCACAACTTTTCTATTTCATTCTATGCTGTGTAAACCAAGTATGTAAGTCAGATAATTTTCTCCATGGGTAGTTATATCAGTATTTAGGATCAAAATTACTATGTTCTTTTCCAGTCTATTATTTCCCCACATATACACACTTTTTAAAAATGGTAAAGAGATTTTAAGAACTCAAATGTTTCTCATTCAAATCACACATTTGCATTATAAAAGCTGCCTCTACTCTGGCTACCAGAATCTGTCTATCTGTCTTTTTAACCCTTCTGTAGTGACTTGGGTTGCTTGGGGAACTCACTAGACAAATCAAAGAATGTATACCAGTTGTTTTTTTTTTCCTCTTAAAAAAAATGTGTTTCCCTGGGAGCAGGAGGGAAAGGCTAGGATATACAGGAAACAAAGATGGCTTTTCCGTAACTTTGAGAAGGGATCAAGAAGAAGAGATATCAGAGAAGAAGAAAGAGGACAAAATAAAGGAAGTTGGGGCTAACCTCCTGGAGAAAAATGGGGATCGAAGAAAAGTCTTGGGGATAGAATTGTGTTTGTGCTTCCTGTTCTAAGCATTGAAGTTATCCTAAACTGACAAGATGTTGACTTCTGGGGGACATGGAACAGAATATTTCAAACCCAACTGCCTGTAAAATATGTGTCAAGACACAAGGTACCACAGGGCTAAAAGTTGCAGATAGGGATGAATTTAGGGAAAAGCAAAGTGATTTAGAGTTTCTGAACTTTGGCACATTTCAGCCACTGGTGTGCTCACTTTAATCCTGATTTTAAGTTTGTGTGTATATAGGCTGTCTGCTATTTGCTTTTAGAAGTTTTACCAGCTGTTTTTGGGATGCTCCTTTCCTGTATGTTCATTTTGGCCAACCATCCTACGTAGCTGGACTGCCTAGGAACATGGAGGGCTCTCCTTATCCTGAGCCAGAGATCATCCCCTTTTGTATCGGCTGTTTTCCTCGGAAGCGTGAAGCATTAGCTTTAATCAGTTTATAGAGCCCCTGACCTAATTTTACATCTGCAATAAGATCACTATGAATTCCCTGCTTCCCCGTGGAGGATAAAGCTCTGCCTTCCCCCTCCCCTCCGCAGTCTTTCTTTGTGATGAACATTAGAGAGCCTGGCAGTTTCTGTTCCACGCTGCATTGCTCCAAGAGCAAATTTATTTATATATTAATTTTATATAAAAAAGATTTCTCCTAGGGAGCCAAAGATTGAATCATAGGCAGAAACCTAATTTGAGGTTGAAGGCAGGATGTCAGCAAGCCATGTCAGAGAGCAAAAGCTTTGGTGGTACAAAGTAAGCAGGGATTAAAAATTTGCTTCCAAAGGGCACTGCACTGCTCTGTCCATTCAGCACACTGGCACATGTTGAGCATACACATTGGGTATCAGATTTCTGTTGCTGTATAACAAATGATCACAAATGTAGTGGCTTAAAACAATATCCATTTATTATCTCATTTTCCATAGGTCGGGAGTCAGGGCTTTGCTTAGCTGGTTCCCTGCTCAGGATTTCACAAAGCTGAGATCAAAGTGTTAGCTGGGCTGTGTTCTTATCTGGAGACTCAACTAGGGATGAATCCGCTTCTAAGTTCCTCCAGTTTATTTGCAGAATTCACTTTCTTGCAACTGTAGAATTCTTGGCAGCTTACTTCTTCAAAGCCAGAGAGGGGAGAGGAGGGAGGAGGGAGATAGAGAGAGAAAAGAGACAAACAGGCTGATTCTTTGCTGTAGGCTCTAACCTCTAGATGCTCTTTTAAAGAATTCTTCTGAGTAGGTCAGGTCCATCTAGGATAATCTCCCTTTTGATTAACCAAGTCAACTGCTGAGAGATTTTAATTACATTTGCAAAATCTTTTCACCATTGCCATATTATATTAGTTAGAAGCAAGCCATAGGTTCCAGGCCTACTCAAAGGGAGGGAATTATATGAAGTATGGCTCATTGATGTTATCTAAGGATATATCCTTCATATGTTATCAATCCTCCAGAATGCCCAGGGTCCCCAAAAATCTCATCTTCAGCACCACTCTTATTTTAAGCAACCAAATGTGGTCAAAAGAACAGGATGATATCTTTCATAATGGGCTGCATTTCCTTCCTGCTTAGCAAAGTCATTTGTGAATTTATTTAAATAGTTTCATGTGGATAATAACCAAGAAATGGGAAGGGATTAATTAGAGTTTATTTATAATTACATACCTCACTCAAGCCTATTAGTTACACTTTCGATTTTTAAAATTGCTTTTATTTTGTGAATGCCTTGGCCTTTTAAAAATTTGATAAGATTTGATATCAGCTTTCTCTCAGGCCTTTAGCCCATGATAAATCAAGTTCAAAGAGGAGTAACTTTTTGTGTCATTAAGAAATTATATTTTAAAACATCGAAGACTTCTAGTTTGCTTTTGTAAAAATCATTTTTAAAGACTTAACGTATCACAACTTGAAACAAGATAAAGAGATTTAGGGGCATTTCTTTTCTAATACATTTGGGAAGAAATATTTAGGGGAAGGGAGCCCACTTTCTACTTTTTTTCCTCCAAGACTGAGACAAACCCACACATCAGTTATACTCTTGGTAATCAAAGTTCTCAAAATTATTCCACATCCAGAAAATGAACTCTACCTCCCTTCAGTGCTCTACCTTCAGTCACAAAACTTAAAGGGCACAACCTAGCGAATTGGGCCCATAGTACAGAAAACCATATTGTCCTCTAGTTTAAGTGTTCATGAGAGTCAGAGATCCCATTCCAGAAAAATCCTCAGGAGTTGTTTAGAAGACCAAAGTAGGTAGAAGAGTCCTGGAAGGGAAGGAATTTAGCTCACTTACACTAGTTGATATTTCTGCTTCCTGTTTTTAAACTACTTTCTTTCCCCTCCTTCTACTTCACTTTAATTTCTCCCACTGCCTTATTAATGGGAACTTGTTAACTCTTGAAGCCAGGTTTTGGATATAGCCGTTTTGCCCTTTTATTTAACAAGAATTTTTAGCTGGGTACATGACTTTCCAGTGTGCATTTCCCAGCTTCCCTTGGAGCCAAGCATGGCCACGTGCTAAGATCTGGCCAATGAGATGTTAGCAGAAGTGATGTGGGCAATTTCCGGGTCATGTCCTTAAGGGAGAAGGACATGCCCTCTCCTTTCCTTTTTCCTTTCCTATTGCCTGAATATGGATGTGAAAATGGAAGTGGGATCAGCCATTCTGGTTCCTGTGACAGAAGGTATGTATTAAAGATAGCAAAATATCAAGAAAGAAGGAGCTTAAGTGCCAGTGAAAATGTGGAACTACTCTACCTACCCTAGACCTTCACGTGAAAGAGAAATAGACTTCTATCATGTTTAAGCCACAGTTAATTTTGGTTAAGTTGGTTAAGTTCGGTTAAGTCAGCCTACTGATATCATAACAAATGTACCAGTTTAGAGAAGGTGAATCACCAGTGCTGTCAGGGGACAACAAGGCTTTAGTGTCAGGCAGACCTGGAATAACTTGTAGTGCCACTCCACCGTCCACTCCTGAGGCCAAGTCCAGTTCTGTCTTACGTAAAATGGGATTAATAGTAAGTGCCTCAAAGCACATGTAAAACCAGGGAATAAATATTCAATGGAAGGTACAGCACTCAAAGTGCAGATACATAAGTAAACAAATGCATAAAGAATGCAATTATAAGCAGTGCTGGGGAAGAGCAAAGGAGAATAATAAACAGAAGATTCCCTAGAAGAGTCCAGTGAGAAGGAAGAAGAGTATTTCTATGGTTCTGTTGGATATGCCAACATGTTCAGACCAGTTGGAGATCACTTACCCTTCCCCTGGGTAAGTTGCAGTTAAAATACTTGAATTTTGCATTGGGCTGTCCCCACCAACTAAACTACATGCCCCACAGGGCACTGTACATGTTAGCCTTGCTCATTGCTATAAATATGAGGCACTTTGTTGTTAGCTGAGTGAAGAATGATTAATGATCAAAGCCTGGGTTGCATATTTTCTAAAAGAGGCTTTGTCTTACTATCTTTAAAGACAACTGGGTTGGTGCTAGGCTAGCCAGGTATTATCTCTGAGACTGTGGTGAAGTTAACGTTCATACTGAACTCTTGGCACATAGCACAGTGCATGGTTTACAGTGGATGTTTAATGAATGCTTGTTGAATAAATGAATGAGTTTCTGGTAACATTTCACTTCTCATGGTTAGAAACACAACCTGATAAACATTCTAACAACTCAGGCTGTGAAAAGTGGAATGAACCCCTTTGGGAATCATTGAGCTCCCTGTTGTTGCAGGATTCAAGAGAACTGTTAAGTTTTAGGGGGAAGACATCACACTCTGAACAGAGGGCCATTCTTCTGAATGCTTGCCAACCCTGAGAATGCATGTTCTCTAAACATTGTATAGTTTGTACCTGAGGTGCTTGAAACTTACTTTTAAGGAGTTTAAATCATTTTTATTGAAATAATCTTCGTGTGCTGAAGTTACTTGAATAAAGTCTAACTTCTGCGCCAATGAGTCACAAATTCTGAATGGCATCAAGTTCTCCTGTGGTTCTTGGACACAGGAAGGCACATGGAAGCTGTCAAAGCTCCCTGGACATCAGAGACAAGAATCCCGATCCAGGTTCTATCATTTCACAGGTCCCTACAGGGACCCTCCAACTCTGTGCTCCAGTAACAGTACCTTTTACACATTTCCATCAAGAAAGTCTTCTTTTTCTATTATAATGATCTCTTTTTGGATCTGTTTCCACTAGTAAGTTATGACTTCCTTGTGGGTGTCTTATTCATATTTTATCTCAATGCCTAACACCATGCCCAGGATTGATGGGTACTCAATAAATATTTCCTGAGTTAAAATTTCTCTACTGTCCTCATGAGTTGAGATAAAGGGAAATAGTTCTCTGATTTTCATGGATGAGGAAACTGAATTGTAGAAAAAGAGGAAATTGCTACAGAACTGACTTCCACAGCCGACATTCTGAGTATGCCACTTTTCTGGATATTGAAAATCCACAGTGGAAGCTGGTCCATAGACACGAGCGGGGGTTCCACAGACTCATGTGAGTTGAGGGTGTGAAGTAGACATACCTCTGCACTAGTTTGTTTTTCTGTCCCCTGCACTGTGGCATGACAACTTGTCTCTATCACTTTCCCTCCTTCTCCTTCTCCCATAGCCTTACCCATCTTTTCTCATGACTGGCTTTCACAAACTGCCCGCCCTTCACCATTTTTGATTCCCACAGCTGTTCTTGGGAAGAGATACCAAAGCATCAGTGAGCCAGCATTTGTTCCTGCATTTCCTTACCATGAATAATGGGGAACACCTGTCTGTGGATTCCCTCTTGCACTCTTACGATTGGATTTATCACTGCAGTAGTTTAACCATAACTAGAAAAATGTAGCTCTCTAAAGTCTCTATAATATGGTGGTTCCTAATGTGGTTTAAGTTATTCCTTGTGTCATAAATAACATAGATGGCACAATTATGGACCAATACCCTGAAAAGAAAAGGCACCAAGATCATAAATAACACATACAATAGGGGCTTGAGGAGACTCATGGAAACGCTTGGGTTCCTGAAGGAGGACAGGGGAATGGGTGGCTTCTAGGAAGCCTCGGGATTTCAGGGCTCAGACATGGACGTAAATGTCATTGTGTCTGTGAAATCTTTTCAGTTTGGCTAACCTAACTGTGCAGTCAAAGGGCCTCACCTGGTCAGAGGTCAAGGTCAGCACGGTTTCGCTCCCTGGAAAAGACAGGACAAATGCTTCTACATTTTTTTTTTGTCCTATAAACCCCTTATTATTACCAGGAAAGGGAAGAAAGGAAAAGCAAGTCCATGTTGCATGAATAACCTCAATCCCTGCAAGGACCAAAGTTGCATTTTGTGATCACACATCTTTCTCATCTGTTCTATTCTGTGTCAGTCATACTGTTGCAAATAGCTGCCATTTTTACTGGATTAGGCCTATCAGATTATACTCTAAAGATGAAGAAAATGCTACCACTCCAACAAAACGGTTTCTACTTTACCTCAAAGGCCTCTCTTTCTCTTTGGTTTGAGGAAAAGAGAATGAGAGAATGTATGTGCAGCGCCCTTTATTTGGACTTTTATCTTAACCTGGGAATACCTGGTCTTCTGTTTCTTTCCTTCTCATGTAACTCTTCATTGATTTTCTTTAAATCAAACAAGCCACCATCACAGACTCTTACAAAAGAAAGACAGCCATGAAGGAGCCCTGGGCTTGGAAGAGAAGCCGGTCTAATTTTAGTTGCTGGCGAGCCTCTCTAAGTGGAAACAGTGGTCAGAAGTTCATCTAGGCATGTGCTGTCAGGACCCAGCTGCAGCACCCCATTGTCACCCGGGCCCCTGAGTGGGGCCGGGGAAAACCTCACTGATGGCAGTTTCTGCTATAATTTCCTGATGAGGCGGCTTGTCTCATACAAGTAGGTCTTTCATTCCTTACTTTTAAAAAATTAAAATTGCTTCCAATTTATGGATTAATCGCTTGCCAGTATCATGGGTTGGGGGTACTGTGCCTCATTCTGATAAGCAGCTGGGCCCCAAGCTCCTTTTTTCTTCATGAGTTCAAATCTTTGCCTGTAGCTGAAGTCAGGGGCCTCCTGGGCTGACTGTGAACCATCAAGGGAATTCCCAGGATGTATCTGCAGGAGCCTCAGCCTTCACAGACCATTTCTTTAAATCTTATTATAAGGATACTGCATTATTTAAAAAAAAAAAAGAATTGTTTTTTTCATACTAATAAATTGCAGAAGTTCTTGTAGGATGTTTTAAAAGGAAATAGTGTGAAGAATTACTCACACATTATCCTGTCTTGAAAAATAGTCCAGGCTCTATCTACATATTGATATAATTAAACTGTTATTAGTAGGATGGTTTATATAGTTTCTAAGACCATTAGGGAGTTTGAGCTCCAGAATTTTCCTACCCTTTTTTCCCTCCTCTCTATTCCCTTTTCTCCAGTTCAGATTTATATATGTCGCTATATCCAACTTAAACAGGTTAGCCTCTAAGACATGGGAACTTGGTTGGCGAAAGGGGAAAATCCTGGGAAATAACATAGAATGTTTGAGAAGAAAGAGACCTTAGAGATTAATTAGGCAGTATAGATGAGTAGTTAAGTGAACTAAGTTGCTTGGATTCAAACCATGACTTCGGTAGCTTTATCAGTGTGGATGAGTTCATCACTCAGCCACACTGCACCTTGGAAATGCAGCGGCTTCACATGTAAAATGGAAAAGATAATAGCATCTTCTTTGTAAAGGTATTTTGAAGATTTAATGAAATTGTGTACATAAAGTGTCTACATAGAAAACATCCAATAACAGTTATCAATATCATCATCATCATCATCATCATCATCATCATCATCATCAATATCATCAGGTCTAAACACCTGGATTTTTGGGGGGAAGGGAAATGGAGGTTCTGAGAAGTCTATGAAATTTGCCCAGTAGCTCAGATCTACAATTAGAAAGGACCTCGGGGGACCTTTTAAAAAAAGTGAATTAATATATTGTATAATTTTTAGAAACTCTCATTAATCTCACCTCACTTCTTTTTCCCTGATATCAAATTTACCTGTTTCTTCAACTGAAACAGAACATGTAGAAAGGCCTACTACCAATTCAGATTCATAAAGTCAAGGCTGATCAAAAGTAAAAGTCTGAAAAACAAAGCAGCCTCTTATGAGATCACAAAAGTCAGATTAAGGAAACATTTTCTTGTCTAATACCTCTATCTTATTGCCAAGAAGATTCTGGTGCATACAGGGAGTGTGTAACAGCTGGTTTAGCAAGGTCTGACAAAGAACAGTGATAAGCCAGAGATGCAGGTATGTGCCACGATTCTTAAGAGGTGTCAGAGAGAGAGATGTCTATTCAGCAGCAATGGTCTGTGACCGCTGGGACATAAAATGTTTAAACCTCTTTTTGCCAAGGGTGAAGATCTTGGTTTCTGTCTGAATTCTCTCGCTTCCTTCACTCTCCTTTGCTATTAAAATGAAAAAATAGTTTTGGGTTGATATCATATTTGACTAGATCTACGACACGCCCAGTAGGGGAAAGTCTAAAAACAATAAGATAGTAGATTATGCTCTAAAGTATATACTTATATTAAGAAAATGATTTTATTTAAAAAAATATTTATTTTAAGTATATATGTATGTACATATATATATACAATTAAATATATATACACATAAATGTATGTGTATATATCTATACTATACTATATACTATATACTTTTATATATATATCTATATAAGTATATATCTATATAAATATATATACACATGTACTCACCTACACATTTTATGCCTATGCCTTTCCTCATATTTCACTGTCTTTGATTTGTTTTTTTTGTATATTCCTATTGAGCCATTATATAGATCTCTCTCTCTATATATATATACACACACACATATATACATTTTGGAAGCTGATACACGATGTTATCTATTGATTGAGAGTATATATGTGTGTTTTTAAAAACCAGAATGGATTATGATACTGTTGCTTAAAACCCTTCAGTGGTTTTCCATTATAGGTTGCCTTTTCTATTCATCACACTCTAATATAGTATATAACTATATATTGACATATTATTTATTTAAAACACTGTACTTAATTCCAAGTACAGTATAGGCACACAATACTTGTTCAGTAAACATTTGTCAAATGCAAGACTGAGTGACTTTGTGCCTGTGGATTCAAGGACCTTCTTGCAATAGTTCCCAGAAGTTCTCTAATCACAAATTCTGAAAAATGGTTTTGAGATATATGTAGCTTCTGAGAACTCAGGTCTGTTTATTATCCACAACAGAGGCCCCACGCTACAATTAGATGGATGCAAAATGTTGCTTTTCTATTGAGTTTTCTAACGGATATCACTGTAGATATTTCTCAGAGCAACGCCCAGACCAGTAGACCTCTAGGCCCTATTTTGGGTTTTTACACTCTGTAGATGGTTATCTTAGTCCCCTAGGTTGTTATTTAGTCAAATTATGTTCATTTTATCACCTATGCCTTTCCTCATATTTCACTCCCTTTGATTTGTTTTTCTTTTCTTTTCTAAATTCCCATCGAGGTATCACATTACCCTTAATTGCCTGCAGTGTTCCAAGTCTAGTCTCACTGCTGACACACAGACACAGACTCTCAGCGTGGTTTGGGATGCCCCTGTGTGCAGGACTGAGAATTTTACTCGCTCAGAGGATTGCTGTACTGCTGTATTTGCCTAACCTTCTGAAGGCTCTTCACCACTAACTCACTATTTTGTTGTTTTGTCTATTACTGCCATTCAGGAATCGCCTTCAAGTTCAATTCCATCTTCAAGTTTATTCATTCCCAGGAAGATCATCTGCATTTTTCAACCAGTGCCTCATTGTGTTACTTTGACATCTATTACTAAGATCCATGTATAGCTTGGTATTGTGTGCCAGTCTTCAACTGCTGTTGGGAACACCTCCCAGTTTAGTGTCATCTGTAAATGTGATTATCATAATAATAGTAATAAGATCTTCCCTTCTCTTCTTTGATTCTTGATAAAGTTGGTAGAGTAAAGCTGCGTATCTTTGCAGATCGTACACTAGGCTTCTTTCTCACAGCTCTGTCATTACTGGGCTTGGTTTGGGGTTTGTTTCTACCTCTTGTGGCAGTGCTGAAGGATCCACCCAGACTTCTCTTTATAAAAGGGATCTTAAAATGCAACTTGCCAAACATAGGGGAAGCTGTCAGCCTTGGTTTCTTTCTCTCTGTTGGGGTCCTTCCTCTCCAATTCCATCTCAGAGGTAAGGTACATCCCCTGTCCTCCCCCCACAAGAAAACTGTAGATTGCTAATTATTGATTAGATGAATGAATCAATAAATGAGTGGATGAATGAGGCTCTCAGGCACTATGCTGCTTACTGCCCTTGGGAAGCCAAGGAGATGCTTACTTTCCATTGGTTTGATGTAAGTCGCAGTGTTCTTTGGGCAAACTAGTCTATTTTTGTGGCAGACTGCCCTCTTCAAACCTTGCATTTCTCCTTTAAATCAGCCCTTACACTGCATGAAAAGTCAAACATTAGATCTTATAATACATTCCAGTGCACGTGGCATTGATGCCCTGCCTTAGGATCCTCATCCCTTTTCTGGGACTCTCCCACGAAATCACACATAGATAGCACAGGGAAAGGTTACCGTGTGAATTTCAACTGTGTTAGTAAGACTTTATTTCTTACTGGTTAGTCTTTGTTATGTTCTTCTGTATATTTTTTGAGGGTTTTAAATATTTCACAATACCTTACAAAAATAAAAATAAAAGACATGAACTTTGCCTTCAAAAGTCTTCCCATTAGAGAAGACTTGCACGGTAAGTAGCTAAACAAATTATAAGAAATCATTACAGATGAGATATGTCCGCAAAATTGTGGGTCCAGAGATGAGTGAACAACTCAACTGTGTGGGAAGTGGTGGTGGTATTATCTGGGATGGTGGGAAGGGAGTGATGTAAACGAAAACAGCTCAGAAATTATCCTTAGGATGAGCCTTGAAAGTTAAGTAGAGTCTACCAGGCAGACAAAGCAATAAGGATATTTTAGGGAAAGGGGATGGACAGGTAAAAAAAGTGCATTTGGAAAGTAGTAAGTGGTTCAATATGGCCAGAAGGAGTGTATTTGGGAGGCTGGGAGATTTGGGCTAGCAATTAGTTTGGAAAGGAGAGTCTGGGAGCGATTATGTAATGCCATTAATACCAGGTAAAGACATTTGCATTTTATTCTGAGCTTTTAAATAGTGGAGCCGTAGGATGAGATTTACATTTTAGGAAGACTAACTAGATAGCAACTTGAATGTGGAGTGAGGCTGGAGGCAGGAGTAGCTGATCTTGAAGGATATGTGGGTAAAGATGTTGTAAAGAACATACTAAGCAGAGAGAAAACATGAGTATCTGTGTAAAGGAGGCGATAACATGAATTTATATGAAAGAAGTATAGTATAAGTATTTTTCATAAAGTTCTTATGTACAATCAAGTTTGAAACCTACCAATATAGCCTATGAATTCACAGCAACTCTACAATGAAGCTTGCACATTTTTTTTGTTACAGGATACAGTCCAAGAATTTATGTTACTTATTTGTGGAACTTTTCACTTTGTCATATTTACTCTTGGTTTAAAGCGACTGGATGTTATAACTCATCATTAAAACATTTTAAAGAGGGAACTACAGCAGTAATAGCTAAAATATTTTTTAAAAAGAACATTTGTAGAATGACAATAAATGAATGAATCTTGGGGTCCTGAATGCCAGACCAGTAAATCCAAACTTTGTTTATATGGTATTAAGGAAGTATTTTAGGTTTGTTTCTTTGTTTGTTTTTTGTTTGTTTGTTTTTTAAAGGGGTGATCTGCATTAAGTGTAGTTTTAGGAAGATTTAATTTAAATTTATAATCGATTGAAGCAATTAGAGAACAGAAGCGGACAGACCTGTTTTCTTTTGGTTGGCATGTGGTTAGCTTCTGTGTTTGGGTTTTTTGACTGATATAACAGAATTGACAATAGCTCCAGCTTACAAATATTATTCTTTTGTCCATTGTCATACATGTCTTTATCTTTTTTTCTTTTCATAAAATGAAAAGTCTGTGAAGTTTCCAAATGTTATATTTCCAAGGAGATTTTGAAACAATGTTTCTAGGTGGTTTCTACAACTCAGAATATTATACTCATCTTCTTTTTCTCTTACTACATGTAAACAAAAGATAGGAATCTTTTGTTTCTTATCTTTGTAAACAAAAGATAGGAATCTCCCCAGGAGAGATTTGGCAAGCCCCATTCAGCTGTATGATAACAAAGTAGACAGTTTATTTGCCAGATTAGATAGCTGGGATTTCAGATGCTACTCTGAGAAATCATTGATTACTACTAGTTTTGGAGCTTGAACAACTGGGTGGTATTGCCATTTAATTAGACAAGAAAACTAGTGGAGAAATGCTGGGGTGTGTGTGTGTACATGTGTGCGGTTGGCAGAAGAGAGGGGATTCTCTTTGGCAATGTTAAGATGCCTATTAGCCATCTCAGTGCAAAAATCAAGTTAGAAAGTGTGAGTATGTGTGTACAGATGTATATCTCTATCTATATTTTTATCTATATATAAGTCTATCAGGGTGGGGAACAGCTGGCCTGGAAGATATATTTGGGCATAATTAACATAGAGGGGTTTTTTTTTTTTGTCATTATTGGTAAATCCATAGGGCTGGTTGGATTACTTAGTGCATTAGTCAGGGTGCGCTAAGCTCTGCTACAGAAACGATTGCACTTTGGGAATCTTAGAGACAACACCATCAGGTTTATTTTTTCTTACTCAAAGTCAAATGCAAATGTCTTTGATAGGTGACTCTCCTTTCCATTGGTTTGATGGAAACAAGGAGCTCAGGAATCTGAGTTTCTGCCATTATAGGACTCTGCCAGCAGCCATGTCAGTATCTACCCAGATATACTCATTTGTTTTCTATTTTTGTGATTTTTAAAAAAATAAAAATAAAAAATATTTTAGTTCAATATTAGAATTCATTGAAAGATCATCTAAAACTTTTGTTTTGAAAAGTATGTACTTTGGCAATAAAAAAGGTCTTTTAATAGATAAATTTAGACTCTGGTTAATTGGATATACAATAGATTTTGGTCTCTTTTGTTTTTACATATATGATAATTTCAGCACATTTGTTATCTTGCCTAAGGAATGATTCAGAATGCTGGATAATTTGGTAAATTTAGCTTTGATGTTGGGGGAGCCCAAACAGAATCATGCCATTGTCTAGATAACTGCCCTTCCATTGCCTTGATATTTGGAAAAAAAAAAAAAATTTGACCCTCAGTATAGGAAATAGTCTCATCATTGAAACCCTACTCAGTATAAGATATAAGTCTCATAAGATTCTCTAGAGGGACATTGACCCTCAGACAATTCTGTATTTAGTATTCTGTTAAGAGATTACAAAGGTGCTCTATTTATATATCATAACCAAGAATGGTTTAAAACTAAGTGCTATCAAGCCTGCTTTTGTTCCATATATAAGAGATTTGTAACAAAAATCATAAATAAGACAAAGGAACTCTGAAGTTTCTTTTTTTGTTCTGCCTGCCTTTCCCTGTTCAGTGATAGAACAATTTATGAATCTGACAAATCCTCCCCTAGATAATGGTAAGAGTAACATAGTGTTCAGCTGAGTAACTCCCAGCCACTAAAGTTTATTAGACTGTGGAGCAACAGCAGCAAGATTGACACAATAATCAAATGATATGCTTGATTTGGGCTTTCCCTGTCTCTCTACCCACCCGACCCCCACTTCCTTCCCTCCCTCCCTTCCTTCTGCCTATACCTAAGGAAAACTAAGTAGAGGGAATTTGAAATTAAATAGGTTGGCAGGGGTAGACTCACAATTTCCACAAGCAGCTCTCACTCAGAAAGTATGAGAAGTCTGTGCCAAAAGTTTAAATGAAAATAAGGAACATAGTCGTAAACATGTTCCCACTGAAATTTTGGTTTGAATCCGAGTAACCTAAGAGGCATGAAGAGAGGCCTATACTGACTGCCTCACTCTTACGCCAACCCTGAATTGTTGGGACACCAGATACGTCATCAAAGGACATCAGTAACTTGAGTTAAACCAATGTTGATGGGTCAGATTTGGCAAGAAGACAGAAATGTAGGCACTGGAAACAAACTCTACCGTGCTTTGAAAGCCGTGGACATACCATGGAGGTATGTTCATTGTAAAAGCAAAGCTTTTAAGAAGACCTAATCCAGCACTTTATAATGGCAGCTGGAGGATGAATCTGGCTGTACATTTGCTTGGTTTGGACCATACGTTTTGTAAAGTTGAATTTTAATGCTTTCAGGGGGAGAGTTTTATAGTCCAGTACACCACAGGGCTTCACCTCTTCCTATCATCTCTTGCCTCTTCTACACACATATACCTTAACTCTTGGCCCGTGAAGGCCTTTGCATTTGAACTATATATCCATTCTTTACTTCTAATAGGACCATGGAGTGACTCCTGATTGAAAAGAAGTGGGAATCGTAAACTAGCTTCCTCATTTTCTGATCTTAAGATGATGGAATTCAGTGGAAACTGGTAAATGTCACCATTGTTCAGAATACACTGAAGAAGTTAATAATATGAGAAAACCACCAGGACTGACACTCAGCTTAGAGACTTTCAGCTTTTTCAAGACAGTGAAAGAAAAAGGTCTCAAATATCAAGAAACAGACATTATAACCAGAATAGTCTGTGATGAGTGGAGTAATAATATTCCACCGTGCCTATAAAGAAAAGTGGTATGGACATTATTGCTTTTTTGGACACTGGAGCAACTGTATCACTCATTTCTGAGAGGCTGTCAAAAAAAATGGAAGGGTTTAAATATATGACCTTTTACAAGAATTACTTCAACAATAGCTTATTCTACTGAGTCCATTGAAGTTGTGGTTGCAACAATGAATTTCCTCTTGCGAGATACAAATTGTGGGCTGATTGCAAGATTTAATACAATCTGTTTAGGGCAATATTTGAAAAATTCGGTTTCTGCAACACTCTTTTAATGGGTCAATGCCAAATACTCTGTCACAAAGAAGAAATAACATAAGGAATTTTTTTTTTTTTTAAAAAAGACATCGTAATATTTGGAATACAAAAGCTGTCAGAAATATAGACTGATCTTGAAGCAAATGAGTTTTGCTTTGTGAATCAAGGTGGTAATGAGACGAGGTAGCCATCCAGATTAATGCACAACAGCAGAGGCTCCAAAAAACAGGGGCGGTATGGATGCCAACGAGATATGTATAATAAAGAAAATATGGGAAATGAATGTATGTTCATCCTTTGGTTAGTCACTCTTATGTGAGACACCACACTATTATACCTGTCTAGACCATGCGCATGATCTAGTCTGGATGAGAGCATTTCAGAAATACCAGCGTGAGGTAGCAGAGAATGTTTACTGAAATAGATAATTGAAAGCTCCACTTCTAGCCTGTCAGTTTTGCCAGCTGAATAATTGCATCTGAAGCCTTGAGTAAACTCCATCTATAGATGAGTTGTTCAGATTAAACGGTGTCACCTGTA
The DNA here is from genome assembly GCF_000151845.1 of Pteropus vampyrus. Classification (NCBI taxonomy): domain Eukaryota; kingdom Metazoa; phylum Chordata; class Mammalia; order Chiroptera; family Pteropodidae; genus Pteropus; species Pteropus vampyrus. Next base: position 937,637 of record NW_011889264.1, read on the forward strand.
GTCATTGGCAACTCCCTGGATCTTTTCTGTCAAGCACCATATGTGCACACCAGAGACATATCCAAAGGCTACTGGCAAACATCTTTAGAAAATGAGTGCAAATTAATAACTATTTTTGCACGTCACAAGAGATCATGCCATTTTAATGTTATGCCCTTTGGGTGAACAAATGGTTCAAAGATCTTTTAGATACTAATGAATAGTGTCTTACAAGGATTAATTTGCCCAACTTTTTGCTGAGTTGACATCATACGCAACATGGCTTGATCTGTAGGGTCTGTGATGGAGGTGACTCTGTGGAACTAAGAAGAAAAATGAGTTTTAACTTTGAGCTTCAAGAGTGTTATTTGAGAGTGTCGTCATTCTGATTTCTCAATGAAGCTGTTTTCATAGGGTTACTGTATCTAGTTGTGCAGGCTGTACTCATTCATATACAGTGTAGTCTACATGAATGGTGCTTCCTGAAGTCGTGTGCACTCAGCCAGTGCAACTGTTTGGAGTGGCCCTGATAGCTTCTCATGAGTGCCCATCATTTGTTTCTGGATGATAGTGTATAATAGTAATGGGGAGTATAATACTTCATTGCATTAATGAGAATTTGGTTATCCACAGGATTTATAGTTGTTCTGATTAGGAATACAGTGGCTCCTGTGTTTGTGTCGTTGGGGGGTTATGCGTATATGTGTGTGTTTTCTAATAAAAAATAGATATAATATTTTATCTATCAGACTTCCATATATTAAAAGCATAGGTATAATTACCAGTATTGGCTAGTGAAGAGAGAAATAAGCATTCTCTTAAATTTTCATTTGGTATCCTAAATCAATAGAACTTTTTGGTTTTTAGGGAAATCTGGAAATGACTTTTGGAAATTTGGAAGCACATAAGAAATGCATGTCTCCTTTGACCAATGAATCCCTTCAGAACCCTAATGGAAATGCCTTCACAAGGGTACAATATATGTGTAAGTTTTTCCTATTGTAGTTTGTAATGACAAAGACATTCAGACAGTGAGACAGATCCCAAAGTAGGGATTCGATTGAATCAACTGTGGACTGTCATCACAGTGGTCTGCTGTGAAATGGTGGAAGAGTGAAGCAGATCAACCGACTGCCTGGACAGTGCACAGCGTTTGTGAGCATGTGAGAACTGACCAGAAGGAGACCCAAGATATATCATTAAAGGGGAAAAAGGAAGTCGTAGCATGGTATTTAGAGTTTGATCCCCTTTATATAAAAATTAAGTAGATAAAAATGACACACATACATATGGAAACAATTCTATATGAGTAGACACTGAATTGTTACCTGTGATTATCTCTGGAGGATGAGATTATAAAGGACTCTCATTTCCTATGACTTATATTTCTGTATTTAAAAAAAATTAACAATGACAAAAAAGGGACAATTTAAAATTTTTTTCTTAAAAAAAGAATAAGGCTGCCCTATTCCCGAATGGGTGTGCATTTAGGGGTTTGGATTCTGAAGATATCGTGAATTCTCATGATAACGTGTGTCATAGACAAGGAGAGACTGATTGCTGAAACCAGCTCAGAGCTTACTCCTGGCTCTGCAGAAAGAAAGAAACCTGACTCTTCCCCAGTAACGGTGACCATAATCTTAAACAGTTGTTACTTGCTCTGTATGCTTAAACCCAAATTTTGACAAGGCACTGCTATCTATATTCCCTAGGCCTGACATTTCATATAGTCAAAAACCCAGCTGACTACATTCACTCCCACCCTTCCAAGAAGTCCTTGTAATTTTTGTGTCACTGAAGGTTCAAAATGACACAGTGTGGGATATTTTTCCTTGGTCTAACAGAATACCAGAATCTTTCCCATCAACAAGGGCTGGCAATGGTGGAAAGGTTTCTAACCATGTTGGGTGGTGGGACTTGTGAGAATCTAATGGAAGCTGTGGAAACGGTACTCAGTGTGTTTACACAACCTCTCTGAACATTGTCTAGTACATAATTTATTGGTTAAGATCTCTCCTTTAAGAGACATTCCACTAAGACACTATTTTTATTGATGTTTAAAATCGGCAAATTGGAGAAAGTATGTTGGTAAGTAATATATGTTTGTGTTCATATGTGCATTTCAAAGTGGCTGTAACTTCAGTGGGAAGATAGTCCTAGGAAGATAGCTTTCTTCTTCAAGGATCAGAATAATGAACCATTATTCCAGGTTGATGCTTTGGAAATTTGAGTTGGTTATGTATTGGTGATCACAGTATTGATGATACATGCCTGCTAAATGGGGACCCATTTAATCTCAGAATCAGGAATTGCTGAGTTTCTCCTGGTTTGGATTTCATGGGCACTGGGGACTTTGTAAAGGATTAGGTTTTCCCTTTTTGGCTTTGTTGCTAGAAAGCTTTAGAACCAGATTTGTGGTCCATTCAGAACAAGTACATAAGCCTTAGTGCCGTTGTGCATTCATCCATTTCTGGGTCCAGTTTATACTGTTGTGTTTTTCTTTCTTCCCTTTCCCTCCCAATTTCTCACTTAGGTTGTCTCGCGTTATTATGTATAATTGTGAAGGTGTAAGTCTTTCTTAAGAATAAGACAGGCTATAAATAAATATAGAGATAAGCAGATAAGTGCAATAGTCCTGGAAACGATGCATTTTGTCTCTTACTTGATGAGGCTCAGGGGCTGAGTTTCTCTAGTGCTCACCGGAGTGTGTAGGGCTATTGTAAGAAAAAAAGCTGCCTGCTACCCAAGCTGCTTGGAGTTAGTCGTGATGCAGTCGGGAGCAACTGGACAGATTCTTCCACCTCCCTCGCCTGCATCATAAATATTCACACAGCCTGAAAGGAGGAGGCTATGGAGACTCTGTCTATCTGTGAGAGAAGTTATAGACCTGCCTTTGGGGCGTAGGAGAACACGGACTTTTCAGGATTCAAAATTCAAGAGAACTCAAGTCTCAGTGTTTCCTTAATTGCCACTTTGGGAAGAATAACATCCCAATTTGACTTTTAAAGTGGATATTTTTATAAAGCTGGTATTTCTGCATGTGATTACTTCTTAAATAACCTGATGAGAAGGTAGCTCCTTCTCTTTCACACCCTACATACAAGAGTCTTTCAGAAACCAGTACAATGGAAATTTTTTATAATTTCTTATGTTAAAAAGTTGGTTTGGAGTCCTAATTACATAGATACTATCGCCATCTCATCATCAGTTGTCTGCAGGAGAAGACAACTCAGGGCGTCTTTCCAGGGATGCTTCTTTCTTCCCAGTGATTTGACTTTTCAACACCCTGCATTCCTAATGAGGGTCGTGGTCAAGGGTAAGGGGCTACTTTCTTTATCAATTTACTGTGGGCTGAGTATATGGCTCTCGGTGGTTCTTTGTCCAGTGAGTACCATCTCACTGGACCTTAGCCCAGAGAAGACCACCAGAAATGCGTTGTTTAATTTCTAAAAGTAAACCTTAAATTATTATTATTTTTTTTTTGCATTTATATTTTGCTTGTTTTGAAGGCATTCAAAGCACAATAAAATGATTACTGTGTTGTTATGGCTAGCTTCTTGCTGAAGGAAGTGAACAGAAATTTTAAAAAAGTGGTTTGGGAAGTAAAGGCCCAAAGAGACACAGAATTACTAGCTAGCAATGGCTCTGGGCTGCACTAAAACTCCCCCATCTGTCATTTGTAGTTCTGAGCAACAGCCCCCAATCTGGGATCAGAATTCCATTTTAAGAGATATTCATTTTAATTGGGAGAATCTCAGCTTTTGTAGATAAACTTCCCTGCCCAGCGAATATTCAGTATTTGATGGTAGTCAGGAACACAAAGCAAGGCTGGTGCCTAACGAATGTGCAGAAGAATGTTAATTCTAGGAGTGACCATAACTTGATTGTCTTGATTTCCTTGATTTTAAGGTGTCAGCCACAATATCACATTACCAAGTTATTTTCATTTGAAATATAATACCTGGGGGGGGGGTTGGGGGGTTGAACTTTAATTAAATTATGGTACTACCTCCAGGCTGCAAGGAACCAGGCTGGCATGCTGTGTGGATGGTGCTGCAGTATCTTCGTGTCCTACCTAAAAGACAGGGGACTGGGAGGCGAAAACTGGGGTGGTCACCAAGACACCAAGGCCATGCACACACAGTTGGCTAGTTTGCCTTTAAAAATGAAGAGTGGAAAATGGCCATTCAAGAGTGTAGGGAGCATGGAGAAGAGCACCATTTTCTTCATACCTGCGGGCTCCAGTCTCCACATTTTCTAAGTGTTCTTAAGGAAGACAAGTGGTAAGTGAGAACCTCTTGTCCTTATCACAGTCATAGGCTGGCATTTCTTCAGTCAAAGAGAAATCTAGTTCTTAGTCTTCAGAGTCAAAATGGGTCAGGATAACTGGGGTCACTCTGGTACACTTTCTCCCACCCTCTTGAGAATCTATGGTAATCATTAGAAAGATGAGGCCACCAAGGGCCCCTTCTGTGCCTGTAGGTCCCCATTCGCGGAGGATGTGTGGGGACAGGGGCAACCAAGGTATATGCTCAGAGCTCTAGTCGCTGTATTGCCAACAGCATCAGTTCTCAACTGGGGGAGATTTTTTTCCCTCCCAGGGGACATTTTTTATTATTATGAGTGGTGAAGTGCCATTGACATCTACTGGTTAGAGACCCAGGATGCTGTTAAATAATGTACAATGCATAGGACAGCACCCCACAACAAAGAATTATCCAGCTCAAAGAGTCAACAGTGCTGAAGTTAAGAAACCTGATTTCAACAGAAGATGAAATCATGAAAGAGTGGATTCTAGCTACTGAGTCAACTCTCAAGATAGAAAATAATCTATAAAATGCACTGCCCCAGTGTGTTCATCAGGGTCTAACCAGGAAAGAGGAAGCCACTTTGGTATTTAAAAGGGAGCAAATTCAATGCAGAAATTCAGTTGTGAAGGTGTTGGAGAGGCTGGGAAGCAGAGAGAAGAATGAGGCAAGATTAGCAGCAGCAGGAAGCCACTACTATTTTTTGGCCAAAGGACAGAGGGAGGAAGTGGTGTTGCTGTTTAGGGATTATGGTAGTTAGAATCACAGCAGGCCTGTCTGGGTAGGAGCTAGAGCCACAGAGATGAGGAAGCTTCTGGAGGTACAACCTGAGGAAGAAGGGGAGAAATACTTTGATTTTCCTTTCCTGCTATCATGGAATCTTTCATCAGTGCCTCCTCAGCCGAGCCCTAGCAGGAAGGCCTCTGACATGGGAACCTGGGAAACAGCTACAGGGAAGAGGGTTGAATAATTTTGTGAGCAAAAAGGCCCAAACTGGTATATGTAGCCTCACAGAGCACCATTGAGCTTTCCAGAACATCAGAACAAACAGAACCATGGCATCCGTAAGCAACCAGCCCAAGAGTTCTGCCTTACAGCCGGCACTGTTCCACCATGAGCATTATCCTTCCGTATGTCTTGGAACTCCAGGCTTAAAAATAATAAAACATGCCCTTAGGAAAGGGAGGGCAGACCCGATTGTTTCTTTTTTCATTCAGCATTAGACGTAGCAAACTGCATGTGTTGAGTGGCCTCACAACGTGATGGAGGGTTTCTTGTCTTTGTGCAGACAGCAAGATTCGTTGCAAATCCATGTCAGTGTGCAGAGCACACACTGTTAATTTTACTGTGTCTGTGGCAAACTCAATTCTTCATTGTCAGGCTTTGCCTCATTTCGGTGGCAGCGATCTTGCTTCTTGCTTCACTCAGATGTATCCTCTCTGTGGGTCCTGCCCCTCGCTTAGCTGGAGTCAGGCTGAAAGGAGAAGGTTGTTGGAGAGCCAGAGAACCTGCTGTGATGGGTTTTATTTTTCCTTACAGTGCAATTTTAAGAATCTAGACAAAGCAAAGGAAATTAATTTATTTGTTTTCTATTTGAACCCAAATTCACAGGGATAAAAGTGATAGATTTTTAAGTGTCTTCTTTAAGAAAGTTCTATAGATGCTTAATTATTTCTGCCCCACTTTTGATTATCTCCACTGATGGAGATGTGGAAGGCACAAATCAATAAAATCCTTTGATAATCCAAAAAAATCTCAATGTTGCCATTAGTTTTGACCTCCTCCCCCACCAAACCTTTTATCGAAGCTACTAAAAAGTGCCTCTACACCCCCTGGACTCTCAATATATTCAACTTGTTGACAGGCTGACTGATAAAATTGTCTGATTTAAGTTTTATCTCTTTTTCCCTTCTCCTGCCCACTCTCTGGGGGAGGTGCTAATGAGCAGCCCAAGAACAAAACCACAGGAAAAAGAGACTGCAGAAAAGCCAGGGGAACACACAAAATGATTAAATAGCTCCCCTATCCCTGAAACTTTACTATATAATGTCAGCTTTGTGGGAATTTTCTCTCTTTTTTTTTCCTAAAGTAAATTGAAATAACTCAAATGGGCCAAATGTATGGAGCCTTCACAGGACTTTGCTTTGAAGCTTTGAATAGCTTTTGTATGGTATTCGTTTTCTAGGGAAAGATTTTTAATTGCTAATCTTTATAAATGGCATCCATGTTACTCCTCATGCTAGTAAAATGCCTAGACATTTTCTTAAAAAACTTCAAGGCAACTGAGAATTGGGTGGTGGCATTTGTCTCAATCCCATTAGGGATGACTATAAACAAGAAAGAACTTGGAGACTAGGTTAAATTGTTTCTCTTATTTTGTGTTGTATTTGCCAAACATATTTATCCACTATCCAAAACGGAGTCACAGATACCGTAGAAAAAGACCAGAGCATAGCTGGCTGCATACACACCTGACCTCCCTTTCCTGTGTCTCCTACGCTGTAGAGGATGGCAGAATCAACAGTGAATAAAGCATATGTTGATATGATTGTGAGTTCTCGTCAGAGTCCCACCTTGCGTTATTCTTCAAGATCTATAGTAACACCACAGTTTGCATCTATTGCCTGCTAAAATTAACTGACTATCTGTCTTCTCATTGTGCCAGAAAGAACCCATAAGTGAGTGGAGTGGCTGATAAAATATGCAAAGGTGAAATGAGGTGAAAGTTTCTCATAAGGTTGGGAAAGTTGAATTGGCATCTGATTTGATCCCTGTGAGGGAATTAGAGATGCCTCCCTTTGATCTTTTACATTTTTATGGAAGGATGAAGTTTACTCTTTCTGAAGGAGAAAAGCAGAACATTTTCTGATTTTCCTTTCTTTATTTCCTTCATTTTTATTTCAGTTTGCCAGATATCATTTGAAAGCAATTTCATAAACATCAAAGTAGCTATGAAATTCAGTGTTTGTATCTGGCAGGTGGCTTATAAAATCAAACTCAGGAACCACCTGGATTTGAAGAATTGGGTTGATGTGCCAATGTTCAATCAGAGAAGCAGAACCATCATGAGTGATTAGAATAAGGGATTTGTTATAGGTCTTAGAGCTTACACAATTGTGGAAGCTGGTAGATTGGTCCATGCAGGCTGTAGCCTCTGCATCTAGTGTTGGAACTGAAATTGCCATTGGTCAGTCAGACCAGCAGTTAGGAAAAAAGGCAGAAATGGATCAGAGAAATGGACTATATGAACTAGAAACTCACAAAAATAGCTGAATCTGTGAACACAAACTGAATCCCCCATCTGTCTGACTGCATTCAATCTCAATGCCATGGATGAAAGAGAAAATAGCCCCGTTCACCATGGATTTGTGAATGCACCTGGCCAAGGACTGAGAATTTGGAGGAGCGTATCCAGCAGGAACTGGAAGAAGTGTGGGTCCAAGTGCTGCCGCACATCACCTGGGTGAGCCCGCAGATCCCCAACCATGTGTATGACCTGTCACTATGCCTGGTGCCCAACCAGATGCACCAACCTCAGAACATTAAAAAAAAAAAAAGAAGCTACTGCTTCACTTCTGCCTTTTAAGTCGTGTACAAATTGTCACTTGTGAGCAATGCTGACTCTTAACCTTGCAGGAAAGAAGATTCTGGGAGAAATCGTAGTTCTTGCTTAGTAAAGTTAGCACTGTACAAAACCACACGATGATATGATCCACAAGAGAATATCTCTGGGCACACAGACGTATAGTGGAGACCTCACACCTTGGAGAAAGTTGCCTTTTCAAGGGCCTTACTTCCTGGTGAATAGCAAAGTGTCACTGTTTGGTTACATCTCTCAAATGTACATTGACCTTACATAATTTGTGTTCCAAACCAGGATATTTTTCACAATGGAAGAGAAAGCTATATTTGACATATTTATTGATCAAAAGTTATTTTATTATAACTGCATGATTCCACTTATATGAGGTACTTAGAGGAGTCATATTCATGTAGACAAAGAGTGATGGATGCCAAGGGCTAGGGGGAGGGGGAGATGAGAAGTTGTTTAATGGATACAGTTTCAGTTTTGTTAGATGAAAAGAGTTTTGTGGATGGATGGTGGTGATGGTTGCACAGCAATATGAATGTACTTAATGCTACAGAACTATGCTTAAAAATAGTTAAAACAGTAAATGTTATGCAATGTGTATTTTACCACAATTTAAAAATAAATTAAAAATTATATTTTAAATAAAGATGTTCTGTCATATTGATGGGCTACTAAAAGTTCTATTAAAATTATTTTTAAAAATATAATTCTTAAAATATTGAAATAGCATCAATTTATGTTATAGAAAAATAAAACAACTTTTTATATTACTGTGTGAACATTAAAACAAGTATACAGAATAATTATTCTTAGTACATGTTCACATACTATTGTGTCTTAGCCCTGTTTGTAATTAAGTATCACTAGTATTATTAAGAATGTACTTTTTTAAATGTTATTATTTTTTAAGTTTTTCATAAAATCTTTTTAAAAAAATTAATTTTATATCATCTTTGTCATTAACCTTTGTACTTCAAATTAATTTTGAGTATATAAAAAGTAAATGTTAACATCTATTTTAACTGAAATCTGAAATGAATGAAATTAAGAAAAAGAGTCATTTGATCTAAATGAAAAGTCATGTTTGATAGAGAGATATGCAGTTAAACCTTCTATAGCTTTACATATTAAATCATCATTTGTTGGTATAGTCTTCTTAGAATAACTACTAGCTTTTTAAGTAGAAGATAATATTTTTTCAGCAGATCTATGTCTTTTGCTTTTTTTGTAGTCAGTAATATCACTATACTCTTTCCATGCTAGATGGTAAACATCAAAACACATTTTGTACAACTTACAAGCTCTCATTAACTTTTTTAAGTAGAAATTCATAACTTAAATTTTTTGAACATGTATTTGTGTGGTTTTGAGCTTACTGCTACCTAAAGAGTTTATTGCAAAATTAAAAAGCATTACCAAATATTAAACTAAATAAATAGTTATAGATTCTTACCATACGGTAAAGTACAAAATCCAGTAGCAAGAGCACACAGACTGCTCTCTGTGCAATTCATGACGGGACTGCTGTAATTTCCTACAGAAGGTCGCACTCTTTGGAGTATTCTTTTCTCAATAACAAAGCCTGGGTGTTAACAATGAGTAAATGCTGAAATTCTGAGTCAGTCTTTCTTGCCATTCTGAGGAGAGTTGATCCCATTTGGCTCGAGATTATTAAACTTGTGATTATTCTGAACATTACTCAGTCTAGAAAGCTGTACATATATATTTTTTTTACACTAACCTAATTGGTAGAGATGGTTGTTAAATGGAAACAGTTTTATTAAGAGTTAGAATAATTTCTAAAATTATAGTGTTTGTTGCAATTAAAAACATATCAAATTCTGAAAACTCCATCTGGGGTTCACATATTTAACAAATCAGCAAGCACTTGAAACAGAAAAGTGACTTTATTCTGCTAGTCTATTTTACGAATTGTTACAAAATATGCTCAGTTCTCTCTAGTGCATCATTCCAAAAATGTGTATCTTTAACCCTTTAGTTCTCCTATGAAGAATGGCTCTTCTCTTGCAACTTCAGCCTAAGTGATTCTTGCTTAGAGGAATATGTTTTGGGTTAAAAAATCTTGTTTGGCTTTATTTTGAACATAATGCTGCATTTGCATTTTCTTATTGTAGCCTGTCACTCACTGTTTCAGAAACTTTCCTTGAGGAGTTTGGAGTAGCTTTTTTCCACTCTGAACATCATTGGTTTATGAGCTGCTGTAAAGTGCAGTGATTACTTAAAAACACTATAGTTACTTAAAAAAGATGACTTTGATTGTGTGTTTTTTGTTCCCATCACAATAACAGTTTGCAGGTGATTATTAAATTAGAGATTTTCTTTGTTTTTCTAACAAAAAAATCCCCTTTTTATGTCAGCGCCAATTATGAGTGGTAATTTTTCTCATTTTACAAAAGATTTTTCTGTCCTGCCTCCACGCCCCTCCCCCAGATAAAGAAGGGCTTTGACATTCTATGACAGGAAGGGTTTTTTGCATACACAGTGCTTTTGACTTTTCTTTTTAAAAAATCTGTTGACTCTATTGAAATGTGACAGGACAATATTTAACCTGAATAGAGGCATGTTGACTCCTCTTATTAAAACTGACAGTTAAGGACGTTTCTCTCTTTATTCCTTCTGATACACGCAGACAAGTCTTCACTGCTAACTAGTATACAAAATCAAAAACAAAAAAATACGGAGCAAAGAGATGACTACCTTATAAACAATATATGAATGACAATCGCAACTTTAATCTAGCAAAGAAACCTTTTTTTATCCTTTAAGAAAATTAAAGCCCTTTCATATTAGCTTGATATATGAAGACAGACTGACATCATTAATTTTCAAGTATTCACTCTTCTTCCCTAGCTGCTTTTCCTCTCAAAGATGTGGGATGTTCTGCTAAGCCCTGGACAGGACCACAGCGACACCTATGGAGAGAGTCCAGGGCCTCATTTGAGTCTTGTGTGGAAGCTCTGTGTCTTGTTTCTTGGAATTCCTTTGCCTATTTTGCTCGGAGGGGGCAAAAATGGTAGCTGTGGAGGTTTTCTCTGAGCTCCCTACTAACTGGTACTTGATCTCTGTCTTAAAAAAAAAAAAAAAAGGCTGGAAATACCAAGCTTTCAAGAGTTCTTTCTGTCTTGTTGGACCAATAAAGAGCCTCATTAGCATGAATGAGGCTTAAGTTCCTTTGAGTTGTGTATGGAGTGGGCCTCTTGGGAAGAGTACAGTGGGGAACCTGGTGCCAACTTTCAGAGATAGGCGGAAACCCTATGGAATTTGGATGTCTTTGGGCACTTGCCCACTCTCCTCAGCTTCCACGAGTCAAATCTCTTAAAAGGAAATGTTGGCTTCTTTATGTATAATGCACTGGATATTTATGTGACATAAGGAAAGTACCCACTGAGACTCACAATTTTTTTTTTCCTTTGGTAAGAGGAAGGGCGTTATACAGGGATTAATGATGGAGTAATTTTTATTGAATTTGAGCTGTAGCAAAATTATGAATGGAACCATTTGCTATGGTGCAGGCAGTGTTACCTCTTATTCTCATTTCTATACCGAGCATTCTCTCCTCTGCATTTGTCACCAAATAAGGGTCCTTTAAATGGTCATAAAGTTTTTTTAAAACATTTCTGTTGTGGAGAGTCAGAAAATAGCAATTTGATCCATGGCGGCCTTCTATATTAACCACAGAGAAGAATCGGTCTTCTGTGCCTTGATACTGACTTATATCCAGTTTGTTGCTAGAAATTACCCTATTTTTATTTCTTGATTATCCTGAAAGGGGCCAGGTGAGACCCTTAGTCAAGGCACCCTACAGATTACAATATGGAAGCAATTCTACTTCTTTCTCTCTTGAGAAGAAGGACCCAACAGTGTCTCTAGAGGACCCAATAGTTCCTATGGTAAAAGAGACCACCCTCAGGTCTTCAGGTATAAATGTGTCAGAAAACATTAAACATTGGTATGTGGAATTCAGTTCTTATCCTTTGGTATGTCAAGATTGTGGGAGAGGCTGCCAAGTCTGTTACAGTGTCTTAGTTGGGGTTCCCCCCAAAGTAGATATCAGGGCAGGGAGGTTTCAATTGGAACACCAGGCAATAAGTTATATCCTGGGAATTTTCCACATCAGAAAGAACCTTGACTCTTTGGTAAACAGTGAAATCCAAGGCTGAAGGAGACAGAAAAGCAGATCTCAATGTTAAAAATCGAGAGTAGAACCACAAGCTGGAGTTGGGGGCTGAATCTTAGAAGCTGAACGGGAGCAGAAAAAAAAATTGAAATTAAGTGCAGGGCTCTGAATACTTACTACAACTCTGATTATAACTGGTCTTATCTTGACAATAGTCTCTAGGTTAGATAATTCTGTTTAGGTTAAATATTGGGTTAAAGTTAAGATTCAAACATCCTTTCCGGGAGAGTTGTTTCTCTCCTTTTGAAATTTTCAATCCCATCACACCTCTTTTATCTCAGTAGCCTCTGGGTACAGGGAAATAATATGTCTTTTCAAAGGAGCCAGCAGGAGAGGGTCCTCAGTATGTGGGCCATTGTTGGGTCTCCTTTGTGGCATGGGTGGCTTGGGCAGGCCCTAGAGGTTCAGTTGGATCTAGTTGGTCTTTCCAGGTGTTGTGTGGGCCTCTCATTGCCTCTGGTCTCTTCCGTCCGGTGTCTTCTGGTTTACCAGTTTTCTTATCAATTCCACACCCACCTCTTTGGAGATGTCTGGTCTTCCTTGGTTGCCTATATTCTGGCACCATCCTATAATGCATAGGATAACCCCAAAACAAAGAAGCATCTGGTCCAAAATTTCATATTGCTGAGATTGAAAACCTTCTAGTTCATCCTTTGAACCATCTCCTTCGACCATTTCCAAACAGTGCTTTGGCAATAGCATGTCCTCTTGGTGCCAAGCTTAAAGTAGGTACTATTTCAGGAGACTTGCAGTTTGCTTGACCTTTACCCTGAGAATCAAAGCCCAAGCCCCACCATATTAGAAGGACTACCACCCTAAGCGAGGGTTTTCTATCATCCCTTGGTCCCAGTCTTTCTCTGGAGTTTTAACATTAAAGGGGAATTCAAGACACTTGTATCTGATCTGTATCTGATCTGTATCTGATCTGTTACTACTTCCTCTTTATCATATCCTACATTTGCTCTGCTCCATGGCTAATTGATTTGGGTGCCCCAGGCTTAGCTCTGTCAAGAGAAGCTTTTACCTATTCACCCTTCCCTTGAAACAATGAAACCCATTTATTTAATGGATGGTGAGAAGAATCTACTTAAGGGAAAAATTAAATGGTTTAATATTTTCAAAATATCACCCCATTATGCTGTGGCTAATGGGGTTACTACAGAGTTGTTGATGAGCACATGGCACAAGGGTATGTTAGGTGCATAAAGGTATGGTGTCTGAGAAGCTGTCCTGTTCTACAACCCGAAGCACTAGCAGCTTCAAGGGGGAGCTCCAGTTTCATTCTCAGCTCTACTGCCCTTTTGTACTTCCAAGTAGCTTAAATCATGTCCTTAATCTTGTCCCTAAGAGCCACCGGTTTAAGTGAATTAGAGTAAAGGGGGAGATATAGGTAGCTCTTCAGTGCTTCTGCATTCCTTCTCTTACCCCAACTCTAAACTGTCTATACTCCACCTCATTCCCTGATCTACCCCTCTCAGCCCCAACACAGACATGCACACACACACACACACACACACACACAAGGAGGTAACAGCCGTGAGAAATGGCGCTGGTAGGAGGATGTCCTGCTGAAGACCACAGTCCGCTTCAAACCTAGCACCTGCCCAGCCATCCGAGGTGCTTTTCCTTTGGCTGTGGGATGGTGGGATGTGGAGGAGCCATTGGCCTGCAAACCTAAGCACACGTCTCCCTTACTGCTGCCTTGAGGAAATAGAACCCTTGTGGCTGGCGCTTGGCAAAGCATGGAGCATTCGAAATCAGGCTAGGCAAAGAAATGCAGGTCTAGTTTTCTTTTTATATATAAAAGCTTTTAAAAAATCTTTAAATTTGTTCTTCAAGAAGAAATAAACCTTTATTAGACCCTATGTATTGCTGTAAATTTGATTGACCAGATGTTTGTCAGATTTAATACACGCTGTTTAAAAAGTTGCTTTCTACATCTTGACTGAGGCCCTTTCTAGTGAGGAAGGAGCCAGTTTATAGGAAACAATGAAATCATTTTTTACACCTTACAGATGCTCTAATCCCATTACAGACTGAGGTGTTTAAAATTCTTAGTATTTTCTTGCTCTGTTTTTATGGTGTGAGTGATTTTGAAGGAGAAAGCCAAGGCAAGAAATATTTAAATGAGTCATCCCCAAGGGAGTAGTATGGGCGGGGGGTGTGGAGAGAGGGACACAAGGAACAGTTAAGGTCTGTCTTTTGTATTTAGTTTGCTTTCCAACCCTGGCTACTGGCTACAGCTGAAAGGTCACTGCTAGAACTTTGATCATTGAGGCCAAGCTCTTGGACCAAAATCTGGGAAGTTGCTGTGCAGAGGAACTGGGGCTGGTTTCTCTCCAATTCCACTAAACAGAACATGGCCTCCATAATCTCCTGAAGTTCTCTTTTTAAGAAAGGCTATTAGTGAATTTCCTAAAAAGGTGGCAGACTCAAATTTCTACATGGACCATGCAGGTAACAAAAATGACCAAAGTTGATTAGACAACCCAGTGAGGCAAACTGGGGAACCCCGGCCCATCAAAGGAACAGTGGGTCCTGCTCTGTAGCACCTTGTTGCCCCATAGGAATATGAGCCCAGTAAAAGGACATTTATGAGAATTTGTTTGCTAACAATTTCCCAATTGTTAGCAAACAAAATTCATCTATAGGGTATATTCTCCCTGAGGACCATAGGCTTACAGATTTTGTTCTAGCAAAATGTGAGTAAATAGAAATATACCATTTATAGATAAGTAGTCCCCAAATTTGAATTAGCAGGACTACTAAAATGGTTTTAAGATTTGGAAGCTGACACAGGAGTTGTCAGCCTTTTCTTTATTAAGTAAGGGTATTAAACACAGTTACTATTTACTTTCACCAACATATCTTGTTAAAAAAGATATATTTTAATAATCCTGCCCCCAACTCCCACTCCCTAAGAAAGAGTAGGAAGGAGACCAGATCAGACTTAAGGACAGCCCTTAATATGAATAACTTTATTTTTACGGAAAAGTCTTCAAATTACTCTTTCCTTTCTAATTTTCTAGTGAACACTTCATTACAGACCAATGGATATTCTATAGATTATTGCCAAAGCCGTCCTACCTATTGATACTAGCACAGATCA
Organism: Pteropus vampyrus; assembly: GCF_000151845.1. Lineage (NCBI taxonomy): Eukaryota > Metazoa > Chordata > Mammalia > Chiroptera > Pteropodidae > Pteropus > Pteropus vampyrus. The sequence goes on from NW_011889264.1 coordinate 952,822, forward strand.
TTTTCTTCAACTACTTACACCACTAGTGCATGCTTGGGCTTTGTCATCTTCCTTGCACTTCTTGCTATCTATGGCTTCTGACCTTTAGAAGCATAGCTCATTAGAACTGGAAGAGCCTTAAAGATCATTTAATTCATACAGTTTATCTTACATTTGAAAATAATTGTTTTATGGGTTATATAGCTTATTGGCTTAATAACTGGGACTATAATTATTTAAGTCACACATGGGAGAAATATTTTTTTTAATTATGAAAATAATACAAGCTAAAAGAAGAAAATAAAGATTGCCCCAATTCTATTTCTATGTGATGCCACTGTAAATAATTTGAATAATTTGGTGCCTACCCTTCTCATCTTTTTTCTTATTATATATATTTGTTTGGGATCCTACTCTCTGTGCTGTTTCTGTGTTTTTTGCTTCAACAATAAATTACGAACACTTTTCTTTACTCAACAATCTTAAACAGAACTTTTTAATGGCCGACTTTTTTTTTGGCACAATTTAATGTTTATGGTTATAGGTTCATATCCTTTCTCATTTTGAATTTTCCAAAGGGCACCAGAATGAATGTCATTGTAGCTATAGAACCCACCTTCTGAATATCTTATTTTGTTATTCTTTTTTTAAATTTAAGTCTAGTTAGTATACAATATTATATTAGTTATGTTAGTTTCCAATATACGATAGTGATTCAACAGTTTTATATCTTACAATGTGATCACCCCACTAATTCTAGTAATCATCTGTCACCATGCGAACTTAACACAATATTTTTGACTACATTCCCCTTCACCTTTCTATCCATTTGCCACCCACTTCTCCTCTGGCAATCATCCCTTTGGTCTCTGTATGAGTGTGTTTTTGTTTCTTTTGTTGCTTTTTTTTTTCTTTTTCTTTTACTTTCTTTTTTCCTTTTTTTAAGATTCCTCATATAAGTTAAACCATATGGTATTTGCCTTCTCTGCCTGACTTATTTCACTTAGCATAATGCTCTCTAGGTACATCCGTGTTGTGGCAAATGGCAAGATTGCATTTTTTATTGTTGCATAATATTCCTGCATTTGTGTGTGTGTGTGTGTGTGTGTGTGTGTATCCCATCTTCTTTATCCATTTATCTACCAGTGGACACTTAGTTTGCTTCCATACATTGGCTATTGTAAATAATGCTGCAATGAACATAGGGGTGCATATATTTAAAAAAAAAATTTTTTTTTTCTTTAGATGAATACACAGAAATGAGATTGCTGAGTTGTATGGTAGATATATTTTTAGTTTTTTGGGGAACCGCCATACTGTTTACAGTTGTGGCTGTACCAATTTGCATTCCCACCAACAGTGTATGAGGATTCCCTTTCCTCCACATCCTTGCCAACACTTTTTATTTGTTGACTTTTTCATAATAGCCATTCTGACTGGTGTGAGGTGGTGTCTCATTGTGGTTCAGTAAACTCCTTACACATAAACACAAGTTCTTTCATTTTTATTCCCAGTCTAAACCATTTGTGAACTTTCAGGGAATCAACAGCGAAAGATAAATTCTGTGGCCAGTTGGGGCTATGTTTCTCATAGTGGGTGTTATTATATAATCAGTCTGAACCAACATTGAGCCACTTTAGTAAAATAGATAACAAGTACTGGTCTCATCAGTGGAAGAGAGAACATTTGCATCATGCCATCTGGCCTTCGCATTTAGCTTTGTGTCAGGAAGCTGGTGAGTATTAATGAGTTCGATACTGAGACAGTTGGACATGTAAGGACCACATGATTCAACCATTATTCTTGGAAAGAGACAGGAGATGTCTGGCTCTGGTCGTATCTTCCCACATTATTTAAATAGATTTAAAACGATTATAAAAGGCATCTTTTCCAGAGAGATTTAGAATCTCTCTGTGTTAGACCAAATTTGCACAGAAACGTTGTAAATCTTCGTTGTGAGCCCTCCTCATCCGGCTTATTGGAAGCGATTTCCTGAAATGTGTCATGGTTTGTATTCCCATCAGAATCTTCTCACCACAGGACTCACCTTTACAGTTTTATTCTACCTTAGGAAAAACACTTTTCTGGAGATTTGGGCATATCTAATTTTCATGTGGTTGTATTTCTTGGAGTACTCTGCCTACTTCACTTTAAACTGTCTTCTCTGAATGGGAGATGAAAGAAGAGAACTTCTATGTTTGAAAGGAGTTTAATTTTACTGCCTAAGAATTAGAAAGAAGTTTGAGAAGAGTTCTTGGTTCATAAAGTCAAGGTGAATTTGGAAAAATAATGTTGGTGTCCCAGAGAGCTTGATATTGGATACTTTTTTCATAAGTTCTAATGAGCAATGCTCCAAGACACTGTCTGCCGGTTGAGTATGGCATCCTCCTCCTTGATTTCTTTGAATTATTATCTCTTAGCAGAATGTGAATATTTGTTTATTGTCTGTTGTTAAATTAGCATGTAATTTCCATGAGGGCAGGGACCTTGTTCTTTTGTTAACGGCTGTATGTCAGTATCTAGTTGAGCCCTAAGCATATAGGAAGGGCTTAATAGCTATTGAATGAATGAGTGAATGAATGAATGAACCAACAAAACTGGGTAATTTACGAATAGCATTACTTACACCAGCTAATAATTTCCTTGAATTATGCAGTTTCCAGAATCAAGATATTGTTCTCATGGAGACTGGGTTTATAGCAGGAAAATCAGATAGCTTCTCTTTACTTGCACTCAGGACCACTCAAGAAATAAAGCCCTAGAAGAAACTAGTGAGAACACCTTGCCCACCTGTGGCTTGAAAAGGAACTATGTTCCAGAAGAAAACATAAGGCTGCTTTGGCGAGACTTGGTGACACTTTCTCTGTGCCAGGGTACTCAGATGCACTTATGCAGGCAGCCTTAGATACCACATTAACCCATTGTCTTTATGATTTCTGAGGTATCTTTTTCCATTGAGTATTTTCTGCATTATGTTAATGGTAAAATTGTCCTCTTTCATAATTTAGTTCCCTTTCTCAGTTCCTTCATGTAGTTAGCTATTAGTAAAAGAAGGAGAGCAATAAAAAGAAAGATAATGGGTCTTCATTTTGGCAATGCCATACAAAAGGGACTGCATTTATGCCTACCCCAAATCTGATTACCCCATCATTGTTTTTAATTTATATTGCTCCAGACCTATTTAAGAATTACAATAAGTTAATAAATTAATTAAAATGGAGTAATAGTTTATTAAGCTGTGCCTTAAACAGATTACCTTATTGGGAGAGGTGAAGTCATAAAATAGAGGACCTTTTGTGGCAGAGAGTGGTGCAGTATGGAGGAAAGAACTAGGCTCTGTCACTGGAGACCTTGGATCATGGCCTGGCATATATTAGGTGCTCAATCAATTTTTGTCTATTTAAATTATCTAATCCTTTTGTGTTTGTTCGACCATTTATATAACGGAAAAATAACTTTCTAGGATTGTTAGGAAGATTAAAGATGCTTATAAACACTTAGTATGTTTTCTAATGTATTCTAGGCATTCAGTAACTAGCAACAACAACAAACCATATGTTATGGACTGAAACAGTACCCCCACCCCCCAGATCTGATGGTGTTAGGAGGTGCGGCCTTTGTGAAGTAATTAGAATTAGGTGATATCACAAGGGTAGAGCCTTCCCGAAGGGAATTAGTGCAGTCTGCAAACAGGAAGAGGGTTCTCACCAGAACTCCACATGCTGGCACTTAGATCTTGGACTTCTAGCCTCTAGAACTGTGAGAAATAAATTTCTGTTGTTTATAAGCTACCTAGTCTATGTTATATGGTACTTTGTTATAACAGCCCAAACTGGCTAAGACACTGTTTCCCAGGCTACTTATAAAGCACAAGAGGGCCTTTTAAAAATTTCCATAAGGCTTTGATTTTAAAGACACTACTGGATAAAGAGTATATACAGGTAAGGGGTAGATAGTGTGCATGTGGGTGCATCTATTAGGAAGGAGGCTAATGGGAGCATCACATTCTAGTTAGGACTTCTGTTTCTCACAACTGGCAAACCTAGTTCACTAAAATAGATAAATACTTTAGAGGTCAGTGAATCCAAGGATTGGAATTCAGTAGCTAATAGAGGATGACAATCTGGAGGAGTGAGGTCTGTGCCAAACTGTCAGAGATAGACCCTGCCCAGAAGTATTCAAATTCAAATTTTGAAAGTACTCTGTTATCAAACAGAACATGTCTGTGGACCATACATGGCCCCTAGGCTCTCAAAATAGTAGGCAGGCAGTTTAAAAAACTGTTTAAAAAACAGTTTAAAAAAACAAACAAACAAAAGAACACAGTGTCATGTTTTCCTGATGAGGAAGTAAAAAATATTCACTTGGAGGACAACAGATAAATTATCTCTTCTTCTCTGAATAATCAGAAAAAAAAAATACCGTACCCTAGATTTCTTATGTTTTCACATTTTTACAATATTAAAAATTATCAATAAATATTTATAGAAATAAATGGCTCATTTTAGAAAATGTGGAAAATATGGAAAAGTATGGGAAAAAACAAAATCACCTTTAATAGTATCACACAAAGATAACTCCTCTTTATATTCTATGTGTAGTCTCCTAAATTTTTTTCCATGCAGATATAAAGTCTTATAGACATAACAGAATTGTGCAAAATTGAGATCACATCATATAATTTCCTTTTTTAACTCAATATAACTAATGTATTTTCCTGTCACTAAATGCTACTTTAGAAGCATGATTTTAAATGGCTACATGACATTTTATCATATGAATAAACCAAATTTTGTTACCATTTAAAACTTAACCACTAAAATGGACATTTAGATTATGTATTATTTTTCTCTCTTTAAAATGATATCGTGATAAAAATCTTTATACATAACACCTATATGTAATTCTTTATTGTTTAGGGTCAATTTCCAAACACTGAAATTTGTGGTCGAAGTATATAAATATTTTTAAGCGTTAATAAATATGGCCAGATTGTCACCCAGAAAGACTGTACCAGTTTATACCCATGCATCCTATGTCTGCAGCTCTTTTCTATACTAGAGGTTGTCATTATAAAAATAAAACAAATGAAGCTCTGCCAGTGTATTAGATAGAAAATGTTACCTTTGTGTCTTATTTTCCATTTCATTGATTATTAGCATTTATTGGTCCATTATATTTCTTTTTTGTGAATCTTATTGTAATGCCCTCTCCCATTATTCTATGTATTATTCATCACTTCACAAATATTTATTACATAGCTAATATGTACCAGGCACTGTTCTAGGTACATAAAATAGTGAAGGAAACAGCAAACATCTGTTGTAAAAATTAAGCAAAATCATGTCTCTAATACCCTTACACAGTAGTATCTGGCTCATATAAGACTGTCATAAGTTATCATCCAGTTATTTTTGTTGTACTTATAATAGTTTCTGTGCCAGGAGCATCACCTACTATTTTGAGAGTGAGATGTTTCTGGAATTTTTCCTACATTGAGTTTGCTAGGAATAACTTAGGTGTTTATGGACATGACTGTGAACCTCACATAAATATATTCCTCTAAATTGTAACCAGGTTCCCAAAATGCTGGTTACCACTCAAATGACACCTGACGTGAAAGGAAATGTAAAACGTGAAGAGAGAAAGCAGCCTTAACTGATTGCCTAGTGTATCTTAACTTTTCTGTATATTTCACAAAAGCCTATGACTCTTCAGCATGGTCTCTCCCGAGGCCTCACAGCTAATCTCCTGGGTGGGGCCGATAGCTTGCTCTTGAATAGCATCACTCAGACCCCATGTTCATGTGGGATGATTGAAATAGTTAAAAATGTAAAAGTTCAAAATTGCCAAGATTCTTGTTTTCCCTTCTTGCTACACAAGGATTTTTTAATTTGGTGTGTACTGCCATGTTGTAGTTGAGCATGTGGCCTTAAGGGTGACAACAAATCAGGCACAATCAGTTTTGCAAGTTTTATGGGATTTGATGTCAGTGTATTTTCCATATGGTCTGGTACAGGAGGGCTTTTTTTTTTTTTTTCTTAAACGCAGTTCAGTTCATGGTCTAACCACAGAAGGTGAGTGTCCAAGTGGATTCCAGATCTGCCTATTTCAGCTTGACCTCAGTCCCTCTAAATGTGTGTGTTTGCAAATGTTCCTGCCAAATAGGAGCTGTGGGGTGGGGGCAGGGGAGAGGGCCAACTTGTGTGTTTTTAAGGGTTGGTCCTTGTAGTTGGAGGATGGAGAGGTTGGGGGCTGAGACAGTGGAGAAAGGATAACATGTTATGTGTCGAATTTATATCAGAATAAGTGTGTCCTTTCAAGAAAGCACCACTTGGAACAAAACATCACCAAATCCTCGCCTTTTACCAAGAGCAAACTGGCCACTTTTCATTCTGCAGTTTGATGGCTGTTGAGCTACTTAGGTCTGAGCCAGAGGCTGGCAGGCAGTATGCAAAGTGCTGTGTAATTGTGCAGTTTTCTGCGGTCCGCCTTTGGAACAATGTCTCATAAAAATCTTAAGCGGCTATCACTTTTCATGGCTAATGAACTGCGGAACTGGGAATGAGATTCAGAGCCAATTCTTGGATTAAATCTTCTGAGGCTCAAACAAGGCTGTGTATAGGAATTGGGGGGAGGGGGAGGCCTGAACCATGGGATAGAGGGCAATAAGCTCTGACCTTCCTCCCCGAGCTCAGAGACCAGCTTGAAGAGCACACCAATGACCAAGGCAGGACATGAATATCAATAGGCCTGTTGGAGCATCAACAGCACGTTTAGAGTCTTTTTTCCCCCCTGTTTGTTTTCTGCGTGGTTTCTAAGAGGCTCTTTCTCATTTAAAAAAAAAAAAAATGACAGACGTAAAGAGCATTTACGTTCACATGCCGATCTACTAGTAACCAAATGGTGATGGCCTCTGGTGAACAGGGGGGCTGTGAGGGAATCCGGAAACCTCTGGTACAAAAAATGAAGTAGAAAGAAAGTGGTGGTCTATTGAGAAAGACTTCTCAAGGCAGACTCCATCCCTCATGCACACATGTAGATCAAAAAACAAACAAACAAACAAATAAATGCATGTCTGCTTTCCCTTTATTCCTCCATGAAAGCCAATGTCTGCAGGTGCCTTAGCTTCTTAAGGAGGAACGGCAGTGAGCTGGAGCCCAGCTATAACTGCATGCAAAATATTTCAAATAGATCCCAACTAGATCTCCTTGTATCTTATCTGATTGTCTTTCTGAGGTACCGCAAATTTCCTTTCCCTTTTAAAAAATTTTTTTCCGCTGGTCTGTGGTGCTTGCACTCATTTCCAGTGAAGGACGTGAACATTCTTTCGTATGGCAAGGTGAAAATAATTTTATTTTCATCACTTCCCTCACCTCCCCCAACCCCAACCTTGTGATGGATTTACTTGAAAAAAAATAATGACGGGGCTTCACAAACTGGCCTGACAGTTGTGATGCGGAGAGCGAGCCGGCTGAGTAGGGATGGTGAGGCATCTCTGTACCTATTATGGCAAAAATCAATAATGCTTTCTGTAAATTGCTCCTCCCAAAGGAGCCGAACAAATGCAGGAGACAGGGAAAGCCATCATTCTGTGTGAAGGCTCCGCACACTTGGACCAGTGCAATTATGAACAGGAGGGTGGTTTGGTCTCTGTGTGTATGTGTTCGGAGTAGGAATTCTGCAAGAGGCGGGGAATGTCTTCATCATAAAATTTTAATTGTCCACTTCTTTCAGGTGCATCTTTCCATCTGTCCTTTGAAGGTGGGAGAGCCTGGAATCCAGTTACCCCAGTAAACCCTTTGGAAGTTGCAATGGGTGGATTAAGGAGAATAGCCAGCCTATTTAATTGTTGATTTCCTGCCTGGGAACTTATTGTTCTGGCACTTTTCTGGAAATTCTCTTGCAAGGGCTTTGTGAATTCCATACTGGATCTATGACGGTCTTGTATGTTTGGCTGTTTCAAAATTTTCTTTATGTTCTGAATCTCTTATCTTAGTGATCTTTGAAAAGATAATATATCACAAGTTCCTTTAGGGACTCTTTTTTTTTTTTCTGTAAGATTATGACACTCTTCTACCTTACCTCACCCCACCCTACTCCTGAATGATAGAAGGATACTGGAATCATCTTCATAATGATGATTCTTGTCAGTCACTGCTATATTTACGTTTTGCCTTCTAGCAGGAGGAGCCTAAAAATTAATTATTACCATAAAACATGAGTTGGTGGAAATAGACAAAAGATATCAGAATCATTTTTCTACCTGTGGGTTAGAGATACGAAGTATCTGGAATGCAAAGGTTTTTATGCAGGTTATTGTTTAAGTAACTCAGATCGAGATGGAATATGCTCTGTTGGAAAGACCACTGGATTTAGAGCCCAGAAGACCTAGATGTAAGAACCAGCTATGCTACTTACCAACTTGACCCATAGTACTTTTCAGCCTCGATGTCTTCATCTATGAAATGGGGATGGTGATATCTCCTTAAGCTCTCTCACAGCTTGTGAGAAGGTTGTATGAAAAGCCATTGCAAACAGTTATGTCATTTGAGGATGTAAATTATTATTAGCATTAAAGAAAATAAGGTCAGGCCTGGGTATACTTGAATGGGAAGGCGAAGTGAGTCTGTCCATGTCCATACAATGCTCACATGCTTGATCGCATTTGGTCTTGGACATTAAGGTCAGTTTCCTGTGGAACGTAGACTATAAGAGAACTAGATTTCAACCCATGTTGGAACTGAGCACATAGAAATGAAACCGGAGCTTCAAGTCGTTGGAATTTTAGCTTAACACCACCATCTGACAAAACCACATTTTCCATGGCATCCAGCTTGAGTCAGACAGGTAGATTGGGGGTTGACCCCATGTCCTCATATAAGAGGCAGCTGCAATTTCAGGGAGGAAGGAAGCAGCAGAGAAACAGAAGCACCGTTAGAAGACAAGGGAAGTTCCTGGGGGAGTCTGGGCCGGTGAGGACAGACTTGGATTTTATCTGTGGTGATGAGACTGACAGTTTCTAAATGCTCTTTTAAGCTGTTTCATTTAAATTCGTGGGAAAAGAACTAATGGATTAGTGATAGAGGACTCCATATGGAATCTTGAGTAAGAAAGGAAGTAGGAAAGAACAGATTGTGAGACAAGGGGAAAAAGGAAGACTATACAAAGACTGAAGTTTTAGAAATAAAGGAAATGGACAGTTTGAAAAAGTAATAATAATAATAAGAAGAAGAACCACAATCATTATGACCCAGAAAATAATGGTTGAAGACATATCCTAGTTGATTGGGAAGTTGGGGATAGAAGGTAACTTACATGTGGAAATGAATTAGACATCTTCATGCAATAAAGAATTTGCAGCAGAAGTTGAGGCCGAAGGTGGGGTGATTTAGAGGGCACGTGGATGTACGCGTGAAGACATAATTGAGAAATAGAGTCACAAATACCCTTGGAAGAAATAAAGTTAATGGAATCCTACCATGTCAGCAGAAATGTAAGATCTGGGCCTTATCTGTAGGAAATGAGTCCAAATTGTTGAGGCAAATGGAGTCACCTAACCCATCACAGTCCGGAAATGAAGGCGTAGCCTTTCTAAGGGAAATGCTGTCTGATGTCTGCCCCCTGCTGGAAGCAGCTGCCTTGATTCCTAAAGGTGGGGGAGAGGGAGCAACTGCAGGGGGAAAAAAAATTGACCTATTAAAGTCAATAATCCCAGGATCCTAATGGATCCAACTGCATCTGAATAGCATATTAAAATTACCAAAATTGTCTTTTAAAACCTACTGATGTGGGTCACCCAAGCAGCATGCTCCCAGTTGTTAATAATTAATACTGAGCATCCTGGGGAGGAATCACTGTGGATAATTGTAGCCAGTAAGTACAAGTCTGGCAGCCCAGTGTGCTGTGGGTCGGAAAAGGGCAGCGAGGAAGGAATCGTACATCAAGCTGGTGCCAGCCGCCGGGTATCGCTGGTCTGCTTCCTTTGGCTGTACTTATTCTTCTGATGGGAAAGCCTTCTAAACAAGGCTGTGAATTGGTTTTCATGCTCGCATTGACAGATTGGGAAAGCAGTTTGTTCTACCAAATTTAACAATGATATATCATTATCACAACTTTGGGGGAAATCTATAAAATCAATAAGTTTGTAGCCTGAACAGGATTTGTATCGCTTGCTTGCTGTGCTGGTGTCAAAGCGTGAGCATATGGATTGAGTCACAGCCTGAGATCAATGGAATTTGTGGACAGTGAGCTCAATAACAAGCCCTTCTGAAAAGAAATAGATGTAAAAAGCAAATTTACTAGAGTATATAAAAAAAAAAAAAAGCTAATATCTTTTCCGCGCCTGGCTGTAAAGTGCTGTTTGGCTGCCTTTGGCTGTGGGTACTTTGAAAGCTGTCTAGGGTATGTGCTTGCAATGCTGAATGCTCCTGCACCAGCTTCATGCATTGCATGTACAGTTGGGTGCTTCTATTTGCAGGGTTTGTACTAGGAAACTCGCCAAGAATAGGAGGGGGAAAAATAGCCCTTTATATTGTAAACTGAATAAAGAATAAAAACAGTCAGTGTGTCTGCTGGGGAAAGACCACGGTGGCTTTATTTACTTTGTGCTGGTAGGACTTGCTAATGGAGAAAAATAAAAAGGCATAATTAAATAGTTTAATGAATTCGCAGCTCTTTTGTTTGAGTGGGACGGGAATGCATGTTCCAGAGAGGCCTCACAAAGAGCTTGGCTGGCAGTGAGTTAAAAGTAGGAAATCAGTTCTTTGAAGGCATTTTTATACTTCATTATCCCAGCATGTAAAATGACTTGTACTAAACGATTGAGGATTTTATTTTTCACTCTCTCTCTTTCTCTCCTTTTTCCTAAACAAAAGGGAGCATGGGGTGGCTGGTGTCTAATTCCCCTCAGGGTCCTGGAGCTGGGAGATCAGCCAGGCTGATCACCAGGCTGGTGGCCAGTCCCTGCATAGGAGCACAGTCCAGGCCTCAGAACCATGGCAGAGCCCCTGCTCCCCGCAGCCGGCCAACCCTCTATCTTTGCTGTGCACACACCCCAAGAGCTGGCATCGGTGGCCCCCAATCTCTCCCTCGTTGGGAGAAGTTATTGCCTGTTGCTGGGCTGTGAACTGGGGTGTTCTTTATGTTGTGGTTTCTGAGCAGCCAAGATTACTTCTCTCTTTGCGTGAAAACAAAGGGGGAAAATACCTGTGGGAGATGAGGCAAAGTTTGGAGAACATCAACTCTGATTGGCAGCCCCAACCTGTTTTTCCTTCTGTTCCATGAGGAGAACGTGCTTGGGAGGGCAGGTCCATCAGAGAAACTAGCTGTCCACCAGCACCCAGCTGCGTCCCCCTGGCCAGCTGCTCCAATTGGCCAGCTAGACACTGAGAGGCTGGTGAGAGGGAGACCTGTTCCCAACGGTCAAGAGCCAAACAGGGCTTGTGCTCCCTGCACAAATAGGTAGGTTGAGCCCACAAAAGGTAATAACTTCAGATGGCAACCTAGCCTGGGAGACTTCAGTGAATTGAGTTTGACCCGAGACTCTTCCTGATGACACACTGAGGAGAAGGCTAAAAGGAAGAGAACCGCTGAGCCCTGAGGTAGTGGGACAGCTTGGACTTTCAATTACCGGGCATAGCATGGTGGCCGAGGAGCAGCCCCTGGTTCCTCTGTGCGGCACAGGCCTCTGCTATTAAAACCACGACTGGTTAGTTGAGCTCAGGCTCAGCCTCAAAAACTCAGTGGCAACAAATCTCATGTGAATTGAGGCCCAGGACGACCCACGGTCTGGTAGGACCAGTCCTGACCACTCTTCAGCCTCCTCGTGAGCCTGGTGTGTACAGAGCATAGGCAGAGAATCGTTTTTCAATTTGACCATTTTTTAATGTGACTATTTTAAGTACTTGGCAGGTTCCTGCCTTCTCTCTACTCCCCTCCTCTCTTTTCCTACCCTGTTTGAGCACATGGTTTCCCAGAGGGTGTGGCCAAGGACAGAGACACAGGTAATGTCCCTGGGACATGGTAGCTGCCGGGAAGCCCCTCTGTTGATTGGTTATTTCATCCAGCCCAAGCGAGGGCTCTCCCCTGAGCTTCTGTGGCAGCACTTCGAAGGCAACAGGCAAACAACCCTGCTAAGGCGGTTCTAGGTCATACCCTAGTCCATCTCTGGAGGAGAAGGGCCCTCTAGGGTGTGAAGATCATGGTTGTTTCTTTCCGTCAGCCTCTCATTCCCTCCCTCTCCCTCTCTCTCTCTGTCTCTCTTTCTCCTATATGCACACTTTAGGCCTCCTTACAAACGGGGATGCCAGCGTGTAGTCTCTGGCCTCAGTCTTTCCCCACCGCAGTGGTGTGGCCCAACGCCCCTCAGTGGTGCATCTCTGCACCCCCACTTAGGAAGGCTGGTTCCTGGTGGCCTTTCTGCTCTGTCACCTTCAACATGCCTGAGTCAGCTGCCAGCAGCAGGGAACGTTCTTTCAGCTCTTTGCCAGGTTCTGAGATTTGCATTTACAAAGCCCCTCTATGCCTTTAAACAGCTCACACTTGCTGATAAACAACACTCGCTGTTTGTTTCTTGTTAAATTTTACCTCACAAACAAATATTACTCTGTGAGCCCCAGCCAATAATTGCTTAATCTTGATTTTTTTTTTTTTTATGCCTATGATGCATTGACTGTAAACCCAAGACTTAAAAATTATTGAATGGTTTCTTTTCCCCAATCCCTCTGGAAAGCTGATGGTTCCTCTTGTGTGGGTATTGGAAATAGTCGGACCCATATCTGTAAATACCAGATAAAGAGTGTATCTTCAGGGGTGAATATAGTTAAACATTTTAGTTAAACCAACAAACCCAGAAGGGACAAGCTCCACGTTCTCTTCCCTTCTTTGATTTGGGTACTGAAGAGCATGGAAGAAATTATTCTCACAATGAGCTCTAACTTTTGAATGACAGCATTTCTTTGGGTATAATGACCAGACTATGTGGTAATTTACAGCCAGTCCCTGGCCTTGCTGAGTAGCAGGGAAATGCTGTGAAAGTGACTGTTAATATTGATCAATGAGGGCTAGAGAGAGTTGCAGACCCTCAGCACTGCCACTTAAAGTGGGCAGGAAACCCAAATTGACCAGTAATAAAGTGTTTGAGGTTGTATGAGGCGGCTCCTGGGGAAACTGCCTGCTCCGAGAGGGGAGGCTGGAGGAGAGAAGCTGTCAATTACTCTTGTTTGATGCCCGGTTACTAAGTGGAACTGAGCCAGTTGGGGCCAGTGGCAGGCAGAAGACAGACTGGAGTAGACCTGGCCTCTATCTCTCTGGAAAGCCAACCTTTGTCAATGGAGGAAGCCAGACACAGGGGCTCTTTTCACATTCCTTATGGGTCCAGAGGCCTGGAACTTGCCTGCTGTGGCCCGGAACTCACATGCTGTGGCCCAGTTTTCTTTAATTTTAAGGGAGAGGTGTAAAACTTAAGCTGTTAGTAATACGTCCTCTGCTTCTATGCTGGGTACTTATTGATGATTGGACTTTGGTTTTGGCAATTATTGGAGTTACATGGGTGGAAGACCAGAATCTAAAAATGTAGATTTGGGAATGAAAATCAGCTTCTGTTGTGGGCTTTGGGCCTAAGTCTCATTTAAAATGATCACATTGTTATGTGTTACCATTTTAAGGATAATTACTAATAATAACAGCATGAATCATGCACTTTGATTTCATTGCTTAATGTATTAACTCATTTAATCCTAAAAACAACTCCAATGAGGGGTACTATTATTTTACTGAGAGAAGAATATCAGATAGCAATTCTGAAAGTAATTCTGCTACTTACAGGAGATGAATTAGAGCATCCTTGGGATAAGACCATGCTCCAGATGTAGAGTTTGGGAGAAATCTTTTACTCCCACAAATTGTTGCTGGAGTAATTGATTTCCTTTAATGTACCTTTGGTATACCAGTATCATTTGGGGTCTGTTTGTTAACCTTCCAATTAGTTTGTGTTTTGTTTTTTTTTTTTGCTTTAAATCAGCTACATATTTTTGAGAGGTGAGTGATTTCGTTAGAGAGAAGATTGAGTAATCAACCAAAAATAGGTGATTATAATCAATTTAATTAGATCAAAAGATCAAAAAGTATTGATAAAACTGAGACTTTAGTTACTTGTACAGTAATTCTACTTTTCATAAGTCTTTCCCTATGCCATGCAAGAGTTCTGTTAAGTTACAAATCTCTGTAAAACCCTTTGATAACTCCTCCAATGTAAGTAAATACATTTTTTTCAAATTACGAAATATTTCAGCTATACAGAAAAAGATATAGAGATTAATATCTATTTCACCCACCCAGCTTTGTCAAATCTCAACATTTTGCCACATTTATTTCAAGCTTTTTCTTCCAACATATAAAATGTTCTAAGTCCATTTGAAGTTTCCCATGTGTGCCTCTCCTTAATTTAATTTCTCTTTCTTTCCTCTTTCTCTGCCCCAAAGAATTAACCACTCTCCTGAATATGGTATTTTCTGTTTTTTTGCTCACGTGTGTGCCGCCGTAAATGATATATAGGTTTGATTTGCTTGTTTTTAAACTTTCTACCAGTGTTCTCATACTGTACGTATCTATCTGCAACTTTTTTTTTCACTCATCACATTTTTAAAATAGTTCCATGTTGATATATTTAGGACTTTAACTACTCTCGAGTATTCCAAAGACCCATTTTCTAACTAAATTCACCACCATGCTCTCCGGAGGATGGGTTAGACATATCTTGGTTGTCTTTAAGCAAAGGAGTTAGACATATCTTGGTTGTCTTTAAGCAAAGGAGTCGTCCACCTGGTCATGCCAGGTGGAGTGGTGATAGCTTAAATCTCGAAGGGAAAGCAAATCCTGAGAAAACTGGACAGAAAGAATTTTGTTTTTGTTTTTGTTTTTAATCAACTTGACAACTTCTAATAAGTTCTATTAAAAATTTTAAAATCTTTGATTCATTCAATACAAATGAGTTGTATAATAAGATATATGGTTGCTGAATTAGATTTTTAACTCTCAATTCAGTCATATCTGACTTATTTGGTTTGAAAACGACACATTAATTCAGCAAATGTTAAACTCCTACTACGTGCCATGCACAGTGCTAGGTGCCCCAGGGGAGGAAGAATTGTAAAGTAAGAATAGCAGAAGACAAGTAACTAAAATACCAGTCAGAATAAGCACCATAAAGGTGGGGTGAGAAAACATTCTGATCTTTAAAAAGAGGAGAGATTCTGGGTTGGCACTGAGGGAACAGGAGACAGTGCATTGAAAAGCTGGTATATGAAATAGCTTTTGAAGGATCAGGAACTATGTCGCTGATGATGAAAACAGCTTGGGCAAAGGCACAGAGGCAGAAAAAACTCAGTATTGTTACAGAGCAAGCAGTTTAGTTTGTCAGATCTTCCAGGATTTGAAGAGGAATAAGTAGAGTAGGGCTGTAACGGGAGGTTGGCCTAAACCACACAGGGCCTTGAATGCTTGAATCCTTGGTAGCTGTTGTGATACCCTTGAAATCATGTAGGAAAGATTACTCCATAAGCAATTTCTGGGTGGCTTGGAACCACATGGGACTGGAAGCTGTGGATAGATGTAGGAGGCATTTGGAAGAGTCTCTGTGAGATACAACATGGGCCTGGAGCATTATACTGTCAAAGGAGCTATAGCAAGCAGTCAAGAGACACCTTCTTGGAGGCCAACTGAGTAAGACAGCTGATTGGATATGGGTCCAAGAGAGTTGAAAGTTGAGGGTCAGAGCAGGCTTACTAGGAGAAGAGGAGTTCCTAAACAAAACAGGGATGGCAGAAGGAGTAATGATTTGTGGGATGAGGAGAGGAAAGTGGACAGATTTGTTCTGGACACATTCAATTTTAAAGCACAAGGCAGGACAACTCAGTGAAGAATATGGAGTTAGAATTTAGTAAACATCAAGGAAGAGCATGTCTGGCAAAGGCTTCAATTGCTGTAGGTGGAAAGAAGCAATAGCAAATAAAATCATAAAGAAATATTTCGAGGCCTTATATAAGGAAAATATGGCCAGTCTGTGAGTCAGTAGAGTAGCCGACTGTTGGTAGCTGCTCATACCCTCTCACCTTTACTCCTCAGTGTATGCTGACCCAAAGTCCAACTGTTGACACACCTGCTCTAACTCGCCTCTGGGGTCCACTTTGCTGCCCACACCCCAGACATGAAGTACCCAGGGCTTTAAGTCCCCATTAGGAGCGCCCTTCAATCAATGACTGAGAGAATTTGTGCAACTCTGGGTTGGCTCATACTGGCTTTCAAGACCTGGTTGTTAAATTTTTAGGAATTTCGTGAGTTCTTATTAAACAACCATTATTAAAAATTAAATTACGTATACTTACGATTATATAACCTACATTAAAAGTAAAGGTAATCAACCACTGCTTAATTATTTTACTACATTTTACAATTCCCTATGCTCTTGCCTTATGTATCTATAGTCAGTAATACTTTTTGGTGGTGGCTGCCATGCTTCTCTTCCTTACTTTCTGTGTTTAATAATGTTATATTGATGGCTTGAAATCACCCATGGTGGGAGAGTATTTATACCATGGAAATTAGCAAATGCTACTCAGTGGTCGCTCAGCTCCACTCCTACCCCTGCTAGAGGAACTGGTTGTTAAAGATTTACCAGTATAGTAGTGAATTCATGAATTAATACCAAAGCTCCTTTACCCCTTAGGTGGGACAGCTCTGAGGTACAAATCTACCCTGGCTGAGTTCCCCAGTAGGAGTAAGGTCCAGTGCCTCACCTTGGTAATTTGCTTGATGAAAATTGGCTGCCTGACCCTCTCCCTCTCTCCCTTCCTCTCTCTCTGTCTTTTTCTCTTTCTAATAATTCACGGACCATTTCTAAAATAAACTACTTAAAATTAAATCTTTGTTTCAAGGTCTGCTTCTTGGACAATCAAAACGAGTACAAACAACAGAATGACTCCTCCTTCTGATAAGGGTAAATGACAAGGGAGGTCAACAGATGCCTGTGACCCAGTGGGTGGCAGCACCTTAGCATGTAGAGGACATGATCTATGCATGATGCACTGCGGACTGGCACCAACGGTTTCTTCTCTCTATGAAGTATAGTCATAATAACTTTAAAATGATTGGCTTCCACCTTCATTTTATTTTTTAACCTTACATTTTGTCTCTTCTGTGTTTGGGGACACTCTATAAGTGTTATTTCTTGTTCATTCCTTGAAGAATAGTAATATGGTGATTGTTCACTCTTCAGGAGCTCTGAGTTCCAATCCCTTCACATGTATTGCTGTGGGGAGAAAGTCGCTTAATAACTACATGTGCCTTTCCCCCCCCCCTTAAATATTAGGATTTATGTCTTTGAAGTGACCAAAGAGCAAAGGGTTGTCACTTTTTCAGTCTGAATTCGTGTAATCTGAAATTATATAATTTACATTTCTTTGTGACTGCTAGCGGGAGACAAATTTACCTGTGCTCAGGCAAATTTCATATATATTTAGCACTTTGTAGGAAGACCTTAATTCCATTGTGTACTTTTAAATATAGGTGGTGAGAGTTAGCCGGTGAAAATAGAATCAATCAGCTTGCTTGATGTGGCCACCGAATGCTCAATTTGATCTTGCTTTTTACTTTCCTCCTTTTAACTCACTCACTCTGCCTTGTTCCAACTGGGGTCTCTTGAAAACTTACCACAGTGAAGCAGAAAATTTTTAGTGCATCTTAAACCTGAAGATTGCCTGTCTGTGCTTTCCTATCCATCTACCTGTGTGTCCACCTTAATGTACTTTTGTTTAGTTATTGGAACATCCACTTCAGTGTCTGCCTTGAACCTCTCGGGACTCTTAAATCTTTGTTACTAGTGAAATGATTCAGGTAGGCACAGTCTACCAATCTCTGCTCACTTCTTTATTATTAGTTCGTTATGGATACCATTTCATGGCTCTCTCTGCTACTGCTATTGGAAATGATAGACCTCCTTCCAATAAACTTCCCCCGCCCTCTTCCCACATCATTTTTTCTGCCTTCTCTTGCATTCTGGATTTCAATTCCTGTTTGAACCCACAGAACCTATTTTTAATATTACTAGTTAATATATATCTTTTAAAAGAATGACATTTTTTCCCCCTTAGGTGAGTTGTTATTTTTAATGATTGCTTTAATGATAGTCAAGGATGTTCCTGCCTGGGGAAGCCCTTTATTTCTGTCTATAATGAGGCATAACTCATTTACACTGTCCTGAGACTTATGGAGGGACTGGGGGTGTGGGGGAAGTAGCTTTTCAATTTATTATATCTTAAATGAACTGCTCCCAAAGCAAAACAAAACAAAATACAAAACAAAAGGGCAGTAAAGCTGTGTCTGTCTACTGTGTAGTTTGATGTTTATTGAGCTGTATAGGGGTTTGCTGACTAGTCTAAGATTGGTAGGCAAGTCTAAGATCGGTAACGATCATTTCATTTGGATCACTTTTTTCCCCCCACATTCTGTTTATCCTTAGCTCTTTCTCCTTTTGCACCATCACCACCATCATTACCTCTGCCTCCTTTACTGAGGAAACTAAATGTTCCCTCATATAATTATACACGTCTCTAGATAGTTATGATGGTTCATTTCACCATATTTGATTTGGGGTGGGGGACAAGGTTAAAAGGGGCCTCTTTATTTCAAACAGGCACAATGGACTAACCTCTTAAATATTCGATCTCAAGGATATTTATAATCTAATAGAAACCTATTGTCTTTCGTCCTTTTTGTGACAAGGTAGAACATTAGTTTTCCACTAAAGTGCCACTTAATTCCGTCTTTAGGATTTGCTCCCTGAATTCTGTGCTTCCCCATATTGTCAGGTCACATAATGACAGGAATCTCCCACCCACATAATTGACTTTTCACCTGTGCCATTGAAGCACATTGTGACAGGACTGATACCTGCATAGGTGGGGCAGTTGTCATTTCTTGGGCACAAACTGAATGTGATTTATATTCCTGCTATTAGGGGTTAAAGAGCAGCTTAGTTTTGAGGAGGGTTCACCAAACTTACTGTTACCTGTTCTTTGTTCTTGGCTTACCTCTGTGAATTCTGGAAGGAGAGTAAACCTCACCATCCAGCACAGTTTTAAAATGTTGCTGGAAAGGCCAAGTTGCTTTTGGTGTATATCTCATCCAGGTTGTGCAGATGGTTCCAACGAAATGTCCCCACAAAGCCCTTTTTCTGTGCTACATCCTAACATCCTACCGTAGGACTTTTCTACTTGGCTACTTTGATTCATTCTCTTCCCTTGTTTTTGCTGCCATTTCATACCCAAATCCTCCTACTGCAACTGTGAAAAGAGGGTACGGTTTTTATTACCCTGACACTAAAGCAGACTCAGAACTTAAAGAAATTTTCGCTCACGGCACACTGCTCTCTCTGCTTCCGTGATTTGGGCATTTCATTTCTAACTGTGATTTGAAGACTATATAAATGCATTTCACACAATACAAAACGCCAGCTGTATATAGATTCTAATTTTTTTTCTTTTTTATTAAAAACCCTTTGCTTCTTTCCTCTTGCTTCTCTTGATAGGTGCAGTGATAGAAAGCTCCCACATACCTAAGACTTCCTTTTTTTTAGACTCAAACTTCAGAATATTTTCAATATCTGCAACATTATCTTTTGAATAATAATTACCTCTTATATTAAATTATAAGACAGCAGGATTCAGGATTAGATCTCCTCATATTATTCTAGTGAAGGAAATTATGACAGGGGTCATTTTTTAGAATTATGTAGCAGGGTAAAAGGTCCTAGGCAGCATTAGAAGGCAAAGGCGTTTATAATTAAATTGTAATTTAGGCCAGTGATTTATCGTTTTCTCAATGAAAAATTTGGTGCTGCTGAGAGATCCTAAGAGGAACTTTAGTGAGATACAACTTAATGAAATAATAAAAAGAAAAATTATTCTGGAATAGATTGTATTACAGTGGCAGAACCATTGCAGCCTGCCTTCTGTGGGTATTTCCATTATCAATCCTATTTTTCAAGGATTTCTAATTTAACTATCATTTTCTTTTCAGGATAAAACATGGCATGGGAATTTTGAGTTTTATATCTAGGACATTTTGAAGGCTTCAAAAATATAATTAAAATCTTTCGTGTTTTTCATATTTACAAATACATTTTGAAACATTTGACAATTTGCTTCAAACCTATTTAAATTGAAAAAAATTCTTTCTGTGCAACAAAACTTAAAAAAAATACAACACTGATTTATTTATTTTATAATAATAGATACTTTTCCTTTGTTTATGTCCACGAAGCTGGACCTCTGGAATTTGTTTATTATTTGCCTTTCGATCTACAATTCTGCATCTCCTGTGGGTGAGACATGACATCTGATCAATGAAATGAATACACACGAACCAAAAGAGAGGCTGCAGAACATGAATTATTCTTCTGTTGTAAAATAAAAAACGGAAGGGCAAGTTTAAAAGTAAAAGAGTGGAGTAATTTGCTAAAAATGATCTTTCACAAACTTTCAATAGGAAGTCAGCAATTTTACAAAACTAATTGTGACTAAAGGTTTAGCTCATGATAAGGCCATTTCAGTTGGTGGTTTGAGCTGAGAGATTAAAACAGTTGAGTTCTTAAAAAAAATAAAAGTACTTCTTGTACTCGTAGGGTGATACATTTATTATAATTCAAATTGTCCACTTATTATATTTTAGCTGTGTCCATAGAACCCTGGTCGCATTAACGGTCTTGGTGGTGGTTCTTTAAAAATAATCATGCTAATAAACTTTTAATGGCATGTGTTTTAAATAATTGATTGAAAATCATCTAAATATCTGTTTATCCAATGGTCTGTAATAGCTTCTTCACCAAACACCTCATCTATTGGGTAAATAATGTGTGTTTCAAAAAGTGTACTGTGATTTACATAATAGACTTCAGGTATATTAAGAAAACATGTATCTTAATATTCTTTAAGTATGTCTTCTTCAATAGCAGAAATCATAACCATTCACTGAGTAAAGAACACACAGTTGAGGAATTATCTAAATACATGTTATATGAAAGATCATAATGTCTTGCAAAGACCTGTTAAGCTTTATCTTATCAGTCTCTGATCACATAGTAAGTTTTGTTTTTACTTCTTAAAATATATCTAGTGGGCTTTGGGATGAAACTTTTAGAAAGAGCAGAACTCTCAAAAACATTAACTTTTCAAAAGAAAGGAATGCATTTTAATTTTCAATAGGTGGTATGTAACAATGTCCTTCTGAATTCTATTTCAGGATATTAACCCGAAGTTTCTTAACCTATGGTCTTTCTCTGTCCTTCAAACTTGACCTGGTATGGTGGCCCTGACATTGCTCTACAGGCAAAGCTCAGTGGTGATTGAAAACACAGACAAGCAGCAGGACCTTGGGCAAGTGACTGAACTGTTTCTCATTTGTAAAAATAGGAATAATGATAGTATCTGCCTCAGAGAGTTATTGAGCACATTAAATGAGTTAATACATGCAAAGCACTTACAACATTGTTTGGCATATAGCAAGTTCTTAAAAGCTAGCTGGTATGTCTGTTTACTTGTAATTATAGAGCATGATCATCTTCACTAGACAGATATTGATAGAAATATTCTATTAAGGCCTGTAATAAAAACTTGGCAATCTAAATTTTGACCTACCTCATGAAAAGCTTTTGAAAGTGAAACCAGTAAAGAAACACAAACCACTATGGGAAGTAATTGATACAGAAGGTATCAATCCACAGAACATAGCTCTTTTATTCATATGAAATATGTTAATCTGTCATTTTATATTCAATTCTCTTGTCTTTTTTTCTTTATTTTTTATTTTCACATAATTGTAGACTGAGAGGAAAGTTGTAAAATAGTAGAGAGAGTTCTTGTATGCCTATCATTCAGCACGCCCTGATATTAACATCTTGCATGACCGTGATACAATTGCCAAAACTGAGAACAGCTGTGACTCTCTGCCAGCATATATTTTTTCTTCTTGCATGCTCACCTTAGCTAGCATGTGTGCAAGCCAGAATTGTCAGAGAGTTGATGCCACCGGAAGCAACCATCAAACAATGACAAATAAGGGTTTGGTGGATAAGCTCTACTGCTTCCCTTAGTTGGGGAACATAATACATTATCTTCCAGAGTCTCCAGTGGATTTAAGCACCAATTGCCCACTTACTTGATAATGCACCCTCCTTGGCCTTCTTTCCTTCCATGTCTTACATGTAGGCTAATTGCCTAGTGGGTTTTCCCAGGATCACCTCCCTGATACACTACTTGTAATCTAATTCTTGTCTCATGGTCTGCTTCTGGGAGAAACTAAACTATAACCAGACCAAGTCTAAGTTATCTCTTGGCATAAGATAATTATGCCAAATCCCTTACCTCTTCTTCTTTTCTGTTCCTATAAGCTTACTTTGTTTTTCTGGCCTCTTGTCCATCTGATTCCTTCCTGGAGAGTTTGGAAATGATCAGGTGAGCAGGTTAGAAGGCAGTGTGGATGCTGAGACAAATAGGTATCATAGAGTTAAGGCAGGGATGAGGAATCATGCATTTATCGAGCACCTTCTATGAACCAGGTGCCAGACTGTACTGAGTGCTTTACAAAGGTCATCTCATCTCATTCTCTTGACAGCCCTGTGAGGAGAGGGATAGGTGGTATTATCCTTGTTTTGGACATGAAGAAAACTAATATGCAGAAAGCTTAAGAGATATGCATGGGGTTACAAAACTGATAATGAGTAGAAATAAGTTTGGAACTGAAGCTTATACCCTTTCCTACCTGCTCCGTTGCCCTGCTAGAGACTAAAAGCCAGAAAACCTGGGTTCGAATCCCAGGTAGTCTACGTACCAGTTGTGTGGTTGTTGGCAATTAGTTTACTTTCTCTGGACTTGTTTTCTCATCTATCAAATGAGAAGCAACAAATAAGGGATGATTATCATTATAAAACATTTTATGTAGTCTTAGCCAGTTGGGTGCCCTAAGATCATCATTTTCAGACAGAGAAAAATTAGGATAGATATATGTGATTAAAAGGACTCTTGAAAGCTACCAGCTGAGACCAATCCGTGGTCTGGAGGAGAAGGAATTGGATGGAGAAAAGTAGTTTAATCTTAAATATATGGCTTTTAAATGATCACTTGTATAAATAGCTCTGCAGTAATCAGGCAGAGGATTGTATCTGAACGAGTTGCCTTCACCTGTTGTAGTGGCCACACCTTGGATCTGAACTTGGCTTTTCCAGCTCTTGGGTCAGTCATGGCTGTTTTTCCATTGGTCAGTAAATGGCTTAATTGCCATGTGGCTTTTCATTTCATATTCGTCACTGTCAACTTAGCTTTGTATTTTGGAGAGCTACCAGCATTCATTACCGTAAGGGGAGAAAAAGGAGATGCAGTGGGTGATTGGGCCGATTTCCATTGAGAGAAGTTCATGTTCCCAGCACAGATGTGGAAAGCTACTCGGAGGGGCTATCCTTGCTCTCAGCATTTATCCCTTCAACAAAAAGGACCTGCAAATGTATGTATTAAAACATTTTCATTGTTACTTGAGTTTGCAGAATTGGAGCCATAACATTGTCCAGAACTGGCCCATGAGATAGACAGAGTTGATAGCAGAGCTCCGTTTGGCACCGATTCATTTATAATTTTGTTTCTTCTTACCTTGGGAACCATTCATAGGTATTTTATAATCAGTCACGAGACATGCAAACTCGTAGGTTGCTTCCTTGAGTAGTTGTACAGCAAGCAAAGGATTTCTAAGAAAATCCTCTCATAAGTGAAAGATTGGCATTTTATTTGGTATATTGAAATTGAGATCCTCACTTAAGGAAACATTTTGCCATTTTGCACTGATTTACAGAGTTTTCCTGTATGTGACTCTAAGAACCCAAGTCCATGCTGATGTGAGGAGGAAGGAGCTTGACTTTCATCTTACCCTTTATAATGCGGCATATAGGTTGGTCTGTATTCTCACTTGTCGTTTTCTTGCCTGCTGTGGTGTTGGGAGCTATCCAGGAATACTTTATGATGCAGCTCAAACACAAACATCTTGAGAAGGCCTAATCCAAAGTGAATCTTTTATAAATAATAAACAGCAAATAGGCTCCATTTAGTTATATTAACCCCCAAATAGGTCAGGCACATTGTTTAAAAATGCAAACATCACAATAAAACAGATTCCCTAGATACAGAATTTGATGTGTATGTGCAGATTTTCTGGACATGGTACAGGAAAAAGTAGCCCACACCTAGGCTTCACTACTTAAAATATTTATATATTATCTCTGAAAAGTGCTACTTTTGAAATGCTATTTATTATAAGCTGATAGAGCTCCAGGGCTCTCTGTCCTTGTAGAAGTCCTTCTTATGATTCCTGATTGCTGAGTAGTTACTGCTAACTTTACTTTCTGAGACCTGTGGAGTGCTCAAGAGAATTGTAACTCTTGCCAAAAATTTTGTGATTTCTTGCTGAACAACTTGGCATTCATCTGAAATCCTCTGTAGTTTCTTCAATGGGTCTAATTTCACATGTTAAGAATCTTATTGTTTGCCAGCCAAAATAAAATGGCATAGTATAAAACTATTTATATAATTCAAAACATTTTTTCATTCGGAGTTCAGTCAGCTTGCCTTTCTGCCTAGATCGTATATTAACTTCATTTCTTTTATGCCAGGAATAATTAGAAAATTAAATACTGATGCTCTGGAAATGAAATGGCATATTTTTATTGAAATTTTCACCTAAAAAAATACCTAGTCTAATTCACATCCCCTCTTAAAATCGGACAGGTAAAGTGTTCCATTGTGAACTCTAGCATATAGATCCCAAAGTATTTGCACTTGGACAAAGATATGGCATTGTAATTCAATTGAGGAATGGTAGTAATTACTTTTTCCCAGGGAAGACTAATTATTGCAATTAACAATAAACAGAGGTTGGGTGAGACAGTTCCATACTTCCCAATTTGCCTATGGACTTGGCCATTTCCCATGTCAATCTGTGATTCTGTTGTAATGATTTCAAGAGTGAATAAAGCTGCATGATGTACCACTAATATTTATATATAGAGAGGAGACCTTTGTTACTGTGTTGAAATCTTCTGACCCTTTAAAACTAGTTACCGCCTTTAAATCTTCATTTAATTCCTTCCTTTTTCCCCTCCACATTCTAGAATTGCCATAATTAAGAGATAACATAGAAGCCAAGTTTAGTTGGGATTTGGCTATACATATGGCTGGATTCATTCATATAAAAAGAATGTAATGCAACTCCCAGACTGATCCATGGGGTCTGTAGCTTCCCATTTGAAGATTACATTGATCTCCAGTAATTTCTTAAAAATTAAACTCCTTAAGTTTCCAGAAAGTGTTCCCACCTCCTCTCCACCGCCTATGCCTGCCTTACACACTGTCACTTTTACCACATTCTATTCATTAGAAGTGAGTCAATAAGTCCAGCCCACCCTCAAGAGAATTAAGTTCCACTTCTTGAAAGGAGAAATGTTGAATAGTTTGTGTGTATATATTTTAAAACTACCAGAATCCAGGAGGATTCTAGGCAAAGGAGTGATGTGGATCATCGATAGGAAAAGGTCGGTCTAAAAATAAGGTGCAAGTGTGCTGATACAAGGAGAGGCTGTTATTTCGATTATAATCCCTTTACTCACTAAACTTGAAACCCTATTAAGGCTGGGACCACATTACCATCGATTCTCCAGTACTTCAGATCCCTTGCTTATAAGAGGTGCTCCTTAAATATTTTTGGAATGACGGAATCAATGAATCAATTACTCAATAAATGAAAAATTTATGAAGAATGAGTGACTTGGCTGCAGAACTTGAGAGAGAGCATGTCAAAATGGTATAGAAGATGTTCTCCGGACTCCTACCACCTGCGTTCAGATCCAGGTTTAACCACATAGCAGGTGTGTTTTCTTGGGAAGTCACTCGGTCTCTCTAAGCCTCATTGTAAAATGGGAATGTTAACAGACTCTATCCCATAGACTTAATATAAGAGTTACGTGATACTTATTATTAGGTATAATATTGGGTATATAATAAACACTTGTAAATGTTAGCTATGATTATAACTATATTTAATACTCAGGTGTCCATCTGTGGTAGAGTCAGGATCTAAATCTTTATCTTTTTTCTTTCTGTTCAAAAGCCTGTAATCTTAACTTTTACACCTTCACGATTTGAGGTAATATTAGTCTTTTATGAATAGTAATATTTAAACTCATTGGGCCCCTTCTATCAATATTTTTTAATTATTTAAAAAATTTTTAAATTTAACATTAATTATTTTAATTAATTAATTAATTAATTTTTATGGTGACATTGTTTAACAAAATCCAGTAAGTTTCAGGTGTACAATTTAACAGTAAGGCATATATATATATATATATATAGCATTATGTGTTCACCCCACCATAATTAGATTTCTTTCTGTCACCGCATATTTGACTCCTTTTACCCCATCTACCTCTCTCCTCCTCTGGTAACCACTAGTCTATTGTCCTTGTTCATGAGTCTCTGTTTGTTTGTCCTTTCATTTGTTGCTTTTAGGTTTATATCCCACATATAAGTGAAATGCTGTGGTTTTCAACTTTATCTGTCTGGCTTTTTTCACTTAACATGATTATCGACAATATTTCATCTCTTCTTATGGCTGAGTAATATTCCATTGTGTATATGTACCACAGCTTCTTTACCCAATCTTCTATCACAGGACACTTCAGTTGCTTCCATGTCCTGGCTACCATGAATAATTGGTACAGCCACCATGGAGAACAGTATGGAGGTCCATCAATATTTTGATAGAAATACTACAATACTTGGTTTTATCCAAGCTTTGGACTTTTTAATTTAATTATGGAGGAAGATGATAGAGCTTCTTGACGTTTGCTGACTTAGCAGATTTTTCTAGACTGATTCCTAGAAAATAGCAAGCTAATACCACCAGGATCATTTTTAGAGAACACTTGTTTTGATTGACTAAGCTATATAACAAGAACAGTAGCAGCAGTAAGAACCCACTCCAATTTGTGTTTGATAAGTGAGAGACCCCACATAACCTGTGTTGGTGAACAACTGGGAAATCTTTAATTGCTTATGGACATTTTCTTCTGCGCTTTTCTTTTTACAATGTTTAGTCTAACACAGGGGAAAGATGGGTCTATATGTCAGTTATATATTGATAAGTTATAAACCCAAACCACTGAGGCTTAAAACAACAGCCATTTAATTTGCTCACCAGTCTTTAAGTCAATGATTTGGGCTGGGTTCTGCTGGGCAGTGCTGCTGACCATACCCGGGGTGGATGGCTGGAATGGTCTGAGATAACCTCACTCTCTAGCTGTCAGCTGGACCACATGTCTCCAGCATCTAGCAGGGGCACGTTCACCTTGTGGCAGCCAAAAAAGGAAAAGTCCCAACGCACAAGTTTTTATTAAGACTCTGCTTGTATCACATTGCAAATATTCCATTGGCTAAAAAAGTCATATGGCTAAGACCAGATTCAAGGGGTGGAGAAATAAAAACTACTTCTTGATGGGGAGCTGGAGAATCACATTGCAATGGGGCATGTGTTCTAAAGGGATAAGAGGAATCACTGTAGCCATCTTTGCAAACAATTACCACAAGGTGGAAGATAGTTGCAAGTTCATCTTTGCAAGATATGAAGCAAATTCTTAAAAATCTTTTGAGTGGTTTGAAGCTCAGAGTTATGTCTGGTGCAGAACTGATTTGAAATGAGGTGCTTAGGTAGCTGCTTTAAGCAGGTTACTAGCGGACCACATAGTGTTAGCTGGTAATCACTGAAACCTTAATGTACCTAACCTGCACATGGATGCTAAGGTGCAAATAGATCTAAGAGTTTGCAATTCTCGCTTGAAACTGTTGAATGGATGCAAAAACCTTGTTTATGCTTCTTAAATACTGAATCTTTTCAGAGCTGGGTAGCTTTGCTAACAAAACTTCATAGTCATGTTTTCCATGGTTTCTTAAGAAAATTAAAACCCCCTGGAAATTCTCAGAATTTCATTTATTCCATCTGACTTATAACATGGAACTCCTGTTCCGGCTTTCTCAGGGAGCTGCCATCTCTCTCTGACTCTCCATCCTCTTAGCTCCATGTCAAAGTGAGGCACCTGGTTAGATGCTGAGCAAATGAGGGAGGGGCAGGGGGAGATAGGTCTAATTCTTCCACAGCCAACAAAGCATCTGCATGGCACCTAGCCTGCTCTGTAACTTGTTAGATCAGAAAATGTACCTACTGTGTCCCCTCTCACCATTCTTTACCTTGACCTTGCAGCTCAGACATGCTGCAAAATCAGTGACCCCAGGAAATCAACCTATAGGACCATGAGGCTGACACCTGGGGATGTCTTGAGTAAATTTAGAACTCTTGGGGCATCCTAAAATCGTTCTGTTCTCAAGACATTTAGTGTGAAATCATGGTCGTATGCACAATAGTGAAATACATCCTTAAAGTTTTCAAGTAACTAGATCTTATTTTGATATTTTGAATCGAAAGAAATGCAGTTTCATCAAGATAACCTTTCCTAAACTTGAGCTTCTAGGTTTAATTTATTATGTCTTGAAATAACCATCATCAAATACTTGGCAAATATTTCTTGGATCATTTTGAATGGGTTGATTCACATTAAACACACTAAACTTTGCCAGAGTTTCACATGTCCTGTGAAATGTACATGTTCTCTTGTGGATTTAGGATTTTTAATGGGAAAAGAAGCCTCATTGTCTTAAAGACAAAACTATACATATTGTAAAAATTTGGGAGCTAAAAAAAGAGTGATCTTTAATATTAACAGTTACTAGATCTTTCGAGTAATGCTATTTCTCTTTCTTTTGTACATAAACAGACAATACACTATGGGGTCATTTTATAGCTTAGATTTCATTTCTTGACATTTAACAACACAGTACAAATTTATTAATAAAAGATCCCGAATTTTGGAAACCCATTACCATAAAAAAAATACAACTTGAAAAGGTAGTGTATGTCTTTTATAACATCCCAGTTTTTTCTCTAAATAGAGATGCAAAAATTAAACTTCTCCTTTCCAGAGGTGTGCAAACAGGCTGTCTGTCTTCTGGCAAGGGCGATGAACAGAGGGTAGGCAAGGCCAAGACACCCAGAACAAATTGGCTGTGTTATATTCCCTCCCTTTGTGGTAAGGCCATAGACTTTGAGACTCTCCTAAAGAAAGGGTTTTGAAGCCAGAACTGTGTGCTACAAACTTAATAGTTATTCTAGTGGGCACAGCGATGCCCACTTTTATAGTTAGTACTAGGAGTTAGTACATCAGACACACCCTGCTGAGAGGGAGCCCTGAAGCTCATCCTGAACAGATGCAAGGCTCAGCTTGGATGCTTGCAGCATGGACGAGAAGCCGAGACCCTTGTGTATTATTCACTCTGAGCAGCTCTAGAGGCCAGTCACTTAAGTGCATGAGGCATTAGTTTCCTTAACCCCTGGAGAACATGCAAGAATTCCCTAAGAGTCTATCGAGTTTGTCTACCTCTGTAGGTCAATGTTCTCAAAAATGAGATATGCAAGATACTATACTCATGATACTGCTAGAAAAGAAACAAGATCCATAGCTAGAAAGGTTTGAATATATAATTATGCTCTTGGAGATTCCCATAGCATATTAAAGATTCAGAGAAGTTTGACTTAAAGACAACTGATTAATCTTGTTTAAGCTGTCTTTCTCTACACATATGCAAACACACATTTTCTCTTGACATGTAATATCCCATGCTTCAAAAAACATTGCTATAGGTATTCTAAGTTTGATCTTATCATTAAGCCAGATTCTTAGAGAATGACATACCTGGATCTCATCCATTGACTCCTTATAGAAGAGCATTTGCTCTGCCATGATTTGCTCCTGGCCGTCATCCTATTTAAGGGTCATTCCAAGGAAGAAATACAGGGAAGTTGCTGTTCTATTCGTTGCGGGCATCTCGCTGAGTATAAAATCCACATTGTTATATAATGCACTCATTATAAAGAGCCATGGAGAAACTTCTACTTTATGTTATGGAGTAATGTATTAATTTCCTATGGCTGCTGTAACAAATTATCATAGAGTTAGTGGATTAAAACAACACACATTAATTATCTTACAGTTCTGGAGATCAGAAGTCTGAGATGAGTCTCACTTGGCTAAAATCAAGGTGATGGGCTGCATTCCTTTCTTGAGGTTTTAAAGGAAAATTCATTTTCTTGCCATTTCCATCTTCTAGAGGTTGCCTGCATCCCTTGGCTCATGGCCCCCTGCCATCTTCACAGCCCGCAACAGCGAGTCCAGTCTTTGTCATGATTCCAGCTCTCTGTCTCCTTCTTCCACATATAAAGGACCTTGTGATTACATGGGGCCTACCCATGTAATTCAGGATAATTTCTTTAAGATCAGCTGATTAGCTACCTTAATTCCATTTGTAGCCTTAAATCTCCCCTTGCCATGTAACCTAATATATTTATGGGTTCTGGGAGTAGGACACTGATATCTTCGAAGAGCCATTCTGCCCACCACAACCCAGCATGCTCTCTTTGCTTTGACTTCTAAGATGCTCAAAGCTATTTAGTAACTGTACAGGCCTTCATCTTATTTTCCTTTTGTTTCTATATCTTCATTCTCTTCTAAAATTCATATCATCATACATTCCCACACATATATAAGCCTTATCAAAATATAGTGGAAATAATCACTGTTGATAATGGGCCTCTAATAATCACTACTAATAATGAGCAGAGGTCAGCAAACTATAGCCTGTGGGCCATATCTAGTCCACTTCTTGTTTGTGTAAATGAAGTTCTATTGAAACACAGCTGCCGTTGTCCTGATACAAGGCCAGAATTGTGTAGCTGTGGCATATGATCCACAAAGAGGAAAATTTACTATCTGGCCTTTGAAAGAAAAGTTGGCCAACCCCTCTTCTGGATCCTCTGAGGCTCAATGGTGTGCTGCTCTCTCTCTTTCTCTGATGCAAAGGGAGGAGTTGGGTCGCTTAAAATCTCTGAAACATGTTGCATAGTTACCTCTATTGTCATTTTTAGGTTTTGGTTTTAGTAAAAGGTAGTAAAATTACCCAGGGAATTTGGCACAGTGCGAATATGATGTAAGTCACTTCAGAAAACAAAACAACATGTTTATTAAGTCAGATCATATCTACATATTTTCAAAAGGTTGTACAGTAGCTAGAGACTCTGATTAGATTTTATCAGTGGTTAGCACCTCAGCCACACATATATACACACATATATACACCCTGCTGTCCCCTCTGCTCAGCCACTAGAAGCCTGACAAGGAAGTAACTGTGAGCTTTGAGCTACTTTTAACATTTTACAAGCCTAATGGCAATCACTCACCCATAATATACATCCTTGGTGGTTTCAAACTGGAACAACATTTTAATAAATACCATTTGTTTACTAGACAAAATTATAATAAAAGACACCTGTGACAGTAAAAATACTGGAACTCTCTAGAGTATAGTCTGTTTCCAAAAGTCATGCAATTTACCTTTTTTTAAAAAAAATCAGTGTATAGAACTGACGAATTATGAACTGTATAGGTGACATTCTTTATGACCATTCCAAACGAAGTAAATTAGAATTTTCTTCCAAAGGATTTCTGCATTTAGAGCATTCTCTCTTTAAAGTAACAGTGTGCCTTATGACTAAAATCCTCCATTCTGAGTGCAGTTTATACGTGGAGGGAAGCCTTGGATATTTTCCGGAGAACAGGATCAGTTACCTGTAATAGGGCACCTCCTATCTGAGAGTGCTTAAATAAGATAATACTAACTAGGCTTAGCATTTAGCAAGGTGTTTTCTTTTTTTAAAACTTTATTGAGATATTATTGATACACAAAAAATGCATACATTTAATATATGCATCTTAACGAGTTTGGACGTATGCATATACCCATGATAGCATCGCCACAACCAAGGAACTAAACATATCCATCACTTCCAAAAATTTCCTTGGGTTATTTTGTGTGTCTTCTTTTCTCATAAGAACACTTATCATGACATCTAGACTCTTAACATATTTTAAAGTGCACAAGACCAACGTAGGTCTTGTGCACTTTATCGCAGATCTCTAGAATTTCTTCATCTTCCATAATAGAAAATTTATGTCTATTGAAAAACAATCCCTATTTTCTCTCTCCCTAGTCCCTGGCATATACCATTTCATTCTCTACTTCTATGAGTTTCACTATGTTATATACCTTATATAAGTGGAATCATGTAGTATTTGTCCTTCTGCGACTAGTTTATTTCAAATAGCATAATGTTTCCTAGATTCACAAAGGGTATCGCAAATGGCAGGATTTCTTTCTTTTTTTTTTTTTAAAGGCTAAATAATATTTGTTAAGGTGTTTTCATCTTTATAATGGTTTAAGAACACTAACCAGAGCCCAAGGCTGGGTTTGCTCCAGACTTCTGACTATTCTAAATTAAACTTCATTCTCTACACATTTCTGGTTATTCCCACCCTTTTAAATCTTATCCTTTCCATGTTTTTAGTAACTATGATTTTAATAAAACAATCCTTTAAAGATTCATATTTTAATTTATAAATTTACTCTAGTCCTGCTTCATTCATTTGGCAAGACACTTCTACCTTGATTCTTAAGTCATTGTCCAAACCATCACTCTTCCAAAACAAGTTATTTTCAATTAAAATGTCTTTATCTTCCATGCTCTCCTAATTCACATACCCATTTTAGTCTGTGAATAATGGCAAGATGGTTTGGGAACCATTTTCTACCATCTTTGACCGTCTGAACTTTTATTTCCCTACTTAAATATTAAAAATAAATAATAGATTATTCTCTCCCGTAAGACCAGAAACCCACTGTCTAATTCTGGACTAATATTGTGTAGAATAACTAAGACATTTGCAGTCACTTTTCTCTTCTGCTATTCTTGCTGTGTTTCTGGACTTTCTGTTTCTTCCTTGGCACTTGCTTTTTGCATACTGTATTTTTTACCTGTGCTTCATAGTATCCTGTTTGCATGATGCTGGCAGCGATATGTGAGCTGTGCTAGTTTCCACACAATATCTAAAGACCTTATTCTCCCCATAGAAACACAAATGAGGCCAAGGTACACTTAAATTCAAATCTTTTGTCAAAAAGGGATATCGTTTTAGATTGGTTTTTTTTTTATATATTAAAATTTTGTGTTATGGTTAGGCAAATTTATACAATGTACTCCTACCACTGAATTTTATCCTCAACTTAGAACTCTTCTCTAATTATTTTTGCAGAACAAATTTGCTGTTTTCCACTTTGTGCTTTACCCAGATTGAGACCTGTGAGAAAACCACAAATTCCTTTCAGTCTTTTCTTAAATAAGCGCTTAAACTACTAATAAATTAAAATCTATCCATCATTAGTAATTTCTTACTTAATGTGAATTGAACTTCCATTACCGTCTTCTAACTCTTTTGGGGAGAGAAGGGCAATGAATCATAGTACACAGGCTTTCTTTTCGATTGGAAACAGTGCTTGCATTTTGAGATGTCTTGAAGCAGCCATTGTTCATTCTGGCCGTGACCCCTGTGGATTGCAGATTTTTATCAACTTCCCACTCAGAATGCCTCATGTTTAGCCAAGCACACATATGACCACTTTTAGTTTTTCTTGATCTTTTCCGTTGCTGTTTTCTGGATATTTTCCTTAAACCAAGCTTTTTCTTTTTCTTTTTCTTTTTTTAATTTACAGGCTTCTGGATTTCTTGAAATCTTCTGTGAACAAACGAAGAATTAATCAAAGAAGAACTCTTACCTTGGTATGTATACACATTCCGATTAGGATGCCCTAAAATTACCCATGCAGTCATCTTCAGAGTACTTTGTTTTACCCAAAGTAGTTGAAAGTTGATTTCAATGGGGAGAGTATTCTCTGATTTCTTAGGCATAATGATTTGGAATATGTGCGACATAAAAATGAGCAACCTAATCATCGGTGACTTTACTTCTCAAACTCCTATTATTTTTTTCCTGATATTCCAACATGAATTCAACTTTTGTTACCAGAGTTTTGATGCCCTTTGCAAAATAAGATGTAGTCACCAACTAAAAATGAGTCCTATTGCTAAAGATTCTGTTGGTGTGTAGGTAGGGATAATCAGTAATCTCTCAGGAAGGTGTTGTCATTTCAAGTCACGAGCTTTGATCATCTCAGTGGTTAGTTATGACTAGTCTTAGTGAGAGTCATGTTTGTGGCTCATAGATGAATTCCTTGTTGAGACTGAGTGTTACTCAGGATCCCCATTGTTCTAGAAATGAATGAAACACAATGACAGGAAAGTCCACAGACTAGTGAAATAGGATGTTGTTTGGAATTCATTGGTTTCTTGGAATTGACTTCCATGGCTATGGCTAGATTTGAGGATATGGCAGATGCACTCAGCACAAAATTGTGATTGGAGTTTTCCTACATAAAGTAAAAGGGAAGAGAAGGAGAGCTTGAGTGTTGAGACATGTTGGTAGCAGAACCAAGTTGACATTTGCCATTCCTAAGCTCCTTTGCTGTCCCAGGACACCTCTGACCCTGAGCATTTCCTTGTACAACAAAACATCCTTCTCTGGCCTGAAGTATACAAGGGAAGATTTTGTATTGCTGGGGAAATATATTCCTCCATGCAGTGATTTGAAAATAGCGACACTATTAAGAAAGGGCAGGGACTTTCCTTAGGTGAATACATCAGACCTTCATTTGATGAAGTGTTGAGTAAACCAGGTGGTTTGTATCAAATACCTTGATAAAATATTTTAGAAATCAGAGCTGGTTCCCATTAAAAAAAATAAACTCCTCTGGAAGAATTTGCTTATGACTTTCACCATTTTGTTTTCATTTATTTCAAGTAGTTTTTAAAATTAAGTATATTTACAAACACAAGCTAAGCTTGGACTTAAAAAGTCAATGTGCTTGAGCCCAGATATTTGATCCCTATCTGTGGTCACCTGGTGCCCTCATCCTGGTTATCAGAGCAACATCTGCTTAGATGGAATACTGACATTTGTGCATATCGAAGCCCCAAACACTTGAATTTTCCAACAAGGAGAACATCGGGCGTTTCTCTTTGTGTGTGCTAATGGTATGGACTGATTTCGCAGAATCACTGCAGCAAGTTGTAAATGATGTATGAAATGAAAAATTCCTGTCCAGTGCACAGAGCGAATATGTACAGTTCTATGCAATCACTGCAGTGCTGGGCTATTTGTTTTAATACTTCCTTCAGACATATAGTAATTTTTTTGGTGAGTCATATCCAGATGCTCGCCATTGGTACAGAGCACAGATTTCTTTTATATATATTTCATATGAATTTCAGTCATGTATAAGCATACTTACATTAATAGAATGCTGGATTTTAGAGGATTTGACCTTTAATAATAATATTTAAGAAAACAATGGCAATAAATTTGTTTTGAAAATTTGGGAAATGTTGAAGCAACCAAGCA
The DNA here is from genome assembly GCF_000151845.1 of Pteropus vampyrus. NCBI lineage: Eukaryota > Metazoa > Chordata > Mammalia > Chiroptera > Pteropodidae > Pteropus > Pteropus vampyrus. The sequence goes on from NW_011889264.1 coordinate 988,349, forward strand.
GTACAATTAGAAATCATTTAATCCCATTATGGAAAAATATCCTTTGTTTATATTTAGTATATATCTTTTAAGTTTTATATCCCTGTGATTAGATTGCATCCCTTTAAAAAAAATTAGTTTATTTGTGAAGTTTTACTCCCAATTACCAATAAGAGTTGAATATCCTTCCATGATCTTCTACAATGTAACTGCATAGTATTCAGTTACATGGGCGTAGCATAAAGAAGTTTTACCCATTCCTACTGAACAGTGAATATGTAGGTTGTTTCTAATTTTACTAATGTAAATAATTTCCTGTATCAGTGCTGCAATGTTTATGTGATTTTAGTAATTTTGGTATTTTATTTGGTAATATGAAATT
>NW_011889264.1:988759-1012207 GCF_000151845.1 Pteropus vampyrus
AAAGAAGAACTCTTACCTTGGTATGTATACACATTCCGATTAGGATGCCCTAAAATTACCCATGCAGTCATCTTCAGAGTACTTTGTTTTACCCAAAGTAGTTGAAAGTTGATTTCAATGGGGAGAGTATTCTCTGATTTCTTAGGCATAATGATTTGGAATATGTGCGACATAAAAATGAGCAACCTAATCATCGGTGACTTTACTTCTCAAACTCCTATTATTTTTTTCCTGATATTCCAACATGAATTCAACTTTTGTTACCAGAGTTTTGATGCCCTTTGCAAAATAAGATGTAGTCACCAACTAAAAATGAGTCCTATTGCTAAAGATTCTGTTGGTGTGTAGGTAGGGATAATCAGTAATCTCTCAGGAAGGTGTTGTCATTTCAAGTCACGAGCTTTGATCATCTCAGTGGTTAGTTATGACTAGTCTTAGTGAGAGTCATGTTTGTGGCTCATAGATGAATTCCTTGTTGAGACTGAGTGTTACTCAGGATCCCCATTGTTCTAGAAATGAATGAAACACAATGACAGGAAAGTCCACAGACTAGTGAAATAGGATGTTGTTTGGAATTCATTGGTTTCTTGGAATTGACTTCCATGGCTATGGCTAGATTTGAGGATATGGCAGATGCACTCAGCACAAAATTGTGATTGGAGTTTTCCTACATAAAGTAAAAGGGAAGAGAAGGAGAGCTTGAGTGTTGAGACATGTTGGTAGCAGAACCAAGTTGACATTTGCCATTCCTAAGCTCCTTTGCTGTCCCAGGACACCTCTGACCCTGAGCATTTCCTTGTACAACAAAACATCCTTCTCTGGCCTGAAGTATACAAGGGAAGATTTTGTATTGCTGGGGAAATATATTCCTCCATGCAGTGATTTGAAAATAGCGACACTATTAAGAAAGGGCAGGGACTTTCCTTAGGTGAATACATCAGACCTTCATTTGATGAAGTGTTGAGTAAACCAGGTGGTTTGTATCAAATACCTTGATAAAATATTTTAGAAATCAGAGCTGGTTCCCATTAAAAAAAATAAACTCCTCTGGAAGAATTTGCTTATGACTTTCACCATTTTGTTTTCATTTATTTCAAGTAGTTTTTAAAATTAAGTATATTTACAAACACAAGCTAAGCTTGGACTTAAAAAGTCAATGTGCTTGAGCCCAGATATTTGATCCCTATCTGTGGTCACCTGGTGCCCTCATCCTGGTTATCAGAGCAACATCTGCTTAGATGGAATACTGACATTTGTGCATATCGAAGCCCCAAACACTTGAATTTTCCAACAAGGAGAACATCGGGCGTTTCTCTTTGTGTGTGCTAATGGTATGGACTGATTTCGCAGAATCACTGCAGCAAGTTGTAAATGATGTATGAAATGAAAAATTCCTGTCCAGTGCACAGAGCGAATATGTACAGTTCTATGCAATCACTGCAGTGCTGGGCTATTTGTTTTAATACTTCCTTCAGACATATAGTAATTTTTTTGGTGAGTCATATCCAGATGCTCGCCATTGGTACAGAGCACAGATTTCTTTTATATATATTTCATATGAATTTCAGTCATGTATAAGCATACTTACATTAATAGAATGCTGGATTTTAGAGGATTTGACCTTTAATAATAATATTTAAGAAAACAATGGCAATAAATTTGTTTTGAAAATTTGGGAAATGTTGAAGCAACCAAGCAGTACAATTAGAAATCATTTAATCCCATTATGGAAAAATATCCTTTGTTTATATTTAGTATATATCTTTTAAGTTTTATATCCCTGTGATTAGATTGCATCCCTTTAAAAAAAATTAGTTTATTTGTGAAGTTTTACTCCCAATTACCAATAAGAGTTGAATATCCTTCCATGATCTTCTACAATGTAACTGCATAGTATTCAGTTACATGGGCGTAGCATAAAGAAGTTTTACCCATTCCTACTGAACAGTGAATATGTAGGTTGTTTCTAATTTTACTAATGTAAATAATTTCCTGTATCAGTGCTGCAATGTTTATGTGATTTTAGTAATTTTGGTATTTTATTTGGTAATATGAAATTTCCTGTGTTCTCTTTCGAAATGTTTTTGGCTATTGTATTTGTTTTTCTGTGTTGGATTTTGATGATGATTGGATGTTATAACTGATTGGAGTAGACTTGGCATCTCTATAATATTCCACTGGAGAACATAGTGTATCTCTCTCTTTATTGGCAGATTTTCTAACGCAGATTTATCCTTGCATACCAGAAATAAGCCTCCCTAAGTCACGGTAACATTTTATTTAGAGTTTCTGCATATAATGCCTAAGTTATATCTGTAAATTTCTTTTGTGACATTTTTGTTAATTTTTTGAACTAGGGCGATTGTAGCCTCATAATATTAATTAATAAGGTTTCCCCATCCTCTCTAGCCCTCCTACCCCCACACCATGCTCTGAAACAGTTTAAATAGCAGGGAGTGCCACCCCCTCCTTTTAAATGTGAATATGTCTGTGTCTAGGTCATTTTAAGGGATAAATTCTTTGAAACCTCTAATTTCCTTTCAAGGTTATTAACATTTTTAGGTTGTTTTCTCTCTCTCGTTAAATCAACTTTGGTATTTCCCTGTTGAAATATCAATTCACCTAGAAGTTAAATTTATTAATGTAAATGTATATAAAATATTCTGTTACAATTTAAAAAATAATCATATAAATCTATCATTAACTCATTTTTCTCATTCTTAATAAGAGATACCTTTTTCTTGATTTGCTTTACCAGAGGTAGTTTTGAAAAACTAGCTGTTAAATTTATTTACTATGTCCAAGATTTTCTATTTTCTTACTAGTTTTTTAAATTTCATGTTTGGTTCATTTATCTTTTTTTATTGACTAATAAAAATCTTTAAAACTGAGTTTTTATATGATTTCCATTTTAGCTGCATCATATAACTTGTGATATGTAGTATTTACATTTTATTTATTTTATAATGACCTAAAGTAGTATTTTGATATCCTCTATGACCTAAAATTTTTTTAAAAAATAATTATACATTTTAAAGTGGTTGAATTTTAAGATTTCATCTGTTATTATTAATTTCTAATTTTATATAGTTGTCTCTGAAATATACCTGCAATGAGTTTTACTTGAATTTCATTGACATAATTGTTATGGAAAAGTATATAAGATCATGTTTGGGAAGGACTCCGTGGGCACTGCAGATGAGAGTTATTTTATTTAGAGTAGGAGATTTAATCTTACTAATTGTATTATCAAGCCCTTCTACATTATAGTTCAATTTTTGTCTTCTTTGATCTTCTTTGACCAACTGTGAGAGATGTTGAAGCCTTTTATTAATTTGTTCTTATTTTTCTTTAACTCTTATCTATAGATATATATGCATTCTGACAGTGCAGTATTATTTGATAAATAAGCATTGTATATTTGCATTGAATTGTACTTCCTTAATATAAAATATAATAACATTTAATGTGTTTTGCCTTGAATTTTTCTAATATTAATATTAAAATTCTATTTTTATTTGTATCCCTTTAATATATTTTTGCTCATATTTTTACTCATCCCTTTTGTACTCATTTGTACTAGATGTATTTTTTGTAATAATTGGATTTTCTTTTGTGACTCTACTTTTTTGTCTTCTCATAGAGAAGTTTAAGCCATTTACAAATATTGTTATAAACAAAATATTAACCTTACTTTTTCATCATGTTTTTTTTTTTGATTCCTTGGGTAATTCTTTTTCCCATTCTTTTCTATCTTTGGACATACAGACTATACCATTCTTTGTTAATATTTTATAGAGCGTATGTATGGTATTTAATTCTATTTTCATTGAAGTTTTCCAAAACTTATATATCTCTGTCAAATTTAAGGGGGAAGAGCATTTTTACATCTTCTAGTTAAATGGCAGACTTTAGCACACTTCCCGCTCACACACAGATACCACTGCTCTCCCCTAGCCCTTATCCCTTGGCCTTTGTTAATTATAATCTCAGATTTTAGAAGTGATGTTAGTTTAATTAAATCATTATTCTTACAGAATATGCCTTAGTTTTCAAGAATGTTTATGATTTCTATTTAGCTTTAAAATAGATTTACTGTAATTATTTTGTTATTTCTATATTTAACTGGTTTCATTATTTCCAATTAGGATCATTATACATCTTATCTTTCTTATTTTTGTCCTCTTAATCTCTCAGTGAGTTTGAGTATGGCTTTAGATAATTTTTCAAGAAGGATGCATAGTGGGTATGCTTTCTAAGTTCATACATTTATGAAGATATTTTTCTGTCCTTTGCTTCGGTATACAATTCTTCAGTTGCACCATTTCACCTCAGAATTCTGTAATTTTGTCGTATTGATTTCTGCATCAAAGGAGAAGTCTGAGGCAAGACTGATTTTTTAAAATGTGGTTAATTGGTGTGTGTGTGTGTGTGTGTGTGTGTGTGTGTGTGTGTGTGTGTGTGTGTTATTGTTTTTTTCCATGCCTGGATATTTGAGAGACTTTATTCTTGTAACTCAAAAATTTTAACAGGATGCAGCTAGATAGTGGTTTACTTTGATAATAACCATCCTTTTCATCTATAGTCACTGGAATTTTTTCAGTTGATGAGTGTTTCCATCTATTATAGCTTAAATTATTAGTTTTCTTCCATTTATCCTCATCTTTTCAGGAGTCCCAATGATCTAGATGTTAAAAGAGTAAGTTCTATGAAGCAGGAGCTGTTCACTACTCTACACCTGAGTATATAGTCCAAAGCCCAGCACATTCTAGACACTCAATAAGAATATATTTTTTAAATGAATGATGAATGAATGAATGATAAACTCCATCTCTAACCTTCATATTTACTCTTTCCCCTACGATAATTTTCTTCTTATTTTTTCCTCTGTCTTTTAGTGAAGTTTTGGTAAATGGGCTTTCCGGAAACCATAAAGCTAAAGGTTGTACTTCAAAGTTAACCTGCTTGAGGTTACTTGGGTACTCACTTTGCTTCCTTCGTCTCCTTCCCCAGCCTTCTCATGAGGACACGGCTTTAATGGAACTGTCTTTGGCTTGAGAACCAGCAGAGTCTCATAAGTCTGAAACATTCCCTCTTAACACATAATTAGTTCCAGTTCTTTCCAAGTGATGATAACATCCAGGTATAAGGAGCTCATGATTCTGTAGGCCAGTAGTTTGGGCTGGGCTCAGCCAGGCAGTTCTTCTGTAAGTCTCACACGTGCACAGTCATGTCACTGCAGTCAGCTGGCAGGTCAATTGGAATCACGTTTGAACGTTACTAAAGTAGCAAGCTAGGGCAAACCCCAATGCACAATTACCTTTCAAGCCTCTGTGATGTGATGCTTAGCATCACTGAGGTGATGCTAAGTTTTCATTGGTCAAAGAAAGTCATCTGACCATCCCAGATTCAAGAGATGGAGAAATAGACTAGTTCTTATTTGTCATATTGCAATGTTATAGATGCAGGGAGTGAGCAAATTTAAGATCATCTTTACAATTCACTGTATTCCCATTATGGACCATGGAATTTATTCTGAACCATGTCTATTTCTGACTGTGTTGCTTTCTTGGCCAATTAAATTGGAAATTAATGTAACATTACAGTGTTTCATATCTTCCAATTGATTTGTGATCCCCCTTGAAATGTTACACTATGTTTTTTCTACGTTATTATTCTGTTATTTACTGCCTTTAATGTGGATTTGTATTCTGCCAATATACATTTGGTTACATATAGTCTCTTTTTATCTCATTCATCTTTCTTTATTGTTACTTTTTCATTTTTTATTTCTTATAGTTTTCTGTACCTTTTACAAGAGGTTTGTTTTGCTTTCTATTGCAGGTGTTAAATGGTTTATTTTTTAAATAGTCATCATATGTTTACTTTATGTCAGGCACTGCCTTATACTAAAAAAAGCAATAGTAAACTTGGTTTACTTAAAGTAGTAAGACTTGATCTCTGCCTTCCAGGAATTTACATTTGGGTAAGACTTCTGATTTCCTCAAGTATAATATTTTCAAAGGCAATGATCTTCCTCTAAGTTTGTGGGATGTTTTTGTTCCCTTCTTCTGCAGTAGTCTTTCATAGATGGTTTGTTTGATGTTTGTCAACAGACTTAGGGATTTGTTCTTATGTCTGCCCTCTTGTGTGATGAATGGATTTTCTCTTGCATCTATGTATGGAGGATGTATTAAGGTGCATACCTCCTACTTTTCAGGGAGCATCATCTAGAGAGCTAAACACCAAAAGATCTAAATCTTTGTTCAAATGGAATACATTAAAATCCCCCTCAAATTCCCAGCATACACTCTTGTGTTCCCTGTTCTGTCCCTACTTCAATACTTCAGTTTTGAGGATGATGTTTCCCAGGGAGATGTCATACTGCCTCATCCTCTTTTTTTTTCTTTCTTTCTGTACTTAGTATCTCTGAATGGATGGCAGGTGGGTTAGTGGATAGGTCTTTGTGTAAATGTTTCAGTTCCTCATAACACTGCAGCTATGTAGAGACAGCACCTAGTCTTCTGATCTCCTAGGTCCATAGACTATGAGGCCCTGAGGAGTTTCTCATTTGTTGATGATGAGGATGGGAGGGGTCATTTGACAGAAATATGAGATCTCTTTCTGTTTACTCTATGTATATGATTTGATTATTTTTGCAACTATTTTATCAGTAATATTTAATACATATAAATGAAATGTGTATTATATGTGTGTTATAAAGCATAATTCTGAAATGAATACCCATAAATGTAAGACCCAGCTTAAGAGTAGGAACACTATCAGGGCCCTGATATCTACCTGTATGTACCTTCCCTAAGCCTTAGCCTATGATAAGGCTTAGAGATGACCACTATCCTGAATATTGTGCTCACTAATCCCTTGCCTTTCAAAAAACAGTTTTATTTAATATATGTGTTGAATTAAACAATATATTGTTTAGATTTTTAAATTTTTTGAGTGCTATAAAAATATCATACTGAATATAGACTGATGCAAGTGACAAATTTTCACTCAATATTATATGTCCAAGATTCATGTATGTTGTTGCTTGTAAATGTATTTTATACATTTCCCAACTGTACCATAGGCCTTTGTGGTAATTCATCATGTTTTTAAACTCTATTGATTAAAAACTATGTTTTTATCTAAAAAAACATAATTTTGCTTTGAATATTTTGGTACATACAGTTCTAGATTTCTTGTGTAATGATTTCTTTTAGATATACAGATACCTCATATTTATAGAAGTATATAATTATAAATGTAAAATAATTATAAGGGTTTTCTTATAATCATTTCAATGTCTACAGAATCTTAATATTGATCATATGTATTTTCTTTTTTTAATTCTGGCTCATGTATTTATCAATTTTATGATTCTTTTCAAAAATAACAACTTTTGGCTTTGTTGATCATTTTCTATGATTTTTTATTTTTATTTTACTAATTTCTGTTCTTACCTTTATTATTTGATGTTGGTACTGAGTTTTGAAGGGTAAGGTAAAATTTGGTTAATTTAAGAGCATAAAATACTTAAATATTTGTCAAACATAAAATGTTCTTGATAGCACTCATGAGAATATAGGAAATACTGTTTTAACATGTGTTGTTAAAGTAGTTGGTTCTATCGGATACCCTGAAGTTCAGAAGTGTTAAAGTACAAGTCTTCTACACCTAGAGTCATTTGATTTCATTTAAACATAAATAATTATTTCTCAGATATTGATGATACTTTAGGTCTTTTATTTATCTTTTAGGTTTACCACACTTATCTGTTCCCAGACTGTTCTTGTTCATTCCTCTTTTTCTAATTCTTGATAAAATTAAATTCTAAGATAGAAATATGCCTCCTAAGAGTGCCACATGAGAAATTATGTGACAGATAGTGTTTCTCTAATAGATTTTTATCTGTTATCTGAACCTGTCCTATTTACACAACTCTGTCCTTAATATCATTGATTTTTATTTGCTTTTGTTACCCATATTTCCTATCATTCATTTTCCCCTTCAAATCTATCCCCGTTCTTGGGTAGTATCAATTTTCTTGACCTAATATTTCTGTCTTTGAAAAAAGCAGAAGGATGACACTGTTAAATGGGCCATTTAACCAAAGAATGGCCTGTCAGACATTCTTTTTCTATATATGTAATGAGAGAGATGTATATAGGTTAATGTATGTATTTATAGAGATGAATATTACAGCTATTTTATGATATTTAAGACTAAATGCCACAGTTGTATTTTTTTTAAGTAAGTCTAAACTTCCCTTAAAGGAAAGCTGAGAAAAGTAGTAATTTGGAACTAGTTGGCTTAACTTAAAAAGCTCCCCTGTGACATCGGAGTGTGTTTCATGCAATTGCTTCCTTAGACTTTCTCATTAAAATATTGACTACTCTTTTTCTTCAGTAAATGCTAATCCTGGCTCCCATGTACATGTATTTACATTTCACTGCAGGCAGCCTGCCAGGTTAGAAATAAAACCAATTTGTTAATATCACTATTTCCTTTTCAGCAAAGAAAATATGCATTAAATTAAAGCCTTTTTCTAAAAATAAGAAACGGCTCCTGTTGATCCCAACCAGGTATCTGGCTTAGGTTGTGATGGCTCATCTTTATCAGCCTGCAGTTCTCAGCTCTTCTCAGCTCTGGCTATGTCTGTGCGACACTCTGGATTCTAAAAGACACATCACAGGCCCCAATTTAGCTCAGCCCCATTCTCTCCTTCCACACTGTTGCACCTTTACTAGTCCCTGCCAGTAACTATCCAGAGCACAAAACACTATTTTTTAAGAATGTGAGCAAATATGGTTAATTCTGGCTGATAACATGCTGCTTTGCCGGAGTATTCTCCCCAGAAATCCTAGAAATCTATGAACTGTAAGAAAGCTCCCATTTGATTTATGATTCATAAGTGGATCATTGTTATTAAAATCCACAGGAGCCCTTTGTTCATTTAGTCATTTTGAGGGCCACCCATCATGCACTTCCAAACACTATTTTGCACATGAGCATCTTCCTGGAGCCCATTGCTGTTTCTTAAACAATCCTTCTGTAGAAAGCAACTAATTATGCAACTGTGCATCAAGTCGTATTAGTAACTATAGAATGTTTGTGCACATTGCATTATCTAAACTTGTGAAGTCAAGTGAATTTTCAATAAAGCTAACAAGTTATTAACCTATTAGCATCCTTTGCCGACTGGATACTACTCTTTGTTGAATATTTTATTTATGAAGTGGATTAATTGATATTTACTTTTGTTTCTGTAATCCATAAGGAATAAAGAGTCATATGTAAATGTCACTATCTAGTTGGTGCTGGGAGAAGGGAAATCTGGCATCTAAAAATTGGTGCACATATGCTGTTAGTTTCTCCTGATTTTTCTCATTTCTTTATATTTTCCCTATTGTTTTCCTCTATTGTCAAATTTGCCCTTTGCTCTAGCAAGACGGGAAGAATAAGGTCTTAACAATATTCGCATTCCATTTCTACTTTGTGAAAATACTAAAGAAAGAAAAGTTTTAGCCTAAGTAGTTGGCCGATTACCTCCTTTCTTGTTTTGTCTTAACATCAAGGTTTGGGGTCCTCAGCTCTTTACTGTGCAGATTCTATAATGGTCATCAAAGTTAGGGACCATTTTTGCTCATGGGCCCTTTCATCTTTTATAATTTAATCCCATCTTATTCCCATTCATTTTCATTGGAGCTGTTGGCCTCTCTCTTGTATCATTGTTTTTGTACTTCAGATTGGTATAACATCATGTTCATTTCCTAAAATCCTGAACAACCTTGAGCTGGGCACATACCAAGAGCTAAGCGGTCCTTCTTTTAGAGTCTTTGGTCCTTAAAGTAGTCAGCATTGAGATACTTTTCGGGAAGACACATTAACAGTACAATGTTGTTCCATGAAGAAAACCACCTCATCCAGCTGGTAAGCAATTTATGCCCTGAAGCATGAAGATTTCATAGCCCTTGTAATTTTATCCTTCCTGGTGTCACTGCAGGTGCTGTTTTTATTCATATAAATATTTAATCTTCTATAAAACTTATTAAGCTGTTGGCCTCAATAATATTTTTTGGCAGCGAGTTCTCTAGGTTAAAGGGACACAGTCAAGTACAACAGCTTAGCTCAAGATCACAGTTTTAAATAAAGGTATGAAAGGTGATTTTCTGAGATTTAAAAAAAGACTCCAGTAAAGCTGTTTGGGGTTCAGCTATGACATTTCCCAATAATGCTGTCACAGACTCAGTAGCAGTGAGGTGGTATCTGAGAGACCAGAAAGCAAGCTCAGTTGAAACTACAGTGAAAGCAGTTTATGTGTTTTTCTAGACCTAGTGAAGAAGAAATGCAGATAAAATGTATGGGCAATGTTCTTCACTTTCTTAGGATTCAGGCCTTTACATTAAGCTTTCTACATGACTTTTAATTCATGGAATTATTAGTCTTCCCTAACCCTTCCAAAGTAGTTGACTTCTTTTGATGGATACATCTTTCCTTGTGAAAACAGATGAGCTTTCTTGACAGAGTCTCTTGGTTGGTTGGAGTACCAATCAGTAGTGTGTGATGATGTCTTCTAATTCCTTTTAGACAATTATCTGGAGATCAAGTGGAAATTTCTCCAGTTGAATTCAGCTTAGTCAGATACACTTTGGAAAATTTAAACATAAGTAACTTGACTTATATGCATTGACTATCCAAGTGGATCTGAATTAACTCTGGAGTCATATATTTCTTTATCTTTCTGGATATTTATAGCGGCTTTTGACCTTGAACATGATGGGCACTTTAACTACCAAAATAATCTGGCATACATAGACCTAGACTGGCTTAGAGGTGGTACAGATGAGTTGGTCTTTTTTGACAGCCTTAATATAGGAAGCTTATGATTTCCAAGGAGGAAAAATGAGCATACATGTCATTAGTAGAACATAAACCATGAGATATATAAGGAAGTTATAAATTATGAGAAATTATAAGAGATGTAGAAATTCAGAGAAGGAATTGGTTATTGTTGCCCCAAATGCATCAGGAGAAGATGGTATATAAACTGGATCTTTAAGATTCCTGAGATTTGGACAAGAGGAGTAAAAGTGAGGGGAAGAGGAGGTAACAAGTAGTATAAGCTAAGACAAGGCTCTATTTAATAATGACAAAGCTTCGGTGTAATAGATTTTGTGACTCCTAAAAAGATTCTCACCTAAAGAATCATGAATGCAGTTAAGTGTTAGCTCAGTCCATATTATACAGAACTATAGTTAGTGCTAATCTTCTTTTATTGATTGTTATTCTTCCTATTGATATAATTATTTAAATTATTCCCGTAGGTTTGAATATCAGGGCCTAGTATTTTCCTCAAACACCTTTAACTCATTTTGCTTACCAGTCCCTTAGCTTCTTAAATTCAATCAGTGACCAAACTGTCACACATGCTGGTAGAATGCAAAATGGTACAGCCACTTTGGAAAGCAGTTTAGTAGCTTCTTAAAAAGTTAAATATGCACATACATATAACCCAGAAAAGCTACTTTTAGAGATTTGCCTGAGAGAAATTAAAACTTCTGTTTATACAAAATCTGTTTATGCACGTTTATAAAGTGGCTTTATTCCTAATCGCCCAAATTGGAAACAGTCCAGATGTCCTTCAACTGGTGAATGAATAAACAGTGGTATATTCATACAATGGAATACTACTCAGCAATAAAAAGGAATGAACTACTCATGTTTGAAACAACGTAGATGAATTTCAAATGTGTTATGCTAAATGAAGGAAGCCAGACTCAAAAATATCCATACTGTTGATTCCATTTAATGGCATCCTGGAAAAAGCAAACCTATAGGGTAAGAGAACAGATTAGTGGTTGTCAAGGACTGGGGCTGGGGCAGGTGGGGGAAGAGTTGACTAAAAGTACAGGGACTTTGAGGGGAGTAATGGAACTTTTCAGTATCCTGGTTGTGGTGTTGGTTACCCGACTATGCATTTGACAAAATTCATAACATAGTACACTAAAAAGAGTGGATTGTATTCCATGTAAGTTATACTTCAGTAAGCCTGACTTTAAAAAAGAAGTGACCAGCAGTCTGATGTTTACATATCTGACATTATGACTTCACACTGATGCCCTGTGTTAGCATCTTTAGTGCTTCACACAATAATGTGTTCTCCATCTTAAAAGGTTTTATATATAAACTTCCAATACCCTTTGAAGGAATTTTTTAAAACTCCCTTAGAATTTTGGTAGAGATTACATCTCTATCATATTTCACGATAAGAGTTCTCTTTGAAATACAAGAATTTAATATATAAATAAAGAAGCACCACTTTATAAGGGTCGAGTATTTCCTACATAAATAGATGACTCTTTTGAGACATGGATATGACATGATGGAGCTCATGTAACTTCTTTATAGTGTGAGTTACAGATCTACAGGCCTTCTAGGATGTGGAGATTTGAACCCTTTAAACCAATCTGTACATCCACTTTTTCACATATGAGTAAACTCTTCAGTTCATTGTCTCCAGAGTTACACTCAGACTGCTTAAAGGTTATTGAAAAAAATAACAAACTCATGTGGTACAATAAAAAATTACTTGTTCTTTAATGTAAGGCGTTAATGTAAGGACAAACCATCTATGGTTTTAAAAGTTGTTTGTATCTCATTTGCTTCTAAAATGGATTTGAGGTGGCTCCTCTTAGGAAAGCAGATCTTCTGAAATGTATCCATTTTGCTGGGTCACATTCCCACTTCTTTACTCTTCCCTTTGCTAACACAATCTCTTCGTATCATCTTGGGCAACTGACTGCCCCCTTTCTGGTCTCAGTTTCTCTTCTTAAACGTTAGGGGAGAAAACGACGATCTGAGAGATCACCCTCTCACTGGTCTCCAAGTACTCGTATCCCCTTTCATTACATTTATCACACTATTGAATTAATTACTTGTTTATTCATCTCTAGCATTAGACTATAAGCTCTGTGGGACCACAGTTCTCTTATTCACTGTGGTATCCTCAGCAGACAAGCAGCACTAGCAAAATACTTGTTAAATGAATGAATGAATGAATGAATGAAGGGCATTTGTCATCCCTAATGGACCCCAGTTGTGTTACAGACTACATGTTTATACCATTCTACATTTTAAATTAAATACCTGTGGAAATAACATAACTAACTACCGTCTACCTGCAAAATATTATTGGTAAGAAAAAGCAAAGTTATCACCATTACAGTTATTTTTGTTTTGTGTGTATCTGAATGATTCGTTAAAAATTCCTCTTTCATACATGGTTAATGTATTTACCTATTTCTGTTGGCTGGGATGTAAGTAGGTGGCAGCTCCTTCAAATGACTATTGTATACAGTTTGCGCTGTGTTTCCTCTTAGTTGATGTATGAGGAACACCAAATGTATAGTTGGTGGAGGATCTCTTGACATGCGCACGAATGTGATTGCTCCTTAGGATGGAAAGCTCAAGATAGCAAATACTATAGAATTTCAAATTTCATTATAGATCTATGGTTATTCGTAGATATTGATTGATTTGTTTAATCAGTTTTAATCACTGAATCAGGGACTAGCATTTGAATTCATTCACTCACTCACTCATTCATTCATTCTAAGGACTAGCATTTTTAAAAGTAGGTTTCTTCAAGGATATAAATATGTGACCATTATGTACACCTTATATATACTATATATAGCACTGTGCTGTATACAGAGCCTTTAACTTTAAATTAAACCATCTTGGATTTTTATATTACATATTGATTCAATTGTCAAACCTAGTTCCTCCATTTACTGTAGTTCTTTGTTCTTAATGGGAATTTATGTCAGGACTGAACAGTGCCAGGGCGTCCCAAGAATCTCCCCCAGAAGACAAGATTGCCAGACATGCAGAAGGTCACCAACACTGCTTGGCGAAGTTACATTGCCTCCTGGTTAGCAGCAGTTCCTGGTTCAGTTTGGAAAACAGTGACTTGCCGAAGGATTTTCTTTTTCTGCTATTTTCTTTTTCTTTTCCTTTTTAAAACTACTTTCCCTCCCCATAGAAAAATTATTTTTACCCAGTTCTTTCTGAAAATAATATATCTATTTAGAGAATAATGTAAGATCACTATGCCATATTTCCAAATGGGCCATGTTCCCTGAAGTCCCACTAGGCTCTGCAGCCTTTTGAGTCCTTTGAGTACAGATGATAAGTGTGTTAAGGCATGAGATTGGGATGAGAGGTGGGTACAGGGAGTAGAAGTTAACTTCCCCAACGAGAAAGAAACGCTGCTATATCCTAAGCCAGTCCAATGCCTTCTTAGAGATAGCAGGTTCATAGCACTATCCATCATTGAGTTAGTATCCACTAGTATAGTTTTACTCTGAATTTCATGGCTCATGCTTTCCAAACTTTAGTATCCACTAGTATAGTTTTACTCTGAATTTCATGGCTCATGCTTTCCAAACTGCATTTATTCTTTTGTTAACAAGTATTGATTCACTACCTCCTCTGCCCCAGACACTTTCTGGGTCTTGAGGATACATCAGTATTCAAAATGAGCAAAGTACTTTCCTCTTGCTGTTTTCTGTTATCCTTACAACCCTAGGAAGCCAGTAGGACTTTTATTTATTATTCCCTCTAGGAAATGAGGGCGGGTATGTGGCTTTCCCCTGAGATCACATGTGAAGTTATTAGCAAGATTGGAACTGGAAGCCGTATCTTCGTGCTCCCAGCTAACCAACCTCACCCTTTACAATACCAAACGAGACCTGAGGGTGGGAAGTGGAGGCAGTCACTGTACCCTTTGGATCTTGGCTGTTGCATTTGTTCTTGAACTGTGACCTTCCAAAGGACCACCTACCAGCTTATCTTTGGGAAATGACCTGCCATTTTCAAAAAGCATCAAGGAAAGTCAATTAGACAACAGGATAGGAAGCAAAGTATTGAGTTTTAAATTTTCTTTTTGTGTATTTGGAAAAGAAAAAATATATGATTTAAAGAGAGGTTGTAAAATGAAAACAGTTTTCTCAAACTCATGTCTGTCGAGACGCTACAAATCAGAGTGGCTTTTTCTTCCCCCGCTTCTTTTATTTTTTTTTGGAAGGGGAGGGATGACCCTGCTGAGTTTTGGAGTATGCCTATAGCAGCTTTTAGCAAATCACAATCCCAGCAGTAGGTTCAGCTTTGAAGAAAGATTTACAAATCTCTCACTGCTTTATAAATATCTGCATTTATATCTTAAAGAAGAAGAAAAAAAAGCCCCTCACAGTTGGTCTCAGCCTCCTCAACCTCTCCCCCCACCACTGCCCCTTTTCTTGCCTTCCTCTTTCAGAAATTAAAGATTGTGATGTGTGCAGGAAATGAGGGTCTATAAAATTGTGATAAAATGTTCCTCAAAATTGCCTTTGAATTTTCGCCTTGAATTGCAGGCGAAATGAAATTGTTCGCTTTCAGCATTGCTTTGTTTTGACCCCTTTTTGTGAATTCTCAAAGGAAAGAAACATATTCCCATCTTTTATAGTAATCAAATTTATCTGGCATCTCTCAGCCGCTTGAATTACTTATGCTAGAGTTGGCCAGCCTCAGGAAGACTGTGGCTGGTTTATTTATTTATTGTTCTAAAGTGAGGATTTTTGACATGAGGTTCCCTACATCATCCTACGGGAATATAGGAGAAAAATCGAAGTGCTTTCTGACATTGTATATGTATGTTATACATATATATGCATATATGTTATAAGTGTAAAAGATTTCATCAAATGAGAAATAATGGGAGACTTCATGAACATAGGTCATTTTCGCATGAGAGGGAAAACACTTAATGTTACTGATATAAAATGGTATGTAAAAAGCAAAAAAAAAAAATCTGGGAAAAGGCTTTGCACTTGAACAGAAATTTTAACAATAACTGGTTGTAAACCTATTTAATAACTAGTCGGTTTTAATAAGTATTATTTCCATAACAGGTGATTACATCACCTCGTAATTTGGGGAGTTTAATATGACTCTTTCACATAAGAATGCGGGATCAGAGTGAACATTGACCATCACCTGCAGCCACATTCTGTCAGGCCCAGCCTTGCCTGGTAACTCTGAGTTCTCCTGTGACATGATTCGTTCCTTTCTTTCTATTTCCGGTCTCTCGTATCTGTACTCAAGAAAACCTAGGCTACAGGTGCAAGCTTCTAGAAATCGAATTTGAGTTTCTAAACTAAACTCTCTTATGTTGAGAAAATAAAATAATGTATCAGGGAGAATACATAAATAGTGTGTGGCCTTAACCTCCACTGGGCTCGAGTTAAAAATAAGCTAAGATAAATTATTTTTTGAAATTATTACTAATGCCTCACATATCCTTTATTCAAATCTATGCTTAGAAAACTGTGATGCATACAACCATTGAACTTCTTTCATGAGTGTACCTTTCTAAATTACAGTAAGTTAGCTCTGGAATGCTCTAAACAATACCTCAATTTTTCCTGTGATTTATATAACAATATAAGCAAAACATGTTTATGCCACTACCCACTCTATACTAATTTTTCAAAGGTTTTCATTGTGTGTTTCTGGTTTATTACTTAGACATTTCTTAAATAGGAACTTACACAAAATCTAGGACCCATTCTGTAAAGCTGTTCTTATTTAGATCATTAAGTGGTTCATATACGTTTAAGAAAATATGAAATAAACATCCTTAGGGAAAGGCATGATATGTGCAGTTTGAGCATCTCTTACATATACTCTACTTCTGCAATATTGAGATTTCCGAATCTTTGCACTAGAGGATTGCATGCAAGTCACTCTAACAGATAAGCATTTATCTGTGTATGCACATCTAAGTCGATGAAAATCTTAAGATTAAGCAAAAGTCAGCAAGTTTAGTTTAAGTGGAAAGGTTTGCGTTAATAACATTTACTTTAGAAATATTTAATTTAATAATAATTACCTGTGACTAAACTTGTGATTAATTTATACAATAAAAGATCAACTAACCCAGTTGCACATTTTGCTTTTGATGAAAAAGAGGAAAATTTAAGAAGATTTAAATACAAAAGCATAAGTTTTCACAGCATTTCTTGAGGTGCTAAGATTTCGAGAGGATATAGCATCCTTTATGAGCCGTAAACAATAGATCAGCAATTTGCGTTTCAGTTTCTCCTGTTTCTCCTTATAAAAAAATCTTAACGTTTATATAAATACTTTAATCTACAGAAGAGTAGATTAACATGATTCTTAATCATGGCAGTTTAAGGAAATAGAAGGATGAATATTTATTTGAAATAATTTTTGAAAGAGTTTTCTTCTGTCTCCTCAGAGAAGGCAGCTCTGGTTTGGACACAGTAGTTTAAATGTGTCCAGTTTTGCAGTTGTGCCTACGAATCAATTTAGTTTGGGTTTGTTCACATCTAAAGGAAAGTTAAATGCTGACTTTGAAACTAGGGAAACATTCCATACGTATCCTTTGCTTTCAAAAAGCATGCATTTGACTGTGATCCTTAAAAGCTTTTATTGAACTATTTTCTTTTTCTGTTTGCAAAATTCACAAAGGGCTGTTCTGTAAGCCCTCTTCATATTTTCCCCAGTTTGTCCTAAATTTTGCCTCAGGGGAATAAACAGCAACAGTGCTCAATTTCCCATTCTGAATGTATATGCCAACACAGGGAGCTTTTATTACAAGGGAAGAAATCAAATCATTGTCACCTAAAGTGCTAATTATGTCTGATAAATGTATGGCATACACTTAATGCAAAGAGAGCTTAGGAAATGATACACCTTCCGTAATTACAGTGACCAACCTAGCTCCATCAATCTAAATTTTTTTTCAATCCATGTTCATTTGGGTGGCTTTATTTTTATTAAATGGCTTTCTTAAGCTTCAACAGACCCAGTTGCTGTTAATAAGGAAGCTCACATTAAGTATTTTGGAACTGCCTACAATAAGAGGGTGTGTTACATGATACACCCAGATAAATGTACGCAGATAAACAGGAACCACAGGAGAACACAGTTACATTCTTCTCCCACTGGGGCATGGACTGCAAACTGAGGGTAAAATTTGCCATTCTTTGCTTTCCAAATGAATTTGTGCATCCAGTTAACTACGGATACTATATTTCTATTTCAGGGGAGCCTGAAATCCTTCCATACAGCTGACAACAGACCCTTTAGTCCTTTCCCTGGGGACATTAATGACCTTGTCAGGAGGCATGCTGCCCTCAGAACTTCTGATAACGTTTAGGAATTATTTCTCTTCCCTTGTTTTTCTTCATGAAAGAAAGCCACCATTCTTCTCAAAGCAAAATTGTATGTGGCCTCTAATCAAACCTGACACCCTTATACAAATGAAATAAAAGTAGGTTTTAATTAGTCTGAAAGGATGCTGATTTTTTTATGAAGCTGCTTCAGAGTCCCTCTCCTCCCCAGGTCCTTCAGCAGATACACTTGGTTGTTTTGCACATACATCCATATTTGGCTGCAGAAATGTTGCTTTGGAGTGTGTGTGAAATCATGTCTGTTGTTGGAGCAGATTGGCCCTATCACCTAGGATTTTTGTCCATTAATTGCAGAGCCAGCCAAGGTGCGTACTGTGGGAACCATGCATATTTGGACAGACTCTCATCAGTGTAATCCAACCGAACCTTCTTTTTGTTATTTTTGCTTTTTTTTTTCCTTACCTCTGTCTCTTTCTCCTTATCTATCCTTAACTCTTAATCTCCTTAGCTCTTCTTCACCTCTCACATTTTTTCCAGTTATTGTTGCTTTCTTCTCATGTTGAATTTTTAGCTCTAAAATCTGTATTTTTGAAAACGGTAGAGAGGCTCAGAACTCTTCTACTTTCTTTTGATTACCTGTCTGAGGATGTCTGTGGATTCAGGGGAAAGTTAGTGCTACCTGATTGAACAAAAGAGTTTGTGGTAAATATTGAATTCTCCACTTATTTTTACTTTTTAAATCATAATTACAATGCCAGAATTCAGTTTTGGTTTTTATAGTTATACAAATAGGTAAATCTTGAATAAAGATACAGATTTATATAACATATTGTTTTAGTTAATAGTTGTGTACTAAATTTTCAAATTGTCAGTTTATCTGAGCTTGCTTAAAAAATGTAATTCTAAATTGCAGAAGGTTTGGTATCATTAAAATGGTAAACATATTTAGATTTATTCAGTTGGATTCTGATTAATTAGATGGGATGTTAGATCATATAAAAGATTCTTAAATAAAGCAAATTAGAAGGATTTTCATTTTAGCCTGAAAAATTCTCAGTGTAAGAAATATTTTAAGGAAATTTCAGTGCATTAAGAGACTAGTATTTCCTGAAATTTGTATGTTATACTTGAACATATTTATAGTAGTCGAAGAAATGTGATGTTAATTGTAATACTATATTATCACAGTATATGTACTTCTCAATGATATTGTAATCAGCCTTAGAAAACTAAATAAAAGTTTATTTCACAAAACCGACTTCCCAGAAATAATAAAGAGGTGCTATAATTTAAGTTCTTAATTATAGAGTTTGTTGTAGTCAGGACTAATTTCATTTATCAGTATATTCCCGGGAGAAATAAAAACGTGTCCACACAAAAACCTGTATACAAATCTTTCTAGCAGTATTATTTATAATAGCCAAAATGTGGTAACAGCCCAAATGTTTATTGATTGATGAGTGAATAAACAAAATGTGGTATATCTATACACTAGAACACTGTTTGATCATAAAAAGGAATGAAGTACTGATACATAGTATAATCTGGATGAACTTTGTAAACATAATGCTGAGTGAAAGAAGCCAGACACAAAAGATCATATCTTATATGATTCCATTTATATGAAATTTTCAGAAAAGGCAAATTTATATAGACAGAAAATGAATTGGAAGTTGCCTGTGGTTGGGGGAGGGGGTGATGGAGTGTTTGATGGCGATAGTTAAAAGGCACTGAGTTTCTTTTTGGGATGACAAAAATTGATTGTTGCACAACTCTGTGGCTATACTAAAATCCATTGAGGCTTCCTTTTTAGTTAGGTGAAATATATGGTATGTGAATTATAGCTTAATAAAGCTGTAACAAAAAAACATTAGGACTTGTAGTTGCATTTTTATATCTTAAATGCTAATGAGCAAAAGAAAAAATCAATTACTTTTGAAAAAAGAAAATTATCTTTTGTTTAGATATTTTGGCTAGAGTGAAATTACTGAGTTAATCTAGCTAATATATTATGCATATAGACATTCTATCCTAGGACTTGCAATTTTGTTATAACAGACATAATAATATATTTTGCGAGTGAAACTTTGCAAATAATTCTTTTATATTGACTATTTTGAGCATTTCAAAATAAATCATGTTGAAATTTAGGAAGAGTGAGAAAAGAGTAATCAGAACTCGAATCGATTGTTATTTTAAAAAATGTATATAGTACTAAGCCTTACTAAATTTAAATATAGTTAGAATATTTTAATTTTTATTTTAAAAATTATAAAATAAAAATTATAAACTAGATAATTGCAGCAGTACTCTTTTTTTTACTTTTTTGAGTATAAAACTTGGCATCCATTCAGAAAACATATAAAACATATTTATCTATACATATATATATTCATATTTGATTTACTAGATAAATATAACTCCTGTGCATCTACCAACCAGATGAAGGAACAGGTCACTGTCTGCTCCTTGGAGACTCCTCTGTTCCCTCTCCAATGTCAATCCCTCCATCTTCCCCAAAGATAACCCCCATCATACTTGTTGAGATAATCATGTCCTTGCATTGGTTTAAAGTTTTACCACATATGTATGCATCCCTAAGCAATATGATTTAGTTTTGTCAGTTCTTAACTTTATATAAATAGAATAACTTGGTAATAATTTGTTATTTGTTTCTTTTTGTCAACATTATTCCTGCAAGATTCATTTAAGAGAAGGATCTTACTGAAGGCATCTATCTTATTCTGTAAAGGGCCAGATAGTAAAAATTTTTGGTTTTATAGGCCATACGGTTTCTGCTGCAGCTACTCAGCTCTGCTATTGTAGCTGAAAGCAGTCATGGACAATATGTAAATGAATGAGAGTGTTTGTATTCCAATAAATTTTATTTACAAAACAGACCATAGTTGAAGCTATAGTTCACCAATCCCTGACTTTAATGATTGCAAAGCCACAGTTTATTCATTTCCATTATCACATAGTAGTCCTTAATTATACCAAAATTCATTCTTCATTGGGTTGCTTTCAGTTTGGAATATTGCAAAAATGCTTCTATAAACATTCTTTTATATTTATGTTGGTGTGTATATATGTCGAAATAGAGATAATGGGTCACAGGGTACGACATCTTTAGCTTGACAATAAAATGTCAAATGATTTTTCAAAGTCGTTTTTTCAATTTATAATCTCACTAGAAATGTTTTAGAATTCCCATTATCCAACAGCTTCCTCCACACTTGGTAATGTTAGACTTTAATTTTAGCCAATTTAGTGATAATGTTATCACTTTGTGCTTTTTATTTGCATAATTGCTATTGTTAATGAGATTGTGCACCTTTCACTATATTAGATTTTTGAAATAACCTTTTGGTTAGATTGATCGTACTTATTCAGCATTTTTTGATGTTACTGAAAATGGTATATTTTTCATTTTATTTTCTAACTTTTGCTGATATATAGAAACACAAATGATTTTTGAGTATTGATTTTATATCAGGAAACTTACTAGAATCTCATTAATTCTAATAATATGTCACTAGATTATTTTGAACTTTCAACATATACAATTATATCATCTGGGAATAATGACAATTTAGTTTCATCTTTCTAATTTTTATATACTTTATTTCTTATTAACCTTGTATTCATCGAGTAAAGCCAAATTAATCATAATATATTTTTGTATATTGCTAGAGTTGGTTAGAAAAAAATCTTTTTAGAAATTTTATATCTATGTTCATGAGTCATTAGGAGTTGGTATCAAGGTAAAAAGAATTGGAGAAGATTTCCATTTTTTTCTAATTTTTGGTTAAATTTTTTGTGTAATAGTGTTTTGCTCTTGTGCTTGAATGTATGAGAGAACTCACTGGTGAAACTATCTGGGTCTAAACTCTTTTGTGAGAAAAAATTTTAATGCTGTTTCAGTTTTCTTAATAATTGTAAGGTAGTTACCTAAATTGTTAAATTTTCTAATGCTTTTTTCTTGTATTTAATTTAAATATTTAAATGTACTGAGAGAAAGTTTTTAATGAATTCTTTTATTTTTCTGATGATCGTGGCATCTATAGTCATGCTCTATTTCACCTTGAATAGTGCTTTCTTTAGTGGCTCTTTCATTGTCTTTACATTTACTGCTAAATGTTTTGCAATGTTATTCTTCTCTAAGAACAAACTTTTTTGATATATCTTTATTCGATTTTATTAAATCCAATTTATATATATATATATTTTTATTCCTCCCACTTTTAATTTCTTTTTTTGCTTTTAATTGGTTTTTCTTTTAAGCTATTTTTATTTGTTTAGAAATTGATAATTAGTCATTACATTTCATAAAATTTCCAAGTATTTCCTTATAAAGTTATACTGCTTTAGCTATTTCCTAAGAAGTTTTGATGTGTAGTATTTTTTCATTGTCATGCATTTCTAAATGTTTTCTAATTTCCATTATATTTCTTTGTCGAACCATGAGTTATCTTGAACTATGTTGTTTTTAAATTTATAAACTTATGATGGAATTTCCTGGTTTTATTTTTTTTGTTTAATGATTTTTTAGTTTAATTAAGGTCTGGTCAGAGAAAATACTCACTATAATTTCTATTCTTAGAAATTCTTGAGACTTGCTTTATAGATCAGCATATGATGAATTTTTATAAGTTTTCCATGTGTTCTCGGGAAAGCTGCATTTGGTATAGTGCCTCCATATAGGTCATTGGGTATTGTTTATCTGGTTTTTAATCATGTTGGAATCTTTTGTATCCTTATGGATGCTTTCTGTCCATCCAATAATTAGCAGGAAAATTGTGAATTTAATCTTTATCATTATAAAGTGACATGCTTTAACAATGCTTTTTGTTTTAAAATCTATAGTTGGCTTGTACAGCTATGCCATTTTTCTTTTGGTTTATATAACTATGTTCTATCTTTTTCCACCTTCCTGGCACCAACCTTTTGTATCTTTATTTTTCATATGGCTCTTATAATCATCACGTATTGATGTTGTTTTTATCCAGTCTGACAACCTTTGTTTTTAATTGGAGCTGTTAGTTCATTTATATTTACATGTAATGTAATCAGTGTTACATTTGGGCTTAAATTTGTCATCACTTTGTAATCTCTCTTCCAAATTATATATTTATTTTTCACTTTTCTTGCCATTTTTTGGATTATTTTTCATCATTACTATTATTCCTTGTAGTAGGTTGGAAATTATACTGGTTTGATTCTTTTATTTATTTTTCCTAAAAATTTC
>NW_011889264.1:1013787-1059548 GCF_000151845.1 Pteropus vampyrus
TTTTCAAGCTTCATTTTTCTTTAACCTTGATAAGCATAGGTGTTTTATATTCTGTGCCAAATAATTCCAGTTTGTAATTTTTCTCATTTGTCTTTGTCTATTTTTCTTCCTATGGTGCCATTTTCCCATACGTGCTTGAATTTTTTTTTATCTGAGCTGCTTATTTTCCTTGAAAATAATTATTTGTGGGCATTATTTGAGACCTAGGATAAAAGTGGCTCTCTCTATAGATGATTTGAATTTATTTCAGCAAGATACCTAGGAGGATTATCTTCAAGACCATTCTAAATTGAATTCTTGGCATTAGGATTTTTAGATTACTTAGCTGATATGAATTTAGCCTGCAAATCCAAGTGAGGATAGCTTTTTTGCTTTTTCCTCAATGTCATTTTTTCTTCCAATTCTATGTAGTGCTAAGGCAACTTTAATTCAGACTCTGAGAGTGAAGAGAGCTGGATGGGTTTACTTTTCACTAATTCTTATTCTGAGAGTGTGAGCTTTTGGGAATCCAGTTTAATTTGGAGAAGTTTGCTTGTTTAGAACATGCCCATAGGACAAAAGAAATTTTAGTGCTCTGCTTCCTTTTCTGGGTTTTTGCTTTCTCTGATATTTTGAACTAATTTTTTTTACTGCTTTAGCAGATCTTTGATAATCTTAAGTTACTTAAAAAAAAAGTCCAGTGTCATTTGTGATTATTTTCAGTGGGAGGATTGATCCAAATAACCTAGCCTTCCATAATCTCAGAAAGTGAAGTTTTAAGCCTGGTTTTTCAAAAAGAGACTCTTATTTGAACCACCAGTTCTGGTTGTGAATAACAAACCCTGTTCTTCAACTTCGCGATAAAGTCCAGAGCCAAAGATCGAAGATATATGATCGGACCCTCTCATTTTAAGATCCCAACTCTGACTTGGTGGGACACATTAGTCCTCAAAGGTATGCTTGTGATTATTTTCCTCATCTTAAAGATAAGTTAACTGAGGCACAGATAAGTAAGTTGTTTATCATCACACGACTTTTTTTAAGTGATAGAGCTGTAACTCAAACCCACATCTGTTTGAATCAAAACCTGTGCTTTCGATCATACATGTAGTTCCTGTTACCAGATTCAAAATCATTCTAACTGCCCTTTTGATTTTACCACTCTGCTTTGGACTTTGGTCTCATATAAATTATTTCTACACACAGTCTCTGTAGGCATAGGCTGCTTTTTGCCCAGCTCTTTGTATTTAGCCCCAGAAATTTGAGAAATAACCATTAGGCAAGGTTATTTAAGTTCCATAGATGTTATGAAGAGTCTAACTAGTTCTGCATTGTACCAGATGTACTGACCCAAACTCTCCATAACTATTAAAGTCTATAGATAAAAACGTTTATTAAGACCCTTTCTTAATATAAAGCTTGTATATATTCTTTATAGAGTATCAGAATATATAAATGAGCAAAACCAAGAAAATAGAGAATACCTGTCAAAGACCATCACTTGGAAATCCTTCCTGCATATACACATGCTCTATATTTACATTTATATTCTAGAAGGGAATTGTGCAATGCATGCTGCTTTATAGTTAGGTTGGCTGCATGGTATCACGTGCCTTAATGATGATTACATGTTGAGGGAACAGTATAGATTGAGATTAAAGCCAGAGAACAACAGGAAATCAGGCCAGAAGCTTTTTCTAAGATATTACAAGCTTGACTTTGGGGAAAAAAAGATACAACTAGTATAATATGACTTATTTTCCTAACTATTTTCTAATATTATGCAGCAAATCATTACTTACCCGTGGAACATTATTGTAAAGAAAGAACACTAGTTCTGTCTGAAGCAGATAGTTATGGTGGTTAACACAGAATGTATTATTCCACGTGAGTAAGTACTATTGTGGTACTTTGTTCCTGTTGATTTTTTTCTTCTGAGTATAGGAGTTATTTCAAAGCATATAACATTGAAAATGATAACCATCATGTCCAAATATAAAGATACTTGCATCTAGAGAACTTTTTAACATCTCATTTAAAGGCTCTGAAAAGTATTCTTTACTTCCATTAAACATTTGAAAATTAGAAAATGTTGAAGAGCAAAGTTACCCATCCCAAGAGTGGAGATGATTTGGGAGGACAAGAGCTGATTGTTGCAAAGAAGTTGATATGTTTCCAGTCGAAGGACTATAAACAACTGTGGAAAACTTAGAGTGGAAATTGTCCAATAGTGGGACAAGTAAAACTATAATTTTTCATTTTATATTAGTGAAATGCTCTGTGATTTTTAAAGCCCTTGCTTACATATACTTTTTTCTAGTCCCGTATACCCAATTTATAACAAGTCATTCAATTTCTCTGAGAGTGTTTCATTCACTGAAAAATTAGTACTTTATGTTATTTCCAGATATTTGCTATTATTGAGACATTTATGGCATTGGGCACCCTCCCACATATCTTGGCGCATTTGAGCGAGTGTTCCTGTAGTATGGATTCCTAGCAGAGAAAACTTTATGTCAAAGAGTATGCATATTTAGTATTTTGATAAACAATTACCAGATTATCCTCCAAAATGTAGTACCAATTTACATTCTCACCAAGAATGTATGACAGACTACACTTTCTGCCATTTGATATTATTTTTTCCAGCTTTATTGAGATATAATTGACACATAATATTGTTATTAACACTTATTTTTTAAATCAGATAGATTAAAATATAACATCACATTATTTTTCATTTTGTTTCAGTTAGTACTAGTAGGTTTGAACAAAGTTCATGTTTGTGGTTGATTTATATTTTTCTATTACGTTTATTATTTATTAATAAATGTCCTTCAGGGATGTTTAAAATATAAACGTTTTGTCTGTTCAGGACCATGCATCAGTAAGCCTAAAATTATATTTATTTATTTATTTTTTTCCAATCTGCTGTTCTTGACTGTGACCTGGAAACCCTTTTAGAACTTTTTCTAAACTATGATGCAGTTTCTATCATTTTAGAATTATTTATCTTTTGAAATTTGATACAAACAGCATAGACATATGCCCGATTTGCCTGAAACAGTTCTGTTTCTTATATTGTCCCAACTTAATTATAATAGTACCATCTTTCACTCTCCAAGGTGTGCAAGTTTGAGTGATAAATTATATGGTCACTCTAGGAGGAGTTCAGTTGTAAGACTGGCTGAACTCGATGCATTTGCGGGATGTGGATCTTACGTAGCATTTTAAATTTCTCATGTGGTTATCGTATATTTAAATTTTTTTGTTTAATTTCTTTTTGAGCCAACTTGGTAAGTCATATATTTTCCTAAAAAAATTATCTATTTTACTTAGGTTTTGAAATTTATCAGCATACAATTTCATAAGCATCTATTTTCAAGTACCTTATAAGTTTCATCTCATTTTGGCTCCTGTATATGTGTAAATAGATCCCTTTTCTATTTCCTGATATTAATTATGTCTCTTCTTTTTTGCCAGATGTTTGTCTATTTTATAGATCTTTTCGTTAGGATATCAAAGTTAGTGTATTTTTCTTTTCTAATTTATCTCTGCATTCTTTGAACTTATTATTTTCTAGCTTTTTAAATGGAATGTCCAGTGAGTTTATCATTCTTATTTTCTGTGAAATACAATATAGAGTATAAATTTTGAGCTATGTACCACTTTGGCCACATCTCTGAGATTTTGAGGTGGGAACTCTTATATAGTTTGTAATCTCTAATTGGTCTATAATTTCAGTTTTGATTTTGCAACTGTCTTTATATGTCAGTAGATGTATATCTACATTATTTTAAATTTCCTGATAGCATTCCATTATAAATATATACCCTACTTTCTTTAATCTATCATCTAATTTTGTAATTTTATACAGTTTCCTGTTTTTCATTATAATAATGTTACAAAAATGTATTTATTCATTAGTTCACCTACTTCTTTAGAATAAAATTTTAAGAATGGAATTTTAGCCATTTTTTCATATTTTGATACACATTTCAAATTTCTCATAACATTAATTTTCAAACTTTCATCAGCAATGCATGAAAATGCTTATTTCCTCACATCACAACACTGAAAATTACTGAGTTTTGGCTTTAGAAAATGAGTTTGAATTTCTTACATAGAGGCCAAGGTATAGCTAACTCTATGGAGTTACCATTGCTTCCAACACTGATAGGGTTAGAAGAGGAAGGAGTGATACTATGTATCAAAATGTCAGATCTGGAACGTACCTAAAAAATGGTCTCACTTAACCATCTTATTTTTACATATCAGAAAATTAACCAATTTTTAATGGTTTTAAAAATATTTCTATATTAAAAAATTCTCAAGTAAATGTTCCCAAAGCATCATTATTAAATGTTTATTATGCTAGTTGAGTTATTTATTTCTATAAAGAAAGCAAAACATGACATGTGTATGTATACATCTTTAGTCATCCACATGTATTCACTGCGTGGTAACTAGGAAAAAAGTATAAATGTTTAAAATAAAGGTGTATAGTTCAAGATGGTCATTTAAATGCTACATTTGGAACCCGCAAAAAAGTATTTTTAATTATTGTTAGTAAAAAGACAACCAAGATTTTATTAGTGAAAAGCCTTCCTGTTCACCAGCTTCTCCAGTATTACCTGATTGTTTAACAAAAATCCATCATTTTAGCTACATGGAATGCCAAAGCAAATTTAACAGTTGACCCTTCTCTCCACCTCTACTTCTCCCAAACTATGGTCAATTGATTTATCACACCAATAAGTCAGGGATTCTGTCATCAATCTACTCATTCTTTTATCAAATAGGTCTCCGTGCCAAGTCCTGCTGTGGGTCCTTTGAAGAAAAACGTGAAACATATTGTGGCTTTGAGGAGAGAGTCACACACATGTAAACACTACTTCCAGTGGCATGAGAAACACACTATCATATGGGTTTGTGTGCAGTGCATGGAATAATACATAGAAGGGAGCCTCGAACTATTTGGGAGAATTGAGATGTTTTCACAGAGCTGGTTGGAAGGAATAATGCGTGCAAAGTCATAGATGTAGAAGAACCTGTCCTATATAGGGAATTGCATTTCTTTCAACTGATTGGTAATTAGGAAATGAAAGAATAGGGAATTAGTTCAGTTTTCAGTACCTATGAGATAACAAAAGGGAGATGAATGGTTATGCTTCAGAGCTTTAGGCAAAGAAAAGGTTTAGGAGTCATCACATGTGTTTGCAGTTCAACACCGCTAAAAAGAGAAGATCTATAGACTGAGAAGAGAAGGAGATTGAACCAGAACCCCAGAACCACCCATGTTAGGGATTAAGCAGAAAAGGAGTATTATTTGTGGGTGAGTCTTAGAAAGAACATGATGGGTAGATTAGGGGTATAGTCCCGCCTGTGGAAAGGTCAATTAACCTTAGGTCTAAACACAGCTTGTTAGATTTGGCCATTAGAAGATTTTTTTTTTTCAGTGTGATAATAAGGATGCAAACCAAATAGCAAAACAATTTCAAGTAGAAGATTTGAAGGGAGATGATGTGTAGATAATCCTTTCAAGAAGTATGCGGGTAAAGAGAGAAGGGCAAGGGATGGGACACAACTTAGAGAGAAGTAGAACCAAGGAAGAGCTTTTGTTTTAGGGAGAAGTTAAGCATGCTTATAGACTAGAGAGAAAAGAGGTGATGAAGAGATACAGCAGGGAGATAGAACTTCAGGACCCTGAGTATTCTGTTAAGAAACTAATATGACAGTCCCTCAACTTACCTTGTACCCTATGTTAACAGAAACCTTGGAATTACTGGAAAGGAACACTAGGACAACTTTTCAAATTGAGTTTTGAAACAGTCTTTAGCAGGGAGAAAAAGATAGCGTCACCTTAATGGAACATGATTTTAAACATAATTCAATTTGTCTCTGGCTGTAAATGAATGACATTTAAGAAAATTGTGTTGTGCTTTGCATCATAGCCAAAGCAGTAGGTAAAATGATTTTATGCATCAGAGTCTGGTTTATTTGCTAAGTTGGTGGTCATCTTTGGATACTGGTTATAAAGTCTCTCAGCATAAATTTTGTTATGATTGAGCAGAGGGAAATCACTATCTTTAAAAATATCACCAGAAAAAGATTCATTTGTATTTGTAACCTTGAAGGACTGATCTCATTTACAATTTTAACTAATAGCCATTCCCAAAAAGTTATATAAAAAACCAAATCTCTTGATGATTTCTTCAATTACTGATAAAGACCTTTAGTATGTACTACAGCTCAAATGTCTTAAAACTATTTTGCCTAAAATAATGTTTTGAGTTCCTTTGCAGAAGATGCTGACAGAGCATCCAGATATCAGAAAGTCTATGCCTAGTGCTCCTTTTATATGACCTTAAGAGTTAAACTGCTACACTGGGGGACTTTTCTTTAAAATTAATTTAAGTGAAAATCTCTTCAAATTGTATTGTTGGCTTTGGTGCAGGGCATGAAATAATTTTCCATCCTACCCCACCATTCCTCGAAGGTCAGACTTTGAATTGGGCTGTTACTGTCTTGCCACAGAGTTTCCAAGCTACGTTAATTTTGGGTCTGCTGTTGATGGATGGAGCAGTTTGAATTCTGACATGCAGCAGGCCGACTTGAATGACCTGCAGAGGCAGATGTCAGCTTGTTATTTCATGCCTGTTTGTCAGGAAGGAAAAACAGCATCTGTTCAGGCTGCTCTATTCTGGGGTGCCTACATGGGAGTGTGCAAATGTGTGCTGCACTTAATACAGGTTATGGGAGCAGGATGTGGGATTAATATAACACATTGGCATGTAAAGGAACATGTGAATAGCATGTGTATTATGTTTTCATATGGCATTTAATACTTTGGTGTGTATGAATACTTCGTGTGGATGTAAATAGAGCTCTGAATCTTTGAGTATATACACTATAAAACTGCTTTATGTGTAGAGGGGTGTATCCATTGATTGTATACTCACACATCTTTCTGGACATATATTCTTCCCATTGAGATCACTGAATGTATCAATATGGCATAAATAAAAACAGGGCACGTGTGGATCCGAGATGACCAGGAAAGCAACGCTGTAGAGTTAGGACGGTGAAGCTTGGAAGGAGGAAGTGGAACCCAGAAAAGGTACAGAAGAGAGGCTCTACCTATATCCTGGTGAAGTCTTAGAGCAGACCTGAAGGCAAAGGACAAAGCATAGGGTAGGAATAGTGTAATGGGCCATCTGATAAAATAAAAGAAAGTGGCGTTTCACTGGGAATCAGAGCTGCTTGCACGAGTGACTTGAAATTACTGCAATTTAGGAATCACTGAGACTTGTGTCCATCCAAACCCGAGGACCTCCTTCCCTTCTTAAGCAGCTGACCTGACAAAGGAGGAACCTGTTAGGCAGAAGTGTTCTCAGAAAGTCCTCACTTTCGGTGTTCCCTGAAGAGAGGAGTTGGCGGAAGGTTTGGGCTAGCCCTCTCAGTCTCAACCCAGGATTAGATTTACCAACTTTGTATTTGGGGACTTTGCAGAGAGACCAATTTGCAGAGACTGACTTTTGTTTTTTTATTAATTTTATTTTTGTGAAGTAATGCATGCATACAGTTTTGAAAAGTCCAATAATACTAAAGGGCTTATGAATGCAAATAGAAGTTTCATAATCCACCTCTCATCCTAATCCCGTTCCCCACAGGGTGCTGCTTTCCATTCATTTATCTGTCTCTTCTGTTGTTTATATATTTCTACATAATGCTACTGTCTATTCCGTAATTTATCCACTTACCCTTCTTTGGGCTTCTCTTTTAGTAACTGAAGCTTCAGCTCTCCTTTACATCTCCTCCTGTTCCCCCTCTTCTAGCCTCCCTAAATCAGTATTCAGGTTATACCTTTATGCTAAGTACAATGTGTTCTACAGTTATGTTACTTTTCTTACACAACATTTTTTTCACTTGCTTAATTTTTCTTAATTTTCTCAGCAATTTTTTTCAATATGCTCCAATATATTCCTAATTAAATTGTCCATCTAGTCATACCTATCAGAGAGTGTATTTGTTGTGTTTGTTGGGTGGGCAGTCACTGTCTAGGCCTGCTCCAAGGCCACCCACTTTCATTCTCAATTTTTGTTGTCACCTTGAAAATGCCATTTCCCTCTTTCCTGTCTCAAGTCGCTTTTCCTGAATTTTATGCCTTCTTTATTTTCAGTTTTGTCCTCATTTGGTCAGGACATCTCACTAGTGGCTTCCTCAGAAAACATGTATTAAGACATAGATGTTTTGAGAATTTAAATATCTGAAAATATCTTTATTCCACCTCAAAATTGATTAACACTTTGGATATAAAACTCTAGATTTAGAATAATTTTATCGCACATTATTTAAGGCATCGCCCTGTTGTCATCTAGCCTCCAATGCTGCTGTTGAGAAGATAGATGGCATTCTGGTTCCTGTTGCTTTTATGACCTGCTCTTCCCCTCCTGGAAACATCTAGGATCTTTTCTGTTTCCAATGTTCAGAATTTCACAAGGATGTGCCTTAACATAGGTCTGTTTGAATTCAGTGAGCAGGGTACCTGGTTGGAACCCCTGTATCTTCTAGTTCTGAGAAATTTTCCCGAAATATTTCTTTGATAATTTTTTTTACCTCATTTTCTTTTTTTTTTTCTCTTTTAGAGACTTTTGTTAATTGGAAGTTGGACCCTCCTGGATGTATTCTCTAATTTCTTATCTTTTCTCTTCTATCGTGTTTTCATTCTGCTGTCAGGGAAATTTCCTAATTTTATCCTCCTGCTACCTGAGTGGATTTTTAAAAAGAATTTTGATAACATTGCATTCTAGTTTTTTGATTATTCATATCTACGTAACATAACATTCCATTTTTGTGTCATAGATATAATACCTACTTGTGTCTTTCTGATTATATTACTTCTTTTTAAAGGTTTTCTTTTATTTCTCACATTGTTTCTGTTTCCTCAGAGTTTTCTTATAGCAGGTATTCTAGTCTCTGTCATTGTTTCCTCAAATATGTTGTGTTCTTTGACCTTCTGCGGTCAGGAGTGGGGCACTAAAACACTATGGGCTGGCTTTGTCTACTGTAGGGAGGGGTAGAGAATGAGCATTTTTGTTGGGGGTCTCCCAAGTGGTAGATATCTTTTTGACTGTTCAGTTTCTCTAGAGAAACCTCTAATTCCTGGTCTTAAGGGTATACTCCTGGCTGGAAGAAATCTGGAAGCCTGGCTGGGGATGTAGGCCAGGGCAACACTATTTAGCTTACAAACTTTTACTCAGTGTTCCTGTTTCATTCCAGGGCCCAGAATTGCTGGGTCTAGAGCCACTTCTGCTTAAATACCTCCTAAAATAAACCTTACATCTTCTGCAGGAATGAAGCAGGAGTTCTACAGGATGGAGGAGGAAACAAAGAGCTCTAAATGCTCCTTCTGCAAACCAGTCCTCCTATTTTTAGCCTTTTTAGGATTCTGCAAAGAGAGTCAGCTTTTTTATCCCTCTGCAGAAATTTATTTAACTTCATCTGCTCTGCCAAGGAAATTATTACACTTCTCATGGCTTGCTTTCTTTCAAAGATTTGTTGACATTTCTCATTCACTGTTGTCTTCGTTCCCATTTTCCTTGTGAGTATTTTATTCTTTTATTATTATTCCTTTTTTTTTTTTTAATACTCATTACTTTGGCAGGATTGGGCAAGGAAATAGAGATAAAGACATGTTCAGTCTACCATGTTTAACTGGAAGTCCATGAGGCTTTGCCTTCAGACCTCCCTTTAATGCCATCGTATTTGTGCAGGGAAACTCCTGCTTTAAGAGAAGAGAGAAAAATACTCATTTCTCATTCTGACCTTGCCACTGACTCTAAACACAACCCAGTAACATTGCATGTTTCTGTTGTAATATTAACTTTCATGAAAGGATATGGTTAAAACCACTCTCCTCTCAAGAGTATGCCAATAAAAAGCTCTTCAATGACTATTGAGCCTCATGGGGCTACTATAAACCGATGGTTTAGAGATTCTTGGTTTGAAATTTTCTATTTGTTAACAAATGGACTTATCTTCTCCAAAACGTATTAGTGACTTTTCTTGCATAAACAACAGCAAAAAATCAAAAAATTCTCCAGTATAATATATTTAAGCATGGGACTTGGTATTTGCAGATTTAGCCAGGACTTTTAAAAGGAAACGCTGCTGTGAACTTGATTGGGCTATTGATAGAGGTTCTAAGATGTTCTATAGTAGGTTCTTGGATGTGAAGGAGGAGCAGTAGGAGGATTAGAGAATTTTGTTCCTCCACTTCCTTGCAAAAGACCATTACATGGTATTTTTTTCTGCATGGCTTCTCTTCGACGGACCTACACAAGGCCAACCTACCTGTGTGCCTGGAAGTCGAAGTAATTGCTAATATGCAACTCTTCCTTCTTTTTTCATTTGCTTCCCTCTTCTCTTTTCAGCAGGACCCAATGAAGCCTCAGTAGCTCTCATCGAAGTTAAAGCCCACACCCTAAGATCTATTTTCAGATGCCTTTATTCTTACACCAGTGTTTTAGGACCTAAAGAGCCCATGTTGGGAGAAATAAATTGGGTTTCTACTTCACTTAACCAACATTCACTGAATACCTTTTATGGGTCTGGCACTGTTCTTTGGGATGGAGATGTAGAGATGAGTAAATCATTGACCCCCTGTTCTCAGAGAGCAGTTTAATGGAAAACATAGACATTGACCAGATAAAACACAATACAGCAGTTGCTATAACAGATGTTTATTAATGTATTTCACAAACGTTTGTTAAAGGCATGTTATGTTTAAGGTATACTAGATGCTATCATACAAGACTTGGGCTCATAGCCCTTTGAAGTCATTGGAAGGACTTAGGGAAGGGTGCAAGTGAAAGTCCTCAGACCATATGTCTAAATATTAAAAAGTCACAAGTAAAAACCAATCTGTTAAATAAGATACTTGTAATTTGCAGTGCCTAACTGGTCTGATTCCATTTTTGCTTCTTGGCATTACATTCTGTATAAAGCAATCAGATCTCCTAATAAATACATATTAGGTTAAATCAGTTACCTGCCTAAGATCAAATCAATCCCCTATTACTTTCCAGTTTGAGAAAAATTAAAATCAAACTGGCATTAAGCATTCTTATACATATATTTACTTTACATTCATGATTATTGCCATAGAAAAAAATTCGCTAAGAGTATGATAGTTTTATAACTCTTGAACGATATTGCTACGCTGCCCTCAGGATGTCATGTTAAATTTATACTTGCAGTAACAGTATATGAGAAGGTTGGTTTCCTTATACCTAACCTGAGTATTCTTAGTTCTTAGTTATTCTTAGTGCTTAAAAAATATTTACCAATTCGACAGGTAAAATAACATATCGTTTTACTTTTAATCCTCTGTTTACCAGAGAAACTGCAAACAATTTCATATATTTTCTAGGTCTATAATTAACATCTTTTACCAAATTGCCTAAGCTGGTTCTTGTCTTATTTTCTATTGGTGTTCACCATTTCGTACTATGTTTAAGCACTGTTTATATATTACAGATTTTTATTTTTTATGCAGTTTGCTTAATGTGTTTTTCATTTTGTCCTAATCATATTTTTTAATACATATGTTTTACATCTTAGGCTATTCTACAAATCTCTTGCTTGATGGAATGGAATCCTCTCTATTTTTTCTTGCTAAATTATGATATATTGTAAACATTCAAAAAATCATGTAGTAGATAACTACGCACCCACTACCTAACTTTAACACTCTCTCTCTCCTTCTCTCTCTCATATTTAAGTATATTTCTTTGCAGATTATTTTGTTTATTTCCTGTTTTTATTTTTTCATATGAGCTTTCGAATCATTTTGTTAAGTCCTATTCCACCCCAAAGAACCTTGGGGATTTTTATTGTAATTGTGTCAATTTCTAGATTTATTTAGGTGACCTCAACAGCTTCACAGTTGTATATCTTTCCATATAGCTGCAAACATGACTGTTCTCTATATCTATTTACACCTTTCTTTATGTTTCACTGTAAAATGTTTCAGTTTTTACTACACAGTTACTATGAAATTCTTATTCAATATATTCTTAATAATTCTGTCTTCCAGTTTCCATTGTGAGCGGGACATTAGCCTTATTTTTTTCTGATTATTGCTGAAGTATAGGAAAGCTATTGATTTTTTAAATTAACTGAATTATACAATTTGATACCTTGTTGAATAGCTTTTGTTTTCAGTTTTCCTGTTGACTCTCTTAAATCTATCAGGAGGACAATTATATCTTAGCAAATGATGATGCTTTTGCCTCTTCCTTTCCAATATATATACTTACTAGTTATTGTTCTTATTACTTTGTCTGGAACTTCTAAAAAAAGATTGAATAATAACAACAACAACAATAAAATCAGGCAACCTACTCTTATTTTTGTTTCTAGGGTTTCACCATTACCTTTGATATTAACTTCCACAAGATATCCTTTATTATACTGAGAATATATTCTCTTCCAGTTTATTGTAATAAGTTTTAGTTTTGAAGATAATGAGTTTGGGAAGTCTAGGAATATTCAGTTGGAGATGTCAAGCTAAGGAAAGAGATCTGGTCAGGACTTTAATTATTATATATGAGAATTGAAATTATGAGTAAATGTGAAGTTATGGGAACAGATAAGCTCACCCATGGAGAGTATATAAAAATGGTGAAGAAAGGTCAAATAAGATGATGAGTGAAAATAAGCTATTCCATTTCATTATTCTGCAGTCATTAGTGATGATAAGAGGAACTATTGAGAACATATTGAGTGCCATACATCATAAGGGCAGAAGCCAAATTACAAGAGAATCCAGAATACATGTCCAGAAAATGCAGATTCCAATATAAACAACTCTTTCAAGTAGTTTCATGGTAAAGAAGGTAACTTCAGCAGAAAGAAGAGACAAAGGAAGAGATAGACATTGCTAACAGATGGTGAAAAAAAGTTTGTTTAAGACAAAAGAGAGGGGAGATAGTTGGTGGATATGGGTAGTCAGTGGGAGTGATGGGATGGTCGGTGGTCAATAGGAGGCAATCTAGATCATAGAGTGAGAAGTTAGGTTTGGAAAGAAAGAAGGGGGAATGGAGGGACCGTTCTGAGATAAGAGAAAAGGAAAGGTCTTTTCATTTTCAACCCCCCACTGCAAGCTTATCGCAAGCCGAGGACATGAGTTCCCTGCACACAATTTAATATAACATTGGTTTACCTTGTGTTCATTTGTGTGTGTGGATGAGTGTGTGCGAGTGTGTGAATGTGTGTGAATGTGTGGGAAAAGGGCCACTTTCTGGACTAAGAACTGAGCATCATGCAGGTCCCTGTCTCTCCAGCGGAAAATTGAGTAGTTCATCAACAGCTCAACGATTCTACTCATCCACTAGCTTTTACTGGCTTCAGGAAAGAAGGCATGTCTATGAATTATGTAGTACTTTGTAGAGTACAACATGTGCCTGTTACCACTGGCAAAATTCCTTGGGAGTTCCCTACTTCCTCTATAACTGTACCGCATAGAGACCATTGCCTGCAATCCTTTTTAGTGAGGAAACTTTGACAAGATTACATAAGAATAAAACACTATAGTTTGCAAAGTTGAGTTTTCTCTTCCACCTACACCCAGTACCTCAAATTATTACTTGTATGGTTAGTGCTCAGTAGGATCTTCATTGAGACCATTAAATATTTCATAAAGCCTGGAATAAATTTTCCAAGATTTTACAAAGGAGGAAGCAGTCCCTCTCTCCTTTCTTCTCTACCTCGTTGTCACCAATGCTGCCTTTAGTTACTTGGAAGCCTCGCTTCCTTGAGGGAGCTCATTCGTTAATATTCAAAGAGCATGTTGCACCTGCACTGTGGGTTCTTCTCGTTTGTTGTTCTCAATACACATCACAAAATAGACCACTGTGTGCCCTGGAAAAGTATTCCAATGTTTATTTTAAATGTTAAAATTCTGATATTTTAAGTGTTAGTATTAATGAGATTATGACTTTTATAGTTAAATATATATAAATATAATTAGCTGAGTTGCCTTTTCCGTGACTGCATTTTTCCCCAATACAAAATGACCTTAGACTTCACTTCTTAACCTTCAGCAACTCTTCA
The DNA here is from genome assembly GCF_000151845.1 of Pteropus vampyrus. Classification (NCBI taxonomy): domain Eukaryota; kingdom Metazoa; phylum Chordata; class Mammalia; order Chiroptera; family Pteropodidae; genus Pteropus; species Pteropus vampyrus. The sequence goes on from NW_011889264.1 coordinate 1,027,885, forward strand.
TGTGAGCCACTTTGAAGTGAAAATTTCTCTGAGGGAAATGAGTAGAATTGGTTCCTTTTTAAGAGAAAAGCAAATAATAAAGTTTATATTTTAGTTCACTTATGAAGCATAATTTCCCAACTTCACACAACATGTGCATTTTTTACACTATTGACATCATACAGTGTGCGTATAATGTATAAACATGTATGTATGTATAGGTAGATATTTATATCCTGCTTTGACCACATAACCTATTTTGATCATATCATAAAACATCAAGAATATTATTTTGATTGCATCACAGTATACTGTCATATAGGTGTATTATAATTATTTTACTATTTTTCTTTTATGAAACATTTAGGGTATTTCAAATATTTTAATATTAGAAATAATACTTTGATAAACATCACTGCTCTTAAACCATTGTTTTTGTCCTGGTGTTTTTCCAAGGGTAGATCCTTAGCAATACAGTTACGGAGTCTAAAGCCAAAAATATAGACCTTTGATGCATGTTGCCAACACGTAGAAGAAAGGCCATGCCATTCCATACTATGGTCACAGCCACCAGCATTAGGCAATGTCATGTTTCCTTATTCCTTTGTTAAATTAACTCCTTCAGGTATAGACAAAGTTATATAGAATAAAGTAATAAAATTCATGTACCCACCCACCCAGCTAAAGAAATCAAACGCTAACAAACAGCTGCGGAGTACCCCTCACATTCCCCTCACTTGCCTCCAGAGATGACCCCTTTCCTGGATGTGATTTTATCATTCTCACAAGCACCTCTGGACTTTCCTGCACTAGCATTTCTTAAACATTTACTGATGTGACAGATGACAAAACAAGATTGCATGGTTGATTTAATTAGTATTTCTGTGATTGCTTTTCTCTTATGTGAATTGTCTGTCCCGTTTAAAACTGGCCTTTGGTTTTTCCTTGTTAATTTATATTTTCTTAATATATTAAGGACATCAGCCTTTAGATAGATTTGTCTAAAACATTATTTGTTGTCTTAATTTTGTTTAAGGTGACTTTTGAAACAGAAATTAAAAGACAACAGCCTATCAACTTTTGTATGTTAACTTCATTCCTTTTATACTCATTAAATCCTATGTCACAGTCCTCATAATTGTATTTCCTACCAGCTTCTTTGGTATAGTTTTGTAAAGCTAGGCATCTACCTGTATACTTAATTTTTTGGTGCCAGTGGGATAAGAGCAAGCTTTTATGTGCCCACGTACAGTCTCCTCTTCTAGTCAAATGCAAACACTTTGAGGTCAAGAACGATTTCTTATTCTTTTCTCTAACTCCATGCCCAGTACTGACCTTCCAGGAACACAGAAATCGCTAGAATATGACTGTTAAATAAGGAAATGACCATCAAATTCATATTTTGTGTGCAGCTGCCTTAGTGAAAACATTTTATGATCCTTTTGAAATCTATCCTGGGGCATTTCTTTCTTCTCACCTCTTCTTACCTATTTTGTGTTCCATTATCTTAAATAACTTTAAGTAAAATTGCTTACTTGCTGTATTTAAAATAAGCCACATTTCTATTCAGAGGTATAAAACATTTTTATTACAGAAAAACACAAAATGTAAACAGAAAGAAAAAAAATCAAAAGCATGCTTCTTCCAACCTAGAGACAATAATTTGTTGAATTCTCTAACCTCATTCTGTGCATAGATTTGTAATTTATATATATGTGGAAATGATCTTTAGCTACATGACACATAGATGAAATAGATAACATGATACAGACATAGACATTAAGAGATTAAGTATATAGAAATTATACAATCAGCTGGCTTGAAGCTGGAATTTCCAGCTGGAATTTGGCTTTTATAGCACTTATTTTTTTTTCTTGAACTCCGAAGCTCTGAATGCTGCATCCCGAGTTGTTAAAGAAAATACGAATTTTTCACATATCCAGAGAATAAATTAATATTCCCAGATAACATGTGGCATTTGTGGGTCATGTTTGTTTCAGAAAGCTTTTGCAAGTTTCTCTTCGGCATTCTCAACAACAAATGGTGATGCCTCATTTCGAACATCTTAGAAATCACCTTTCGTGTTTCCTTGCCACCACTCCACGCTGAAACATATTCTCAGGGAAAATGCTAATCCGCGGTTGCACAACCTTAGTTTTAAGTTAGTAAAGCCTAGCAAATCAGCACCAGGCTCTTATGACAGGGTTAGAACAAACAAAGGAAAACAGAAGTAAAGACTCATGTCCCCTCTTTCTCTAGGAAATGTTCTTTAATTGCATAGCCACCTCCTTCTCCCAAAGACATTAGATTTTTAAGAATACATTTAAATAGCAACAATTCCTTCTGATAACGACAAGGAACATAAAAATTAAGCCTGTTGCTCTGTCCTTAACTTGGACTGTTCTGGCTTATTCCTCTGTGAGTTTATGACTTAACAGTGAGACATCAGCTGAACTTTCTATTTCCTGACTGGCGTTCATCTATGTCACAACTTTGTTGAAATACGACCTTAAAACATCATTAATGAGTTGTTTCTGGTCAAAATGTGGTGGCAGTTCCATTCCTGTTCCTCATTTGCTTTCTGCCTCCCTTTCTGTTAATTAGTACAGGATTCAGTGGGATCCAGCACCTTGAAAGATAGATACTGAGCAGCACCTAAAATCATTTGATAACGTAAAATTGTCTTTAGAGACTTTATGGCAAGGTGAAGTTGACATTTGAAACATTGTATATTTAATTTTCCTAGCTATAGAAAAACAATATAGGTGAAGTGAGATCCCCAGAGGAAATCTATTTTTCTGAGAGCAGGATTGCCCCCTGCAAATGATCAAATTAATTTCCAGCTTCCCTTTTGACCATACAAAGGGTTTTTCTGAAAGTGAAATTAAATCTAGAGACTTTCATTTGTCTTGATTTTCTTGCTAAATGTAAACTGTTTCAAAGAAGATCAAAATTAGACTAACATTTTCCAAAATGTCTACCTTTCACTCTCACTGAGGAAAACCTCTGGAATTTTTTGCACTGTGCTGAAATATCATGACACCTGTCTAGACCAATTAGAGAAAGAGAGTGGTTGAGTCTGTGCAGTAGAAATGATAGATGTGTTGGAGATGGTTTTAGTGACTAATTAGCCAAATGCTACAAAGATATAAAAGTTTTTGTGGTTTTTATTTTCATTTACATCAAGAACCTGCTTAAGCTTGTACCATTCTCTCCATTAGCTCTTTCTTGTGCGGTTGAAAGAAACTCTCTGTTCAAACCACCCCGCGTGCCTTGCATTTAGTGTGCAGCCTGTCTTGTTGCCAGTTCCTTTTTAGTGATCCTCATCATATTTCTGACTAGTAGGATTTCCAAGCCAGAGAAAGAAAGTGGCAGGAATTTAAGTATGCCTTAAATTCACCTCTTTATGTCCATCTCCCAAGCACAAGTGACGGACACACTATGGGTTTGTTTGTTTTTTTAAATTTCTTTTTCACTTCATATCAATTTATGGTGTTTGGGTTTGCTTTTGTCTTTTATTACCCTCACCCAGCCTCCATCTTCTCATTCCCTCCTGTGATTAGTCCTGTGGCAGGTGCATCTTTCTTCGGTGCCTTGGAAAACACTAGACCTTTATTCATATTAAGTCCACAATATCATAAACGAAATTTCGATTTGAGTGTAGAGGTTGCCCTGCTTTAATATATATCATAAACACCAGCAATGCAATTTTAAGAAGGTGATTTTTTTTTTTCAAGGGGGAAGAAAAATAAAATCTCTGAATCTGCTAGAGTCAGACCCCCACCCCTGCTCACTTCCTCTGAACAAAGACTGGGCAATCTCAGTCCTTCTGAATACTGTATGAAATTCCAGGCAACATACAGAGCATGTGTGGAAGCAGAATGTGCAGCAGGAGATGGATTGCACCTCTTGCACTATTTACGCATTGGCGGCCTTGTTTGTGCACACACATGCAGCACACGGGAGGTGGGGGGATGGCTCGCTGCTGGTACAGATTTATATTTCCCATCACTGCTCTCTATCCTTTGGGATCAGCTTTGTCACGGGAACACCAGTGGGGGTTTATTACAGTGTGTGACAGCAGGTGTGGGGCTGTATGTGCAAAGTAGATTCATTGTCCTCCTGGATCAGGATTTATACAGTCACACACCCCTTCTTTCCAAGAGCTTACTTGGTGCACGGACATTCATATATCTATGGAACTGGGTCCTGCACAATGCCCCTTGAGTCAGTGACAGGATCCTACACATTTCAGCCAGAGGTGGGAGCACATTCAAAAAGATCCAGTTCTAAATGCTTACTGCTTTTCATTTTAAATTTTAGATCATTTAAGAGATCCGAATGCAACTGAATGGAATAGGGAAACTCCTCATATAACAAGAAGTTCAGAGGTTTATCAGTATGATTCAGAGCAATTAAAATAGACACAAATATTCTCTAAAGCAATAAATTTAGTCAAATCAAGTGTTCATTAATTGAGTATCTTCTACAGGCAAGGCAGGCCTAGTAAATGGTATCATAAAGACCATAAAAGGGTTTCTAGAATTGAGAAAACTTCCCAGGATTCAAATGGTACAACTCCCTTCCCATCTCCCTGGACCCCCTGTTTGCTGATGAAGAAATCTTGTTTAGGATCAAATACAAGCTCATTTGGACCAGAGCCCTTTTGGACAGACCGTTTTTCTAAACTTGAGAAATAAGGATGCTTTATAAGTGGAGGCTTTTTTTTTTCTTTTCTAAATAGATCCATACATTTGAACCCCAGAAATTATCTGATTTTTTATAGCCATTTGAGAGAAGTAAAAATACATATTTGGTGGGGGGATTAGAGTAATGATTTTTAAAACATTTTAACATAATGATATGCTTGATAATAAAGGAAGTTTATAAATTGCTTTCTTTATTCCCGGATATGTGATAAAAGGAGTCATGGGTTGGAGGCAGATATTTTGGACAATTACGAAGAATGAGTAAATAGATACTCCCCACTTCTAGGCACTGTGTTAGACGCTATATACAAACATCAACAAAAGTCCTTAACTCCGAGAAACTCATAATACTGGGGATACCTCACACTAGCCACTTAGCTTATTCTGCTTCTTTATACCCCGTTTCAATATACTGTTTTATTGAAGGATGTCAGGTCTTTCTCAGATGTGATTATTAATATGAACTAATGATTCAGGAAGACACACACCACAGGTTTATGCAAGATTCTTCATTCAAAGGATCTGAAGTATTAAGAGTCAAAAGTCAGGTTTCTCTTGACACGCTGATCAGTAAGGTTTTGAGTTGATCCTATCTCTGTACCTCAAACTCTCCAGCTTAAAAAGGATAATAAGGAGTTTATGAAACTCTGTTCTCCTCCACTTAATCAACAAAGTGATCCTGCTGAAACACAAATCTGATTATATCTTTCCTCAGCACAGTATCTAAGACCCATCATGATATAGGCCCTGTCTACCTCTTTTTGTCTCCTTTCTGTCTGTCCCCAGATTCTAGCAGTCATAAACTGCGTGGAGCCTCTATATTCACCTTGCTGTTGCCTATATCTGGCTTTGTATATGTCTTGCCTCAAACCTTTTTGGTAAATCTCCTCTGCTTAATTGTTCTTCCCACTTGACAAAATCTAGTATCTCCTTTAAGACTTTACATATACTTCTATTTTATAATCCTAACAGTGTATTATTTTTGTTTTCATGTCAGTCTTCTCTAAAATACGGTGATGAATTTTCCAATGTGGGGAACAAGGATGTTTACTGCTGTATCTGAAGTGTAAGGTAAAGTCCTTCTTTCTCTCTTTATCCCCTGTACGAAGCTCAGAGCCTGGCACAAAATAAATTCTAAATGAATATTCACTTGGGCTGAGCATTGAGGGAGAGCGTACAGGTTAGATGAAGCAACTGGGAAACAAAACAAAGTCATAGTATCATATAAAGATGTAATGTCCCAAATAGAAATGTCACCATGGCTTAGCGGAGTGTGAAGTAGGTACAGGACAGGAGGTTGCTGAACCTTCCAGGAAGATGGAGCACTAGAGATGGACACGAAAGGTAGGAAGAGTGTTTGGCAGGTGGAAGGAAGGATGACATTCCAGAGAAAAAGAGGACTGGCGGCAAATGGCAGTCAACCTTTCCTGGGTGGTCATGTAGCCTGCATTTTGTGGGTGGTTCTTATTTCATGTCATTTAATTCTTTTTAATGAAGGCCATTCATCAAATGAATGTCTCCATGTAATTTAATTTTCATATCTTTATAAGCTTTTTCATATAAATAGATTTATAAATCAGAATATATATCCTGGTTTTAGATTGGAAAATATGGGAACAATTTCCTCTGTAAATTTGCATTTGAAAGTGAAAATCTCCTGCTTTGGGGCACAAATAGAGTCAAGGAAACCAAAGTCATGGCATTTTCTTTTATTCCTGGTCGATGACTCCTATTAAACCGCTTCCAGCCTGGATATAGGAGACGTATAGATACTCTTGCACAACATGAAGTAAAAACAAACAAATTTTTATATGACCAGTCGAATATGTTATATTTATGCTAATGCCATTTAAGAATTTTATTTCATAGAGAACAGAGAGCTTTTTGAGCTTCCCTGGTCAGTGGTTCAAGGACCACTAGTATCACTTAGGAGCTTGTTAGAGATGCAGAGTCCTGGGCCCTCCCCTGTCCCTACCGAATCCGAATCTGTGTTTCAACACACTCCCTATGTGATGTGAAGGCTACTGGCGTGCAGACTGTACTCTGAGTAGTGAGCCTGGCAGCCTTTTCAATAGGGGTTTCTCACCTGGACCGCAGAAATACAGAAAATAATTTGAGAGGCTGTTTTCTCAGTCTCCCCAAATTGGTACATGAGTAGTACATTCTTGATGCAGAGGTAAGAAGTTATTTATTACATATAATGGATGCCTTGGAGGATTAGGGCTTAATTAATTCTCATATGGATTCCATTCAGGAAAGGCATCCAGAGTCCTGAACTTGAAGGAGAATTCAGGTTGATTGTATTACATTTAAACTTCGTTAAGTGAGAGCACATTGAAGTAGGCAGGTGTGAGCTAAAATCTTACTGTGAGATGTGTGCCTTCCCATTGGTGAAATGTTTGTTTTTATACTGAATTATCAGAAAACATTACCAGCTTTGTACAAAGTGCAGCTTTCTAAAAATTTAGCAGACTTTGCATGCCTGATTTACAAACCCAAATGGTGCAGATCCAGCTGTGGCTGCATTAAGTAAATAAAAGCATGGCACATGGTTTTCATAGCTCCACATACATATTGTATTTAAATGACTTTGGAATCCAAAGACATTTTTCTCAGACACCTAAAATAAAAATCACACTTTTCCCCCCCAGAGTGTGTAGAACAGCCACTAGAAATGTGGTAATAGGAAAGATGGAATTTTTTACATGCTCTGGGCCCATGAAAATGGGGCCATAATTGACATTATTTGGCAACTTTCTCCATTAGCATTCACTATGACAGTGACATCTGTCCTGGGCATGTAAACGTATGTGAGATTGGATGTGGGAGAAGGAGACATATCTTTGAGCGTGAGGCAGCATTTGGCCTCACCACCTGGAGTAAGAAACCAGGGAACGCTGGGGCACATTAATAGCCAGGGACTTCTGATGGTGACCTCCTACAAAATTGGATCAGGCTTTTCCCTGGCAGTTGTATTAAGCTCACACATTTGATGAAATGTGCTTATGAAGCCAGCATATTTGACTGCTTTCTCTCTCTCTCTCTCTCTCTCTCTCTCTCTCTCTCTCTCTCTCTCTCTCTTTTGGGGGGGTTAGATTCTTTATTATCTGCCGAGTTCATTTTACTCTGTCAATATTCTATAGAAAAATGATGGACATTCTATAATTTTGACTTTTATATTAATTAATTTTGATGGCTCTACCTTAGGGCTGCTTTCTCTCTCACAGCCTTTTCTTCTTTTCCCTCCTGCCCCTGACTTGGATCTCTGGTTGTTCCATCCAGTGGCTGAGCTTATGGCAGCTGCATCTCTCCTTATTGCCTTAGCTTACTGCAGGTCTTTTTTCATATTAAATCCACGATAACGGCAATGAAATTCAGATTTATAGCTGGAAATCAGCCTATTTGTAATATAAAACATAAACACTGGAGCATTTGAAAAAGCGAACAAAATTTTTTTTCTGCTTTGTATTTTTCCTTTTTTGGAACTTCATGACTGGAGTCCCAAACAAGTGCTATTTTAAAAATTTCCGGCACCACGTAATATAATTGATAATAGTGTTTAAGCAGCATCTAATATTATCCAGCATAGTGCAAAGTGAGCCATCCTAGGATATGAGCTTAAAAAATTGCATTAACACTTAGACAAAATGAAATTTTTATACTTGATTTGCTCATGGTTGGACGGATGCAACTAAACACAATTTGAGCTGTCACTTTGCAAAGGGGAAAAAAATATGCAACTTTGGAATGTTTCAAATGAGCCCAATATTAGATTCTATAACTCAGAGTGACACAGGAAATACTATTTGCAACATGATTGGTTCATTAATATTTGGTAATTGTAGTACATCATTTTAAGGGGGAAATAAAATGCAAACAAATGTTTGCAGCTTCGAGTCAGTCACTGCTTCTCAACTGCCACCACCAGGAAAGGTTTGGGAGCTAAGGAATATGTGTATTGGAGAGGTTATATTTTCCCCTCCCCATTTTCATTTTGGAAGAATAATTTTCATCATAAACCAACATGTCAGACAAAGCATCTACATTTTAAAAAAATATTATTTCATGATTTTCCACATGCACATTTGATGTAAACCCTGGAGGTGTATTCCCTGAGTACCTATTAGCTCCATTTTAGGGAAATTACATTAAATTATTAGTGACAAATTTACTTGTCTGCCAATGTATTTTTCTGGAATTTTACTACAACATCAATACTTGGCTGTTTTATATGGGCCCTCATTTACCTGTCTTTGAAGGCAGCCACCCCTTGGGGAGCCCTGTCTGTCACTAACAGAAGCTGGAAAGAGTCTTTAAGTTTAACATTCACAGTTTTGAATTAGATGAAAAAATATGTTGCACTTTAAAAATGTAATGCACCCCTCTGAATTTCACAATTAGGCAATTTGTTTTATAATCCATTGTCTCGCTTTTTGGATGGGGATAAAACAACACAGATCATCACCAGGTTCTAGAGTATGAACAATGGATGTTGTCTTCAGGTGTAAGATGTCTGTCAGGGACCCATAGCAAAGCAGGGACAGAGGGTTACATTTCTTATGTTTATTTTAGGGAAATTCGTGCAGAGAGGTTTTATTGTGATGCAAAGGAGTCTTAAACTTTGGAGTCCTATCACTTGCACAATGCCCTTGTCCTGGGAGCTGCTGGGAGCTATGGAGAACTCTGGGTTTGGAGCAGGAAGCCAGGTGTCATCAGGGAGTGGTCAGAAGCCTGAGAAGAAAGGGAACGGAATAATCAAGATCCCAGCTTTTTGTTGCGATATATTTTCTCATTTTAAGTAAATACTAATGTTGGAAGCTAATCCCATCTTCCTTTCTTACAGAGAACACTCCAAATTCTATAAGCTTCAGACCCCACAAAATCTGGATCTCTTGCTAAAATAGCATGTTATTTTTCTTTGCATCCCAGTTTGTAAACAGAGTTCTGGTAATCAGAAGCAGCATGTCTGAGGCCCAGAACAAAAGTTACATCTCAAACTGTAGAGTCCTGTTGAGGGGAGGTGTGAGACTAGGTGAGCGTGGAGTATAATGAAAGCTTGAAACAGAAACAAAGGGAAGAGAATAATAAGCAAGAATGTAAATCCCAGGAGGGGGTGTATTCATTTCTCCTTTCCTCTTCGATGTGGAATTCTTCATGAGCGTTTACTGAAGCAGTGCTGGACTCCGACGACATTTAAAATCCTACCCTGTCTATGTCTGCTTCTCTGGTTTGCATATTACTTTTTCTTTGAGACTGCTAAATTGTTTAGTGGAAGGTTTCATTTCATTCTTAGTCGAAGATCTGGGGTCTTCAAGATTATCAAGACCCTTTTTGGTGTGTCTTGGCTTTACCAAAAATGTGCAAATAATTTGTTACTGTAGATACTTAACTTGGAGTTGAGAACTATGTGTGTATATAGACATATGTACATACACACACACACACACACACACACACACACACACACACAGAGATGTGTGTGTATCTATATATGTATTTCTCCCCCTTAATTCTAAGGAATTATTTTCTTGAGAAGTATTACTCCATATGGTTCAAACATTGTCTATTGCCTATTCTTCCTCATTCTCTTCTGGCCAGGATCTTCCATCTTTAAAGGCCTTTCCCTTCCCTCCCAAAATAAACACAACCATTTAGATCAAATTAACTAGAATATCTGTTTCAACAGACATAAAGTCATCCTCTGCTATGGCTTCGGAGGTTTGACCTTAATTAAACCTCTATTTTGCCAGAAAATGAGACTGCTGGAGGGGAAGACCATATGAATTTCTACTTTCATTTCAGGTAGAACATTTGTAGCACCTGGGAACAGATTGTTAATGAAATATTTGTTTTATCCAGACATGCTTTGTCTAGACCTGAAAATTTGGCAGTTTGGCAAGTCTAAATGGGGAAGAACAGTCGCTAATTCCATAAAAGGGGAACAGTAAGAGGTTGGTCCTCCTGAAGGAGCTTTAAGGGGTAATAACATAGGACAAAATACAGGACGCCTATGGACCACATGAAAGTAGGATTTCCTTCTTAACTTCCTTCCCAATTTTCCTTCCTCACTTAATCATGAACTTAGGTGTTAGACAACAAAAATTTGTTATTACATTTAGTAATCACAGCCGCCCTATGAGATAGATAATAAAATCCCCAGTTTTCTGAAGAGGATATCAAGGTGCAGGGTGATGGGACAATTTACTTAAGGTCGTCTAAGGCAGGGGTCCCCGACCCCTGGGCCACAGACTGATACCGGTCTGTGGCCTGTTAAGGACCGGGCCACACAGGAGGAGGTGAGAAGTGGGTCAGCAAGCAAAGCTTCATCTGTATTTGTACCTGCTCCTCAGACCCACCTCAGATCATCCGGCATTAGATTCTCATAGGAGCACCGGTCCCTGGTGCCAAAAGGTTGGGGACCCCTAGTCTAAGGGCCTGGCTGGGATTCCCACCAACTCATGCTTCACTTGAAGGTTAGGTTTATTTCTTCTCTGCTCAACCACCTTCCTTACATTCATCTACTAATTCTGAATATTGAGCTGTTTAGAAATGTTTACTCTCAAATCTTTGGCTAATTTTAGAATCTCTTGAATGATACCTTATGTAGTCTGTGAATATACTGTCAGGTTAAGTAAAGAGCAATTAATAAGAAAAGATGTAGTGCAACTAACTCTGGTTCCTAACACATTGCTTTCTCTGAAGGGAATGGAATCCATGATGAACTTGGGAGGAGAAGGCAGCCAACCTGCAGGAAGTCAGACAAAGCTATTCACGCCATCTTAATCTGCATCAGGTCTAGGAGTAAAGTGCTAGGTGTTCATGTTAATTCCAACTAGAGATTATTTATTTAAAAAAAAGTTTAGAAATTGTTAGGCTGTGCTAACTGTTGAGACATTGTTCCTAGCATCTCCTACACCTCCATCCCTAATGGCTACTGAAGCTTCATGATTTCTTTAAACCAAAAAAAAAAAAAAAAAAAAAAATCGTGAAGAAGGTTGGAGTTGGTGAGTGACAGCCAGCCACCCAGTGGAAATGTCATCAAAGCCTTTTTGGATTTGTTTTTCACTTATTGCCCTAAGAGCGATATTTATGTTCGACGCTTGAAATCAGTGCTTCCATTTATAAACCTCAACCTGAGAAACAGATGTGTGCTATTACGCTTGTACTTTTGTTCTTAGGGTGCAACCCAAATAGAACATTCTTCTGTCCCCTCCGATATCCTGTGTGCCTTTACCCATTGAATGCAGTAATAGCCCTCGAACCTTAAAGGCAGCTTGTGGGTTAAATTAATTAATTAGACAATGGCTAAGTATTTATTAAAGCCTACTAGTGTGCTAGGTATTTTGGAGGTACAGAAGAAATATAGACCTGATCCTAAATATGGTTAGACGAATAACCAGCAGTAAAGTTTATAGGCATCACATGAGGAAAAATCGAGTTATGGGAGAGACCGCTGTGAACACTCAAGGAAATGGCATGTGAGGACCGGGGCATGTGTGTGTGGGGTAATAGGGGTAGGAGGGAGGGTTGGTAGGCAGAAAATGGCACAGAGCATTCCTGGTGGGAGGCACAGGTAAGGCAGGAGGTGGGAATGTCCTGCAGTCTGCCGCAGAGGCCGCGTATCAGGAATAGATGGAAATAAAATTGGAGAGGGAAGCAGAAGCCTCTGCAAACTTTGTAGGGCATCCATCACGAGCCATTGAAAGGACATTAACGATCTGAGTTCAAAAATGGTAAAACTATTGATAGAAATGCCAAGAGCTTTACAGACCTATAATTTTATCTTTCCCGTGTTGTCCATTTTTATTAATTCGTGTATAGGTTTGGGTAGAATTTTAAAGTTGTCCTTGTCTTGAACCTGCCATAAAATAGCTTTTAAATTTAATTTTTCTTAGCTTCCCATCTTATGTATCCATTGATATGGATACTTAATGTCCATATCAATGTCTTCATAGACTAGGGTATTCCTAATTTAAAATACGTTCTTTTTCTTCCCCCATAAGCATCCTCTAAGTTATCCATGATAGTCAGCTGTGACAGGTCACATAGTCCCATTGCCCTCATGCCTTGTGTCGCATCCTAGGCCAATATTCTGGTTCAGAAAATGTGATCCTCTAAGCGACAGGAGGGAAAGCAACAGAAAATGAGTGGGGATCCAGGATTGAATCAGTTGGCACCAAAGATGTGATGCATCAACCTGGCATCACTGGGGCCAACCTTAGTTTGGGGGCAGCGTTTCACCTTCAAAGATGAGCTGGTTTCGCCTTTTGAAAAACCGAAAACCATTTCCATCAAGAGGAGTCTGTTTCAGTCATAAGGGAAGGAGAGTCACAGTCATTTCTCCATGGTTATGTTTTGGAACCTCAGGTAAATTACTGAAGGTCTCTGAGCCTTAGTATCACCATTTGTAGATGGAGAATGATAATAATCCCCTACTCTGTAAGGTTATGATTTAAAAAAAGAAAAAAGATACATAAAAAATGTAAAGAACCTGGTAGAGTGCTTGGCTCATAGAAGATTCCCTGTATTTTCTCTATCTTTGTGTTTGCAACTAGATAGAATTTTCTAATCCCAGGATGTGGTAGAATTTAATTTGGTGGAGAATCACCAATAGGCATTTAAGAGCACCAGTGGAGAGTGATGGCAGTCTTGCCATGAACGGCCTGGGATTCTCAGATAATTCAGCTCTGAGGAACTGCCCGACATGTGGAATACTATCATGATGATCATTATTGACTGAAGTATAGACGCTGGACAGCACTGCTAGTGTCCGGTTGTAACAAATTCATTTGCCAGGCAAAAGGAGGCCCTGTGGGTTGCATGGATTTTCTGTTATGAGTGATCTGACAGTACCTGAACATTAGTTAATGACTTAGAGAGAAGTGGCTCAATTGCCTTATAGACCAGTATGCAGAGCCAAGAGAAGTTCACAGGCAGCACCGCCTTGGGAGTCAAAGAGAAATGACAAGGACATTATTTAAGACACCCAAGTGAGACGGTATGAATGGAAGGGGTAACATCTGGGTAGCTGAAGGAAGGCACTGTCATTCTCCTTCTCAGAAAATATGTCAATTCTAATGATTTGAATGAGATTTTTTAAAATTTAAAGCAGGGTAACATTTTTAGAGTCCTTTTATAAAATGATTTCCTATAAATAAGGTGCTCTTTTTTTAGTGATTTTCTCCTGTGAACACAGTTCTAACAAAGACAATACATTTGACTAATAATAGCTCAGGTGATTGTATCTATTTTTCTAGAAACTTTAATAAAGAAACAATTTTTCAGGCACTTCCATCTCATATATAAATCTCTGTTAAATAACTCGTACAAATTTATCTTCCTAGTTTAAAGCGTTGTAATAGATGGTAAGTTTTCATGGTATTGTTTTTTTCACATGTTTTTAATATGTTGTATCTTCTATAATTCAAAAATGATTGAGGACAATTTATTTAGAATACAAATAATTATATGTATGCATATATCACATTTACCCGCATCGTCCCCTGCGTGTATTTCAGCAACTTGTCCTAGAAGAGTTCACGTCGCATATTTGTCTTAAGTATTTGGTGCCTTTTATTTGCCCTTTGCTGTTTCCTTCACCTCACTGTCAGTGCTTGATGAGGAGTCAGCTGCCCCAGTGGTTGCCAGCTAGATTCCCAGATTGAAAGCAGATCATCATATAAATTACAGCTGATGTTAGAGTCCCTTTTCTCCCAGTTGCAAGTGTTACTTACATTTCCAAATGGCGGGGAGATAGCAGTTTGGTTTTGAGCAGAAAGAACTTCTCTGCACATTTGCTGTGTACAAACTCATCTGTGCCTGAATCTTTCATTTCAGCTCAAGATGGAGGGTTTATGATTAATACAGTTGACGCAGAAAATGGCCGAGTGCTTGGCTTCCTTTAAATATATCATGCTCAGTGCACACAGACTCTGAGCATCAGTTAGAGAGAAGTGACAGCCGACTTGACCTTTCTCTCTGAATCGCATGTGGAAAAAGGGAATTAGCTTGCTACAATAGTACTTGAACTTGCTTTAACTTATCACTTTCCTCTTTAGAAGAGGGAATGCACATTAGAAATGCAAAATCACCTTCAGGCCTCATGTTGTTTAAAATGAAATTAAACTTCCTTATAATATTAAATCAAAAGTGTCTTTCAAAAGAATTTAGGAAACTGATCATGATAAATAATATCCAACTTTTCTTTTTTCTCTTTCTTTTAAATGAACCAATATTTACATTCAGCATCGAGATGCACTGTGTGCGTGTGCGTGTGCGTGTGCACGCGCGTACGTGTGCATGTGTGTATGTGTATTGTATTTTGCAGCGGCTATTGAGCTTCCCCAGGAGAACACATGAACAATAGGTCCACTAGTGAGGTACGAGTTATAAAAGCTTTTAAATTGGCTTCCATGTAACTGGAAACCAAATAAATAGCTACAGAAAATGCAAAAGGAGACCTAGCAGGGATTTTTTCCATAGTTGCCAATTACTGCTATTAGAAGATCTAGTATGCTCTGCCTATACGCGACGCAGCTGTGATTGACACAGACCTCCGCCAATCATAGTGTTTCCTTGTCAGCTGTCCTTAGCCTATGGTCAATTATCGTGACTTTAGACTAACTAGAATGGAAAGTAAAAACACAGTGTTACCCTAAAACTCATGTGGTAAATATGCCATATAAAGAAATATATCTTCTCTGACCTCTCTGACATTTTCAAACTGTTTAAAAACTGATGTTAATACTTTCTGATGGCCTTTCATCTTTTGTTGACAACAGAAAGCCCCAGAGTGGTGACAGCTCTTGTCAAGTGGGACCATCTCATCAAAAACAATACCCTCCAGATCTTTCAATCCAAATATTCTAATCTAACATAATTGCATTTAAAATTTCATGTAGCTTTTATGTTTCTCCTGAAACATCTTGGTATGAAACCACACAAACCTCTCCCTGCAGCTCACCACTTTAAACTTCAAATTTTCAATATTGCTAGTTTAAAAATGCATTATAGAGGTAACATGCAAGCATTGAGATTATAAAACTGTAGCTGGAGTGAATGGCTACAATTTGTTCTGCTATGTCTTTTATTTGTATCTACATGCTTCGGAGGTGTTTCTGCAAGTGTCAGTTCCTCTTCTGTTTATATATCACTATACTTTTTGTGCTCAACCCAAGCAGCACACAATCTTCTATCTGCAAAGGCAGCAGATATCCCAGATTTGGTTCTGAGGTGATACGAATAATCTGTTCAATATTTAGATTTTTAACATCGTATTTTAATTATATCTTTCAAACTTAGTTTGCGATTTGGAGGAAACTTATAATTGACATGTAATTGTAAGCAGCTAGCAATTTTGTCCCATGTCTGTGCTGGATCTTGCCGAGTCATTTGTAGAAGGACTTTGCTGGTTTATAGATTTGAAGGCAACTGCCCATCACCTGTTACCAGCCTTGTTGAGACAGGTACTGATGATATTCAAAGGACTAGTTAATATTTAGGGTTCATTAACATTTCTTTTTTTCACAGAATTTTGCCGCAGACCTGTGCTTTTCTTATTCTCATGGGATCTGGAATCCCTTTACAAGCATCATCTCTGACCATTCTTGTCCTGGTCCCTCTTCAGCAATTGTCTTGTGACACATACATTCCATTCACCCATCCCTTCCCTTTCCTCTGCCTTTCCTCTAGATCCAGCTCCTGCACTGTGACCCTACTTGTGTCAAAGGTTTTTTTCATAGATTTGCCCCCTTGGATAAATTATATAGTTAGGTTGTCGTAAGAGAGGATCACATTCCAGATTGGAAAGAAGGAGTTATCCTACTCAAACTAGTTTTCACTATCAAAACACAGCAGTCTCGCTGCCCAATCACACAGGTGAAGCAGATCTGTCCATCTTTCTTCTGTGGACTCAAGGTTCCTGATGCAGGCAAAAGAGCTGAGAAATAAGATCCTTTCAGATCTTCCCTGATTTAAGGCTTGAAAAAAAGCAATAAAAGTGAAAACGTGCATCCCCTTTCAGTGTTAGCTTTTCTCTTAGCTATACGGTACCTGTAGAATCTTTTTATTTTTCATTTTAAGCTTTTACTCAAGAAAAAGGGAGGAAAGGGGGAACCAAATGGTGTTTAGATCTTTCAAAAACCCAACATGAAAAAGAAATGGTATGTTTAAAGTAAGAGGATCTATTTCAGGGCTGGAAGTCTGTCCACTGCTAGAAAAATTTCATTCAGAATCTGAGCTGAGTTTCCATATTGCATGTAAACCCCTGACTTTTTAAAAGACTGAGTGACCAGTCAAATATGTTCCTGACTAGACAGAGTCCCATTATCAACGTGACTTCCATTATTCCATGCACATTACAGAAGCTGAGATGTGAATGTTGCTGGACATCGTCCCTCTTTTCACACCCATTCTTTTTCCTTTCTTTTGTCAGACATAGATATTACTAAGGCTATTACATAAACCTTTAAATTTAGTTACTCATTTCAGGCAGTGTAAGCTGGAGGGAGCAGAAAGCCCAGACTCATTGTTTAGCTTGATCTTTGGATCTGAAGTGAAGTTCTAATGGAAAACAGCAGCATGCCAAGGGTGGCAAAGAGGTCAGAGTTCAGATCTCAGGGGCTGATTTGATTAGGGCATTAGTGGTATTGTGACCGCGCCCTCCCCCACCGTGGGGACAGGATGGAGTCCTGTACTGTTTTTGCAAGATTAATGGGCCTACGGTTATTTACACAATACTACCTACGAGATGCACAAATGCAGCCAGTCCTGAGTACCGCGCCCAGTTCAACCAAGCACAGAATCTCCATAGATGGGCTCTATGGAAACATTTCAAAGCAGCTACCAGCCCATGTTCAGGAGCTCAAGGGGCATCATATGGTCTTGAGAGATTATTTTTAAGGAGGACCATTGTCTCACTCTGCCTGTACCTGGGCAATTTCTACCAACTTTATTCTCATGTAAATGAAAAAAGCAAATTACAGCCATTCCCGTTTCTAGACCCTTCCACCTGCTTTCCTAAAAATTGCACTGCTTCATAATGCTCCTGCCCCGGGATCATAGTGAATCTCAGAATCCTGCCTTACTTCCAAAGAACAAAAGCAGAGTAAAACTATGTTTGATTTTTCTTATGTAAATGAAAATAGGTCAGGAGTCAGCATCTCTTTATTATTATTATTATTATTATTATTATTATTATTATTATTATTATTATTATTTTATCTAGATGTTTATCTCTCTTTTGAATGTTAACAACAACAAAAAAATCCTGAATGGAAGCCCTGGGTGCACAGAATTAGGGAGAGGAATTCCTTGTTTCACATGAGCCTCATCTTCCCCAAACGAAGATGCAGCTACAGCAGATTCCGGGGAAATTATTTTGACCCACCAAAAATTTCTGAAAGTTTGGATTTGGGTTTCTAAATAACAGTATAGTAATATTAATCTTCTGAGCTAGATTTAAATTTTCACTAATATCAATGAACATGTACTTTCTACATCATCTGTTTTCCATATTCTAATATAATGAAATCCTCTACTCTGATATTCGATTAGTCTTTTATTTTAGAGAATTTTCTACTCTCTTACAAATTTTTTCTCTTAGAATATTAAAATATTAGAAGCTTTGTTGAAAATACTCTCTCATTTTATCCTGTCTTTAACTGTCTTAAATTTTTTTTCTCATTTTATTGAGAAAATTTTGCATTCTTTTTTTTTTGGCCACTGTCATTCTTTGCATCTTCTCTTTTGCAATACTTATTTTATTTCCTCCCTCCTTCTCTCTCTTCCTTTCTTCTTTTCTTCCTCCCCCTCTTTTTTTTTAGGATTCAGATATACTGTTCTTATGTTTCTGTTAAGAGCTTCAGAAAATCATTCTAAAATGAATTCCTTATTTTTTAGTTATATCCAATGCAAATTGTTATACCATGTTTAAAGTCTGTTTCTTTGCTTTCAGAAGGCAGCTCATTTAACATTTGCAAATGATAGGACATTTGTGAGTTAGTCTGTAGGTTGAAAATTCCTAGTTGCCAAGCAGTACTTATTTACTAATCAATGACAAGATGCCCCTCACATCCGCTCAAACTCCTTTTTGTCCCCAATAAAAATATATCATTTTGTTTTGTTTTTAAACAGCTTTATTGAGATATAATTTACATGCCATACAACTCACCCGTTTTAAGTGTTTTGAGGAAACAGAAGCTTCCTTCTCCTTCAACTGCATAAATTTATTATTTGAAACTGGAAAAGCTACAAAATATGATCAAATAGAAATCTTAAAATATTCTGTGAACCCCATTCTGTTTTAATGCATAATTTTCCTATTACAGCCGCCTGTTTGCACCTCTGGAGTTAAGGTCACAGCAGCGTTTGCATTATAAACCCTTTTTTCAAGGGTTTATAAATGCAGCTGCTTTTGTTTGCTCAGGACTGAAGCTTGCCTCATGAGGTTTCCATGCAATAGAGCAGCTTTTGGGGGTTGAGTTTTCTTTAACTAAATTAAAATTTTAAAACACCACATTGCCCTTTAAAAAAATCATTGAAAGTGTCAAAAAGCCTAGCTAGGAATTTCTCCCCAAATAACTTTTTTATGTATATGCAGCTTTTAATTGCCTTAGTTTCCAAAAATTCTCCACTGTGCTCAGTTTGTGATTAATGTTATTTGCCTCAAATATTTACAAACCTAAATCCAACTTGATTTATAAACTAAAAAAAAGTTATATACAATTGCTGTCTTTCATCATTGTTAACAGAATTATTTTACGGTGCATAATAAAGCCCAAAGACAGCATGAAAAGATAGAGAACCTGTCATACCTTGTGAAAAGTTATACATATATATGTATGCATTTGAGAGTGTATATTCTCCATGAGAATTTAAATATTTAGAAAAACTATTTACATTTTTAGGATCATATTTTGCCTTTTTCAAAACAATAAAAGTGGGCGGTAGAGGATGCAGAAACCAGCACAAATTATTAAATTGGTTTTAAACATTGAAGAAAAAAAATAT
Organism: Pteropus vampyrus; assembly: GCF_000151845.1. Taxonomy (NCBI): domain Eukaryota; kingdom Metazoa; phylum Chordata; class Mammalia; order Chiroptera; family Pteropodidae; genus Pteropus; species Pteropus vampyrus. Next base: position 1,047,582 of record NW_011889264.1, read on the forward strand.
ATATGATCACTAACCAAAATACAATATTAGAATGTCAGTTTAAATGTTGTATAATTGAGAATCCTGACTTTGTTTGCATACAATGCCAGAAACTTCTAATCACACCTTCACTTGGTAATTTTAGGAGGTGTTTACTTTTCAATCACAGACCAGTAACTATTGGCTGCCTCAATATCACCTTGTTTCAGAAGTTGATTTAGTCTTTGTTCAATTTTAATTTAAAAAAATATTTTATTTAATTTTTCATGTAAATTTATATTTTGTATGGAAAAGGTAAATAAACACAAAAGCATAAGATTATAAATGTACATTGTGGTCTAAGACGTACAATTTGATGGGAAACAGCTCTTTCTTCCCCCAAACATATGCAGTGCTCAAGACAAAACCATTTTTAGTCAGGTCCACTTCAGTTTCATTTCATAATCCCCCAGAAGTCAGGGACTCCCTTTTCTCCCACACTTATGTCTTAACCATCCCAGGACAATTTGTGCCACCAAAAGTTTTGTTGAATGAAGAAATGACTGTTCTGCCCACCCAGAAGCTTAATGGATAGCAATCAAAAACTCGAAAACCAAAACTGTTTTTCTAACCTTTCTCCCACCTCCTGACTTCCCAAAATAAAACAAAAACAGCAAACAAACAGAAAGGTTTAATCTGGATTTATGAGACCTAGCACGAGGGTGACAGCTTGAGTGGAGGTTCCAGCGGCGGCTGACAAAGGCTACATCAGGTGCCAGAGAAAGGTTGTTTCAGAATCTGTCTGTCGTCGGAGGCTGCAGTAGCCATCCTAAGCCCTGATATACAGTCGCTTGGCTTCACAACATCCTGGCTTTTGACAATCCTTTGAATTCAGAATATATTTATTGAAGCCAAAATTTTTCTAACCAAATAATTTCACTTCTAAACTAGTATTAAGAACATGACTGTATTTGTTCCCTGCTAAGATATTTAATAATCCTCCTTGTCTCTCCCAGTCTAATATATATATATATATATTTTTTTTTTTTTTACTGGAAGATTCTGTTTATCATCCTGTTTCTTTAACAAAGAATTGTTCAATTGAATTATACTATAAATTCAGGAACATTAGAGGAACGGGAAAATAATTTTATAAATTCAGCGCTAACAGGCTTAATCCTTCAGTGTGGTATTTCAGTTAACAGACTGTGTTTTTACTGTGGGTAATCAACAACAAAAAGGTGCCAGTCCCGTGTTTTCATCCCCAGCAAAGAAGCATTTTCAGAGCAAGAGATGTAGAAAGCAGAGGGGGTTGGGGGAAATACCCAATGTTCTAATACAATGATACCTCCCAAACAAGCACGACTTTCTCTGTTCTGCATTCACATGTGTGTGAAGAAAAAGGGGCATGCAGCCTCCAGAAAGAAAATACAATGATGGAGGTGTGAAATCATCTCCTTTTGTGAGTGACTGCGTCAGATTTTCATTCTGTAGTGAAAATGAATCCATCATTTCCAGCCCCCCACCATTTCCCATTAATCCCTGAATAGGTTTTTTGTTGTTGTTGTTCTTTCTCTAAAGTTAATGCCATTAAATGTGGGCATTTTGGCCCCGGGAAAAGTCCAGAGTGCAGGGCTCCCTAAGAAAAATTAAAAATCCGGCTTCTGTGTTCTCTCCTGCCGTGGGGCGGGGTCTTTCGGGCCTGGCTGGAATGACGAGGATTGAAGGACCCTGCCTGCCCCCCTAGAGCGTCAGCAACGGCCAGGAGCCCATGGGCTGACCATTTCCACACACACGCCTTGTCTAAATGCAGAGTTACACATTTTAAATACATACGTCAGATTGATCGAGTCAGGTAATGACTCTGGGGTTTTCACAGCCTAAGTAATTTAAGAATACTGTCTCTTCTTTCTATATAATTCGCCAGAATGAAGTTAGGATTTGATCTGATTGGGTTTGAATTTTTTGGAAGTAACCATCCTCATCTGACATGTCTAGAAAGTTTTCTTCGACGAGTATACATATCCCTTTCTTTTTGATATTCCCGATACAGGCAGCAATGCCTTTATTTATTTTTTAATTTTTACTTTTCAGCTAGAGTTGACTTTCAGTATCGTTTTACATTAGTTTTAGGTGTACAGCATAGTGGTTAAACATTTATGTAATTTACAAAGAGATCCCCCCACTAATCTAGTACCCACCTGGCACTAGGCAGCAATGCCTTTAAACAGTTCCCTGCTCTTCTCCTCCCTCTCTCCCTTTTCCCTCCACATTTCCCTTTCTTCTTTCCTCTGCCCTCCTTCTTCCCTCCCTCCCATTCCTTTTTTCCCTTTTCTTCCTTCCTTCCTTTTTTCCTTCCTTTCCTTTCTTCCTCCCTCCCTCCCTCCATTTCTTCCTTATTTTCCTATCACATTACCTATGATTTCCCAGTTAAGTAGTCCCCCAATGGCTGAGGGTAAAATCCACAGTTAGAATCCTTTTTTATTTTTTTAAGTTTTCATTTAAAAGTAAAAATGTAGGTACTTCCAATTGTGTCTGCCTATACCCTTTATTGAAATCAAGGCATTCTAAAGGAAACTCCTTTTCACTGTTGGCAGCACATTCAATTCCCTTTCTGCTCCTCACAGGGACAGTAATGAAGAGCTTAGAATAGATCCTTTTATTTTTGAAATGGAAGAAGTGTCAAATATTTGAATTTGTTTTGATTGTTTATTTTCCACAAGTGGGGAGTAAACACTGAGCAAGAGATACATGCACATTTTGTAGGTGGTTATGAGGGATAAATTGGTTGTATGATGCAGAAATCCAATGATGAAGGGATGATGATGATGAGCAAATCAAATGTTTTTTGCATGCCTTCTCACTTCTGAAATGGTGTTAAGTCAGGGATTTTGCAAGAGTGATTCCAAATGTCTGCTTTTCTACCAGAATGAAAGTTGCAGCTTGTGCATATCAAGACAAGAAAAGCAGAAGGATTTGTGCCAACTTAGAGGGGTGGAAAACATCAGATTGATATAAAGTTTATGGATAATTGAAAAAAAGGTGGCTATTGCTGCAATTTAGGAAATTTGGGCATCTATAAATACTAAGGAGAAAATAAGTGGATAATGGAACCTAGGAAATAAGAAAGAGTAATTAAGAAATAATAACAATAAATCAAGTTATATATATATTTGGTGGCAGTTTTCATGGACATACTCTCCATTTTGTTCATTAAATTTTTTTTGTTGTTCTATATTGTTTTTATGAAATACCTTTTAATGCTTATTAAATCTGGAACTAGAAGCCATTAAGCAAGAACCCTGCTTATAGACCAAAGTTGACAAACACATCGAGTATTATATCATTTTCAAGACAGGGCATGAATCTACTGGAGAGTAATTGCCATGTATGTTATTAGTTAATATTGTATCATTTCAACTAGGAAACGCCACAAGAAAACATTTCATCTGGAAAATTTTGTCATTGCCTGCTTCAGAATATTAGCATTAACAAATATTTAGCACTGGAGAAATTTTTTTCAATTTCATCAAAACGAAAAGCAGTGTTGTCGTTGTCCACTTTCCAATAATCTATGACACTGAACAAATAAGTGGTCTCACCCAGCTTGTATTTGTAATATTTCTTCAAAGCAGAAAGTCAGCTGAATTAAATTGAACACACATGGATTTAGTGCCTACCATGTCCAAGTATTGGTAGGCCAAGCACAATTTTGAGTCATCTGTACATACTGAGTTGCCATATTGGGAAGCTTCATGCAATCCTGTGTTTTGGATTCACTGTTGGAATACAGGGTCAGCTTCAGGAAACAGCACATAGAAAAATAGGGGGCAAGGGAGACATGTGGGGTTTGTGGACAAAAGTTCTCAAGGCCTAAAGCCAGTTTCCACACATTGCGTCCGTCTCTGTTCCTCAGTGCAGGTGGCGATTGCAACGCCATTTTCCCGGTGTCATCATTATGAAATGCACCCTTTCTGAAACTCACTCTTCTCTCATACTTTAGGTCAGAGTATTCAGCCTACACTTTAAGCCTTTGTGGCCTTACCCAGTTGAGATAACCAATGTCAGGTTTCTCACGATGGAACTCGGTTGTAAGTTTCCCTAAGCGTAGTGTTCACAATGATAGTAGCTTGTGCTGGTGTAGAAATTTTAAGTCAATCGTAGCTCTTTCGCATTTGTTTCCTCATTGAATCTTAGAAAACAATCGTATTAGGTAATTAGGGATACCTCGTATTTTTCTTGTTTTATAGAAGAAAAATTATTTACATTGAAATCACACGGAGATGACTGGAACTGAGGCTCCCTCGCTCTTAGTCAGGGGCTCTATCTAATGTCCTAACCAGGGGCCCACAGACTGAGGCCCAAGGGCCAAGACCAGCCTGTTTTAGTAATGGCTCTGTGAGAGAAGAATGGTTTGTACATTTTAAAATGATTACATTTTAAATGGTTTTTAAGTACTTACATAATAGTACACATTTTACCTCTTGGCCTGCCAGTGTAAGATATTTACACTCTGGCTCTTTAAGAAAATGTTTGCTGACCCCTACATCATTCTCTGTAGCCCTCCAATTCTCCTCTCTAGATCTTCCTTCCCCCATGTTCTACCCCAGACTAACCCCTCTCTCAGTTTTAACCCTTTAAGCAGATACCAATTCTTTTTTCCTATGTATTTCGCACACCAGGTTCTATGAATGCAGGAATTTAGCTAATACTATTTTACCATTTAACTCACAAGACAAACCAGTTATGCCTGGATTCTTGCCTTAATCTGAGGTTAAATTTAGAAATGGGGATGCCGTAGAAGTGGAAAAGAACTGCTTTAACTTTAATGTCTGATTTCCAGCGTAACATTGGTTTCAGTCAAATGTAGGACCCCAGCAATGTTTTGTCCTGCATCTTTATATCTTAAAATTAAGGAAAAATGTCTATCACATTTAATTCCCCGCCCCCTCCACAGTGAGGTAACTCAGCGAGTTCCTTTTCAGCTCTTTCGCGGCTATGACTATTCTTAAATAAAGACAACAGAAGGGACAGTGTTCGCTAGACATGAGTTCCATTTTAAGAGCGTCTTGGAAGTTAAGTGGTTTGAGTGACCACATCTGCCACCAGTCGATGTTTCAGAAGATAAAACTCTTAGGTCTAAATCATCATTTCCTTAAAGCAGAGCCAGAGCAGCTATTAAAGTAGAGCGTGACCTCGTGAGGCTATCACAAGTGGTAGAACACTTACTCTAGGCTCAGCAGTGTAAAGGGAGGGCGGGTCCAAATAATCACATTAAAGCGAATGGGATTTAAAAAGAATGTGAAAGAGTAAGTGGAAATGGATTTTCTTCTGCCTCCATCTACCCCAGGAGAGATTTTAGAAATTGTCTCCAAATGGTGGCCAGCACTGGCATGGTAGTCGGCATGGGTTAAACACTCTTCCTGCACGCTTAGCACGAGAGAGAGAGAACCCAGTGACTCCTGGTCATGGGAAGGTTTAACTTATGAAGCTAAGGCATGTCTGACTAGCTGACCAGTGTTTCCAGTGAATTAGATTTGAAATCGCCTGCATAGACTTTTTGAGGGGTAATAGTGACTTCTCTTTTTCTTTTAAAGATCATATTTATTTGGTGATCCCTTTCTTGAATTATGAACTGTAACCCAATGTAGAAAACTTAGAAAATGTGAAAAAAAATCTGAAACTATCCATAATACTAACCCGAGTTACTCATAGGTACTATTTCAGTGTATTTAGTTTTAGTTTTTTTGTTAATATGTATAGTTTTAATCAGTGTTGAGATTATACTACATCTGTTTTCTATTCTGACATTTATTTTAATTAATGGTATAGCATGATTTTCCCCCTGAGTATGTTTTTAAATGAGTATGTTAATGGCAGAATATCCCATCCAATAATTATATAATATTTTTGTATTAATTCCCCCAGTACTGTCAACGTAACTTGTTTTAGTTTGTTCATTTGTTATAATAATAATGTGATGAATTTTTTAGGAGACATTTCTGAAGGTGGGATTACTAGGTCAAGGGGGTAAAATCCATTTCAAGATCTTAGAAAGTTTGTATCAGTTTATATTCCTTTCAGCTCTCTGTAAGGACACATTCTCACCAACTTACAGGTATTAATTTATTTTTAACCTTTGCCAATCTAATTGTTTAAAGAACATCTCATTGTTTTAATTAAATTTATTTTTTTCATGGTTTTATGACCAGTTGTTTTACCTTTGAGAGTTATTGATTCATGCTTTTGCCCATTGGGGGTTGGCGAGGGGGATTCATCTCTTTTTCTTATTGACTTGCATGGTATCTTAAGGCCATCAGATGTTAATATTTTAAAATTATTTTACCAAGGAGAGTGAAGGGAACCAGTCAGAATTAGGAATTCATGGAGGTTGTGATTTTACAAGAAAGATTTAAATAAATGTAAATGGTTCTTAAAAGCTTTTTGGGGTATGGTATAAAAAATTAGGGCAGCCCTCACTGCAGGAAAAAGGCCTTGATTCCTTCCCTGCCCTCTAGAGAAATGACTGCTTTTCATAATGAGAAGGCACTTGCTTCTTTGTCTCAACCTCATCACATCTCATTTAAAATGAGAAGTTCTTAGTTTGGTTATATTTGAATATGTAACCAAAATGCAGCCTGGGCATTGCAAGAAGTAGATTTCTCTCTGTGACCAAACTTTTTGTGGCCTCCTTATTTGAAATAATTAAAACAGTGTTTTAGAATAAAATATGTTACATATTAAAACCCACCACCCAGAGTTTAAAATGTTAATATTTTACCATAGTTGCTTCAGACCTTTTCTCTGATTTATTTCTCTTTATTATGAAGTAAGAAGTCACTGCCCACTAATTCCATTCCCTTCCCTCTCTCCTGATGTTGATATGTTTTATTCCTGACCATGTTATGCTTTTAATACTCATAGCTTTTTGTTCCAGTATTTTTTTATTCTATGTTGTAACATGTTATATTAAGCATCTATTTTAGTAACTTGCTTTCCATTTGCTTAACATTATTTTCAAGATAGCATCACTTTTTAAAATATTAAAGTGTATACTTTCAAATGCTGTATATGTCAAGGAATATCTGGTGAGTTAAATTAAATGTGGTGAAAGTGACAAATTCGAACAGCAGGGTGCTGGAGAACCAGAAATCAAAGCAAGTATCTATTAGGTGCCTATTCTGTTGGGTTACTGTGGGGGATGTACAAAGCCTTAAAACTGTTCTCTGCCTTCAATGAGTTTTATTTTAATTGAGGAAAAAGGAAAGTAAAAATGAACACATGACAAGTTAAAACAGTTTGCCCAACAATTGTTAAATAACAGTACAGGAAATTTTTTTAAATGTCACAATGCAATATATGCTTAAGTGTCAAGAGGTGAATTGAGTTTTCTAATACTTAAAAGCCAGAATGTAAATGTACTTGTTTGGAGAATAAAAGACTATCTCTCATGGTATCAAGGTTTTCCTCAGATATTTATCGATCACCACTTCTGGGCAGGGTATTATGGTAGCTGTTAAGTAGTTTGCAGGTCTGGAGTTTGGATTCCAATCCCTAGGTTGAGCAGTGGCACCCCATCATGAACCAGACACAGGTTATGTCCCTAGTCTTTGTCAGCCTTAAAAATATAATAGCCAGTTATTTTACCAGCAAAATGAGTTTATTTGGGAATAGCAGAAAATTTTAATGTGGGGCATATAAACTACGGCAAACCACAGGGAAATCCAAAGAACAAAGGAGGGGAACATTATTTTATAGAGAAAAAGGAGGAAGCTGAGGGGAGTGGTTATGAGCCAAAGTCCATTAGAAGAGAGGGAGAGTTTAGGGTCATGGAAGCTTCTCGTTGGCAGAATTCCAGTGGTTTCTCATTAGCTGGGCTGTTGCTGGAGAAGGAGAAGATCTTCCTTCCTCCAGCTAGGGAGTGTAAAGAAAGATTCTTCATGCCCAAATTTGTAAAGTAAGCTGCAACAGGTGGTATAGGGTATGTGAGCACCTCCCCTTCAGGGTTTAGAGATTTCACTTTGAGGATTTCCTTTATTCCTTTTCACATCCTCTAGAAGTAAGTTCAGGTGGTAGGCTAGGCCTGTGTTGACGGAGACAAACTAAATGATGTCGGTTTCAAAGATCTACAATGTTATTAGAAGAGAGACTATGATCTGTATGCTAAGCCCAATGATATGGCAGCAGTGGGAATACGGGGCAAGGGGAAATGGGAGAAGGAAGAAAATGTCAGCTGCCTTCATATTTTGGGGTCATGTTCCAGGTTCTATCTCTTGTGAGGTTTCTTATGATTTTTTTCCCAGAGATGATGTTGCTTCTTTAGAATTTGCCTACTTGGATGTTTTTCTCTGGCCTTTGGAGTCTAATCTAGGTAATACAATCTTATCTAGATTTGGAGGTTGGTCCAATTGGTGTGCATGTGCAAAGTATTCTATCCTCACACAAAGAAGGTCTCAGAAGTCCCTTGCAAAGTGTTGGGATGTTTCCCTGCACAAATGAGATGCTCAGTATGTATTAATTGATTCCATTATCCGGCAACTCCAGGCCTCCCAACGTCACCCCAATAGCATGGGGAGAGGGGGAGAAGGAGGAGACTAGGAGGGAAGAGCTACCATCTAGCAAAATCTCAACATAAAACTTCCCAAACAAGTCAACTGACATCAACAGGCTCGAGAACTCACAAAATAAAAATTCTGTTCTCTACAGAGAGGCTTCATCTTTCTCCATCCTCAAAGTAAACCTTATTATACCTGGGGAAGTTATTTAGCACTGAATTGTTACGGTTGTTTTTATTGTTGTTTTTAATTACATTCTAATCTTGAATTTATTGTGTAAACAATTTATATAGTTCACAATCAGCCTCCATCATTTTCGATGACCTGTACTAATAGATGGAAGCAGCCATGGAGAAAATCCAAAGCAATTGATAATCCAAATGCTGTTAGTGTTTGCTTGTGAAATGTAACATTTGGTTTTCAACTGCAGATGGGTTCACATTCATGGATGCACAACCTGTGCAGTTGCACAGGCCTTTTGTTCAGAAGAACCCTGCTCCTGGTTTAATTCTTTGCTGTCGGTGCCTTGAAATTCTAATCATTTTTGAACAAGGAGCCCCACATTTTCATTTTGCAGTGGGCCCTGCAAATTCTGTAGGTGAACTTGGCTTCAGATTGGCTTTTCTTGGATAGACTATAACATAATTTCTCATCCTAGAAGGCATCCGACAGAAGGAAGAGACTTCCCACAGGCAAGTTAGGTGGCTGACATCTAATCTAAGACCGTCCTTTGTCTGACAGTTACATGCCTAATGGAGAGACAATTTATATGCTGTGAGAGTTCACCAAATGCCCAAAACGTGAAGCTGGAGAATTGCATGTGACATCAGACTTTAAAGGTCACAGAAAACAAGCTCGTCCTCTTCTATAAGAACTAAGAAGTATGGAGAAACCTAACCTTTAAGATAGTATTTTAAGAAATGTGTGACCAAGAAAGATGTCCGAGCATTTCAGTATGAATTTTAAGTTCTGTTCTTGGCCGATGAAAGCGAACAGATGTGAACTGCAATTTATGGATGAAATGGGCGGGGGTGTACCTTGACCTAGCTTGGCCAGAAGAATTTTTCCTGGGGAAGGCATTTGGTGGAGAGGAAACTGCAGATAAAGCAAAAGTAAATATAGCTCTCTGAGCTTCCTGAAGTGTTCTGGGCCTTATTCCTACAGAGACACCTTGATCTCTGAGAGACCTGCCTTTCCTCAGCTGTACTGATTCCCACTTCTAAGCTGCACTGGAAGCCAAGCTTTCTTGGGGGACACCAATAGCCTGTCAGGAGCCCTTCATCCCCTCATTCATATTGAATCAACCTTTGAAGTAATTCATCCTTTCCACACACCCTTCTGCAGAAATGTTTGGGAGCCAACAGTGACCATCCCCAATACTTATGGTGGCAGTGATAATATGTCTCAGAGTAATGCAATATAGGCCTCAGCATCTGTTCATTTGTTCCTGCAACGGTTACTGAACTTGGCACTCAAAGGCTGTACTGAACTCTAGCAGATAAACAGTGTTCGTTTCCTAGAGTTTTGACAAATTACCATGAGCTAAGTGACTTAAAACAATAGAAATTTATTCTCTCACTTTTCTAGAGGTTAGAGTCTGAAATCAAGGTGTCATCAGGGCCACATTCTCTCTAAAAGCCTCAGGAGAGAATATGTTCAATGCCTGTCTCCTAGCTCCTGGCGGTCGTTGGCAGTCCTTGGCTTGTGGACACATCACTCCAGTCTCTATCTTCTTTCCACATATCATTCTCCCCTGTGTGTCTTCTTGTGGCCTTCTGAGCCATGAATTTCCCAAACCAGAGAGCCTTCCTAACCAGCCATTGGATCAAGAGACCACCCTCATTTTAATTTAGATAATTACATCTTTAAAGACTCTATTTCCAGATAAGTTCATGCTTCGAGGTTCCAAATGGATACGAATTTTGGGGAGACACTATTCAACCTAGTATATTCAGATTTTTAAAAAAATACATTTACTGCTTTTAGGTTGCTTGCCAGCCTGAGTGAAAAAAGACAAATACAAAAATATATTCTATAGATACAAAATGATAAAGCCCATAAGAAATATACAGATCAAATGCTGTAGAAAGCCAGAGAAAAGGGAGAAAATTTCCAGAGTGCAAGATCAGGGAAGACTGCATGGAAGAGGTGGCATGGTTGTTGGGTTTTGAATGATAAGTGAGACAGAAATGTAGAAATAATGTATTGAGAGTTTGAGAAACAACATGAGACAGGACAGGGAGGCAAGAATCAAAGGGGCATGTACATATATGAGTTATTCAGGTTGGCTGGAAAATAGAACACTTGGTAATGAAGAATATTCAGAAAAATAGTCTGAAGCAGATTGTGGTGATTATGAATGCCTGCCTAAAGCATCTGAACCTTGCTCAGCATGAAATGAGGGCAGTGATAGATTCACTCTGTGCTTTGGCAGAAGTATGTAGGATGCATTCATTCATTTCTTCATTTCTTCATGTATTTATTATCTCCTGCACTCTGAGGATGATAGTAGATCTGAGAATGTTATGGTGAGTTACATTTATGTTTCCTACACACTAGAAGTGTTCTGTCCAGTAGAGAAGACAGAGGATTAGATAATGGAAATTGTTATCTGTCATTCAACAAAACTATAAGACATTGTTGAAAGAAATTGAAGAAAACCCAAAGAAATAGAAAGATATTTCATGTTTATGGATTGGAAGTATTAACTTTATTCAAATGGCCATATGACCTAAAGCAATGTACAGATTTAATGTAATCCCCATCAAAGTCTCAATGGTATTTTTCACAGAAATAGAACCCAAAAAATTGTCAAATTTGTATGGATCCACAAAAGACCCCAAAAAGACAAAGGAATCTTGAGAAAAAAGAACAAAGCCAGAAATATCACACTTCGTGATTTCAAACTATACTACAACCTACAGTAATCAAAGCAGTATGATATTGGCAGAAAAAAAAAAAAAACAGACACACAGACCAATGGATCAGAATTGAAGCCCTAAAATAAACTCACACATACATGGGCAACTAATTTTTGACAAAAGAGCCCCAAAAACATACAGTGGAAAAAGGAAAGCCTCTTCAGTAAATGATTCTGGGAAAACTGGAAAGCCACATGCAAAAGAATGAAACTAGATTGCTATACACCAAACACCAAAATTAACTCAAAATTTATTATTAAAGACTTGAATATAAGACCTAAAACAATAAAATACGTAGAAGAAAACATAGGCACTAAACTTATGGACCTCAGTCTCAGAGAGGTTTTTGTGAACCTTACCCCAAAGACAAGGGAAGTAAAAGTAAAAATAAATGAATAGAAGTACCTCAAACTGAAGAGCTCCTGCATAGCAAAAGAAACCATCAATAACTAACTAACTAACTAACTAACTAACTAACTAACTAACTAACTAAATAAATAAATAAATAAATAAATAAATAAATAAATAAAATA
>NW_011889264.1:1059598-1111695 GCF_000151845.1 Pteropus vampyrus
AACCATCAATAACTAACTAACTAACTAACTAACTAACTAACTAACTAACTAACTAAATAAATAAATAAATAAATAAATAAAATAAAAAGGCACCAAACCAAATGAGAGAATATATTTTCAATAATACCTATGATAAGGGGCTAATATCCCAAATATATAAAGAATTCGTACAAAAAAATTTTAATTAAAAATGGGCAGAGAACTCAAATAGACACTTTTCCAAGGAAGACATACAGATAGCCAACAGATATATTGAAAGATGCTCAACATCACTAGTTATAAGGGAAATGCAAATCAAACCCACCTAACACCTATTACAATGGCTGTTGTCAATAAGACAAGAAAAAATAAATGCTGGAGAGGATGTGATAAAAAGGTAACCCTCACACACTGCTGGTGGTAAAGTAAATTGGTGTCACCACTATGGAAAACAGTATGGAGGTTCCTCAAAAAATTAAGAATAGAGTTATTATATGACCCAGCAATTCCTCTTCTGGGTATCTACCTGAAAAATTTGAGAACACTTACTCATAAAGATATATGTACCCCTATGTTCGTTAAAAGTATTATTCATAATAGCCAAGATGTGGAAACAACCCAAGTGTCCTTGGTAGATGACTGGACAAAGAAAATGTGGTACATATATACAATAGAATACTACTCAGCCATAAAAAAGATGAAATATTGCCATTTGCAACAGCATGAATGGATCGTGAGAGTATCATGCTAAGTGACATAAGTCAGATGGAAAAGGACAAGAACCCTATGATTTTACTCATGTGGGATATAAAACAAAAAGCACAAATGAAAGAACAAAACAAATAAACTCACAGATACAGACAACAGAATGATGATTATCAGAGAGGAAGGGGGGATTGAGGGAGGATAAGAAGGATAAAGTTGTACACCTGAAATTTATATAATGCTATTAACCAATGTTACCCCAATAAACATAATTTAAAAAAAAGAAAAGAAAAAGAAATCAAGCGTTATGATGAAACGTACTATAATGGGTGCTATGAGCACATATAGGAGAAACATTTATCTAGCCATGGAAAGCTCTTAAGAGAGAATAATGTTAAAGTTGAAATGGGAGCACAGGTGGCAAAGAGAGCGCTCAAAGTGCTCTGGGCAACAGGTTTGAACGCCCTGTTGGGGCTGGGGCCACCAGGGGAAGCTGTAAGGAGTTTCCTGCAGGAGGAAGGGTGGTGAATGGGCATGGCCAGCACTGTGTGGGCAGGAAGTCAGTAATGAAGCTAGAGGGAGAAACAGGAGCAGGTTGAAACTCCATCCTAAAGGCAATGCCATAGCCAGAGCTGCATTTTATAAAAGCTTCCAAGGACTGTTTTGTGGAGAAGACATTAGAAAGTGGTGAAAATGGTACGCTGACCCAGGGCAGTGGCCATGAGAATAGAGAGAAGACTGATCTGAGAGCCGCTGAGGAGATATAATCTACTAGACTCCAGAGTAAGAGGATATAGGGTTGGGAAGAGGAAGATGCCCCAGATGACACTCAGGCATAGGCAGACAAACGAATGTTCAATGAGTTAGAGGCCAGCGAAAGGGGCAGGTATGGGGGAGAAAGATAGTGAGTTTAGTTTAAGTGAATTTGGGGCTCTTCAGAGACATTTAGAAAGAATTATCCAGTAAAGAGATACAAATTCGAGTACCAGTCAAAATATCTGGGCTCAGATAAGTGTGTCAAAGCTGTCAGCATATAAATGGTAATTGAGTGTGAACAGAGTCAAAATAGAAGATGACCTGGCAAGAACCGTAGGAGCATAAGCAGTTAAGAATAGGCAGGCATAGGGGACCAAGGGATGTGGCCAACAAAATAGGATGAAGAACAGAAGAGAATGGAGTCATGGAACCCAAGTGTTTCAAGGAGGGAATCGTTGATTCTTTTGAAAGCAGCTGAAAGGTTGAGAGATAAGGACTGAACATTGTCCATTAGATTTAGCAACCAATAAGTTCTGGGTGCCCATTGCAAGAAGACATCATCTGGCTCATGGGATGCGCTACCTAGAAGAGGAGAGTCAAAGCAGAAATAAATGAGATGATTAATAGGCAAGCAGTCTCGAACTTGGGTAGAGGGATGATGGTGATGTTATTGACGGAAAGAGAGACCCAGACAGAAATTATTTTTATGCGGGTAAGGAGAGATAATGAGCTCCATTACTTGCAGTGAAAGCATCCTGAGGAAATCTCTTGTACAAGCAACCCTGAGACAGACATCCTCACATATGTTCTCTTGGAGACCTATGCAAGAGCTTCTCTGGGGTATTGATGAGAAATGGAACTGCTGAGTCATACTTAAGCACATTTAGTATTAATAAGAATTCTTGGGTAGCTCTTTAGAAAGATGATTCCACTTGGTATGATTCCACTTTCTAATGTTTGCCAGTAAGTGTAATGTGGTACCTCACAGTTGTTTTCCAATGCATTTCAACTATAACTAGTAAGATTATATCTTCATATATCTGTAAACATGCAGACTTTTTCCTCCTTGAATTACTTACTCATATTCTTTGTCCATTTGTTTTTCTTACTGATTTCTTATCATTTTTTTCATTGCTCATTGCTCATTTTCTCATTTGTTTATTGTATTTTTTTATGTTAAACCTACATTGGTTTTAGACATTGCAAATAACTTTTATTTATTGGAAATCCATAATTTTGATGTTGTTATACTTGTAAATACTTTTGCTTAATAATTTCTCCTACCACCTTCCAACATCACAAAGATTTTTCTCATTCTTTTTCTTCTTTTAGCTTATACTTTTACTCTTCACTCTATACTTCTAAATCCCCTTGGAAGTCCCATTCGAATAGTGTGATATAGTGATCTGCCTGATTTTTCTCCCTTTAGTGAATCAGTTTTCTCAAACCATTTAGTAAACAATATACTTATTACATTAGTTATTTGTTCTGGCAACACACCATGTCTGTTTCAATCCTATATTATGTCTTTGTGTTGTATCTTGTCATACATAGAATGAATCCCACATTTTCATTCTATTTATACTTTGATATAAATTTATAATTTTGTTCTTGTCTTTTAAAAATTCTGGTATAATTTTGATTGGATCAGAGGGCATTTTCAGACTAATTCTGGAAAAATTCATACCTTTGCAATATTAAATCAGTACATCATAAATTGGACATATTGCTTTCTTAATCAGATCTACTTTATATCCTTTAATAAATTTTAGAAATTGTTTCTATTAGGGTCTTGTGCCATTCACATTAGGTTTATTACTTGATCCTTTTTAAAGTTTTGGATGTTATTGTGAATGGCATCTTGTTTTCTGTTATAGTTTCTAGTTGGTTATTGTTGGCAGAGAAATGCTATTGATTTTTTCAAGTTGATCTTATATCTGGTAAAACTGCCGAACATTGTTATTAGTTCTAATAGTTCGTCATGTTGTTCTATTGCATTTTCTATTATAGATGATCATATCATCTGCAACAAAT
Organism: Pteropus vampyrus; assembly: GCF_000151845.1. Taxonomy (NCBI): domain Eukaryota; kingdom Metazoa; phylum Chordata; class Mammalia; order Chiroptera; family Pteropodidae; genus Pteropus; species Pteropus vampyrus. The sequence goes on from NW_011889264.1 coordinate 1,063,073, forward strand.
GATGGTATGTCTCTACTTTTCAATACTTACAGCCCTTATAACTGGTTTCTTGAATGAGCTGGTCATAGTGGGATATAAACAACAAAAAAGTTTTATTCTTTGCACTAATTGCCCCTTCAAACTCGCTGTAGTGGATTGAATTGTGGCCCCAAACAGATATGTGTAAGTCCTAACTTCAGGTACCAGTGATGTAATCTTATTTGGAAATAGGATCTTGAGATGATATCATTCTAGATTAGATTGGGCCTTCAATCCAAAGACTGGTATCCTTATAAGAAAAAGTTGAGGGAGATTGGAAACACACAGAGGCACAGCAGGAAAGCCATGTGAAGGAAGAGGTAGAGATTGGAGTGATGCATCTGCAAGCCAAGAAGCACGAAGGAGATTGCCTTAGCCAACAGAAGCTAGGAGAGAGGCATGGAATAGATTGTCCCTCAAAGCTTCCGTAAGGAACCAACACTAATGCCACCTTTATTTCAAACTTCTGGTCTCTAGAATCATTGGAGACTAAATTTCTGTTATTTTAAGCCACAGAGTTTCTGGTAATTTGTCACAGGTAATTAGTTCTAGGAAATTAATATGCCCATTTGTGGGCTTAATCTTCCTTGCCACTGGATAAAATGTTGAGAAAATCCACAGCTTTTCCAGCCACATATTCCTATCACATTTCCTATTCTAACTTCTTGAGTTTGATGTTTAGGTGCCCAAGTCTTAGACTTTTTTTTTACAAATATATACATTTAAGGTTTTTTTTGTTTGTTTGTTTGTTTTTTTACCAATATATACATTTAAGGTTATAAATTTTTCTCCAGGGAATTCCTTCTGCATTCTGTAAAATACACACACACATCAAAAATATATAAACATCAAATGTATATACCAACTATATATCAAATGTGTACATATATACATATATATGATTGGTATATAATATTGGTATATATTTTTTTGCAAATTTTGGTATATAATATTTTATTATCATTTAATTCTAAATATTTTCTAATTTTCATTTTGGTTTCTCTTTTGAGTCATGAAATATTTAGAAATGTGTTCATTTCCAATAAGATTTTTATTTGTTGTTGTCGTGTCCTTTTGTTATCAATATTTGTTTATGGTCTGAGTACAGAGTTCAATTTTATCTTTAGCCATATGGATAGTCAGTGGTCCCAGCATCATTTATTGAAAAGTCACTCCTTTCTATATTGATTCTGCACAATTACTTCTGACACATGTCTATTTTCAGATCTGCTTCTAGAGTCTGTTCTGTTCCATTGGTCAACTTATCTGCTATCTACTAACATTCTGTTCTAATTGATATGGATTTATAAAAATTCTGGTAAAACAAGACCTATTTCTTCCAAATCTTGGTTATATCTTAATTACATTTATAACTTTCTACTAATAAAAACTTCGTTGGTTTTCTTTGTAAGAAGCACTTAGTTTTCATTGCAGGAGGATTTTTTTTTTATTACTGTTGCATTTACTTTCAAAAGGTAAGATATTTAGGTTTTCTTATAAGATATTTAGATTTTCTTTTTCTTTTGGGGTGACTTTTATAGTAAGTTGTATTTTTCTAGGAATTTGTCAATTTTATTATTTTCAAATTTATTGATGTAAAGTTGTTCATGATATCTTGTTGTTATTCATTTTCATATCTGCAATGTCCATAAGTAATCTTCATTTTCATTACTAATACTGCTTTTTTAATCTTTTCTGTTTGTTCGATCTATCTGACCAGTGATTTGTCAGTTTTGTTGATCATTTCAAAAGTTAAAAATTGTGGTTTTGTTGAATCAATCTACTGCATATTTATTTTCAAGTTCCATTTATTTCTGCTCTTATTTTGACTGTTTCCTACTTTCTACTTTTCTCTTTTTTTTAAAAAAGATACTTTTTTATGAAAAATTTCAAACATATGCAAAAGTAGGGATAATAGTAAAATGAACTATCAGGAACCCATCACCTAACTTCAACAGTTAATGACATGGCATCAATCTTGTTTCATCCATACCCCTACCTACTTTCCTCTGCTCTTAGATAGCTTTAAGGGCATAATCCCAGCCAAACTGGCATTTCCCCATAAATATTTTAGCATACATATTCTAAGTGATAACTATAGGTGATTAAAAATTTTTACATTTATTTTGGAAAATTTCAAATATATATAAAAGTATAGGAAATAGTAAAGTGATCTTAATGTTCCCACCATCCAGTTTAAGTAACTGTCAGTTCACGATCTTATTTCCTCTGTATCTTTCTTCCTTCTCCACATTATTTAAATAAAATATTTAAAGAAACATATCTTTTCATTTGTAACTATCTGAATATATCTGTAAAAGCTAAGGACTTATATACAACATATAGACAGAATAACATTTTCATATCTACAAGTTATTAATAATAATTCTTTACTACAAGCAATATCTAGTCGGTGTTCATTTTCCTAATTATCTCATTTTTTTACCATTTCCTTGAGTCAAAGTCCAAATCCGTACTTTTCATTCATTGATATGTATCTTAAGTCTCTTTTTAATCTATAGATTCCTTGTATTGTCCTTTTACTTCCTGCTTTGCTTTCTGTTGTTTTATTTGTAAGCTGGTTGATTAAAGATACCAAGTTATTTGTCCTGTAGATTTATCCGTGATTTAGATTTTGCTCTTTGCATCCCCTTGTTGTCATTTACTTTGTGTAAATTGATAATTCTACACACTTAATCAGATACTGACTTGATTTTTTCCTTTTCAAAAATGCTTTATAGGGTTGAGATATACTTCCATCAGGAGACACATGATATCTAATTTTCTTTGTTGCGACATTACAGCTATTGATGATTATTGCCTTGATCCATTAATTCATTAGTGGTTGCAAAAAGGCAGTATTCTATTATTTGTCTTCTATTTATTATCCAGAACATTTAAAGCAAAATAACTTCTCTCTCGCAAATATTTAGTCACAGTTAAAGTTTATATAGGAAATGCAAGACAGATACTTGATTCTTTCTCTTTATTTACCAGTTTTCAAAATAAAGGTTGGTTTTCTAGAATAGTCTAATGATGACCAATGTCGTCAAAAGTATCGTTATGAGCTTATGGAGTTAAACACATTGATATATTTTGATGTGCTGAAGTTGTTATTATTACTGCTGCTCTTGTCTTCCAATTTGTGGCTAGTGGCAACCTCTTTAAATTGGCTTTTGTTTTCTTTTGATAAAGGCCTTGTCATCATTGGCACCTTCCTTGCTTCCTGTCACAACAAAATGTTCCATGTTTATTTTGTGCAATCCTGTCCTAGACTAGGAATCAATTATTTTTCCAAGGAGCCCAGGTTCCTCTTAGTTGGAAATAGAGACCACAATCTCGATGTTAGACCTGCTCATTGATAAAAGGTTGGTCATGGTTTTTAAGAGTTTTCAACAGATAGGACCTATTTTTTTAAATTATCATCATGAGTTAGTACTGGTACTTCCCATTCAAATTTAGGGCTACAGGTTTTTACTTACCTACATCAAACATATATTTGTATATCCTTTCTCCCATGCTCCAAATCCCTGTGCCAATATGATTACATATTTTCTTTATCCCACAATATACATAGAAAAGTCTCAGTATAATCATACCAGCACTGCTACCAACAATATGATTATTGAAAACAATTTGACTTTGTTAAAGACTATATTGTATTAAGATTTACTGTCAACTTACTGTGTTTTAAAGACACGAGATATCTCTTTTCTGAAGGTAGTATTTCCAACTAGCACATAGTTAGGTAACATTGTTTCATTTTAATTTGAATGTTTAAGGACTACATTTTTAATTTAATGATTTATATTTTTGCCAGTTTCCAAAGTCAAATCCACAAGACAAAGCATGTTCATTAGCTATCAACTTCTTGTACAGAAAAGACATTACTTCTTTTACTGTCTATGCCCCATCTCTCCCTGTAGGTAGCCATTACTTTTTATTTTTTTTACTTGTTCTTATGTTATTTTTCATTATAAATTATAGATGCATAATTATATGGTAAAATTTACTTTCACATTATGTCATATCTCTCTTCTTAAATTGATGGTGTCATAATATATACGCTTTTTACACCTTGATTTTTACTTAAAACATAAGAAAAAATGTTGACATAACACAATAATACCACTAACACATCTAAAAATTTAACAATATTTTCTTAATATAATTAAATATCCAGTCAAGGTTTGTATTTCCCCAATTGTCTCATAAAGGTTATTTTATTATTTTTTAAAATCAATGTGAACCAGACCCTAAGTCTATTCTATGTGTTCCCCTCTTTCCCTCCATTTTCCTGTTTCTTCCTCTCTCCTCTCTCTCTCCCCACCACATGCTGCCCCTCCTCCAGCAATTTATTTATTGAAGAGAAAACAGGTCATTTGTCATGTAGAGTCTTCTACAGTATGAATATTTCTGATTGCATGTCCATGACACTGGTTAGCATGTTCCCTCTCTCTTTAGATCTGAAAACTTTCTAAGCTTTTTTGGTATATTTTGTTGTTTCATTTCTACTTTCTTAAGGTGGATGCTTGTTGTGCTAATATGTAGCCTTTTTCCTTTGTAAGGTAAACATTTAAAGTGATATATTTTCTTCTACATATAGTTTTCTCTGCATTCTGTAAGTTTTTAAATGTAGCTTAGTGTTTTCGTTGTTATTCAATTGTAAATACTTGCCAATTTATGTTATTTTTTTCTTTGGCCTATGGGTTTGTTTTTTTTTATGAAATATTTCCTAAATGTTGACTCGACAAAGGAACAATGCCTTCTGCCAGCACTTCTGTCTGGGAGAAAGCTGCCCCTCTAGCCCTTTACCTAAAGCCAGACAACTCAGTTCCTCCCCATATTTACTTGGTGTCTTTTGAACTACTGCCTCAGCTCTAGAGCTCAGAGCAGGTGAGTCTGTCAGCGAGTAAATCCACATGTGGGGCCCCTTAAGAGGAAAGTCTGCACCTCCCCCAGCCCTCCATCTCACTCAGCCATAATCTCACTGGTTTTCACAGCCAGAGTTGTGGGGACTTCTCTTCTCAACACTGGAACCTTGGGTTGGGGATCCTGATGTGGGGCTGAGACCCCTTGCTCTTCTAGGGGAATCTCTGCAACCACCACACACGGGTGTCAGACCAGCCTATTTCGTATCTCCACCCCTCTTACCAGACTCAAGGTGGCCTTTTCTGTATATCCCCAGTTGTAAGACTTCTATTCAGCTAGACTTCAGGTGACTCCCAATGATGGCTATTCTGAAATTTAGTTGTAATTTTGATGTGGTTGTGGGAGGAGGCAAGTACGTTTATCTACTCTGCCATCTTGACTGGAACTCCTATTAAGATCTTTCTATGTGTTCGCTGTTTTTCAGTTTTACTATGATGTATCTAAGATATAAATTTACTTTCATTTGTCCTGCTTGGGTTTTATTAGACTCTATAAATCTGACTTTCATTACTTATGGAAAATTCTCTGCCATTATTTCAAATATATCATCAGCCTCATTCTCTCACTCTTCTTCTCCTGGGACTTCAATTAGATGTATGTTAGAATTTCTCCCTCTAAATGTCATTTCTCTTAACTATTTTTTCACATTTTCCATATTTTATTTCTCTGCACTCTGGAAAAGTTCTTAAGATATATTTTTTCAGTTCACTAATTCTATCTCTGTCTGTTACCAATCTGTTCTTTAGCTTGTTCTTTGGGTTTTGGGATTTTGATAACTAAGCAAATTTTCTTTTACTTAAAAATGTTCTATTTAATATTTTTTCAGTCCGTCTGTTAATTTTTATAGTAGTGATTCTTTTCCTATGCTTTTTATTCTTTCTAATTTGGTTTTAATAACTTTATACACACTCATAGCAGTATCAGAATCTGACTAGAATCTATGATTTTCTCTTAGAAGTTCTAGAGGGTCTTCATATTCTGTTTGATGGGTTTTGCTGATTATTTTTTGAGGTAGATTTTTTTCATGGTATATTCTGTAAATTTGGGGTGAGTTTATCTTCAGTGGGGGCATTTATCACCAAGATTGGGGCATATCTGTCTGGAAGGATTTTGTACTACATTAATTCCTGGAATTTGACCTTCTTGTACAAGTAAAACTTTTTCCCTACCCAAATCCCAGGTAGAGATAAATTTTATTGCTGTCTCCCTGAGTAGGGTGGCAAAATTTCTTTCTAGCCTACCTTATACCAAGGATGAGCCACCTGAGCATCCTAAATTATATGGGTGTTATTTTAACTTTCCAGCACGCAGGGCATAAAATCTTATTTTCTGTCTCTCCCTAGTTATTATGTCAGAAATCACTGGAGTCCTAAATTTGAAACACATGCTCCTGTCCTCACTACACTATACACAAAGACAGTTCTTGTGCTTACCACTCTGGTCTTCAGCCCACTCTTTCTTCCTGGTACCTGAAGATTTTCTTCTTTTTCATAAAATTAGTTATAGATTTTAAAATTTGTTATATCTTATTTGGATTTTTCTGGGTTTGTTTCAAATGGGAGGGCTTTCAGCTAGAATAGGTATTATAGGCTCACTTTTGTGGGGGTGGTGCAGCTATGCCAGTTGATAAGAAGAAAAGGGCCTTGACTAGCCCAGGTAGATTCAGTACATGTTGAAATTTTCATAAGTATTTTTCAAGACCATGTCAGGGTTCCCCAGGGAAAGCTGTGGTTTGTAGGTGATCCCCACAATCCTACAGTTGTAATTCCTCCACATCCTAAGAATAGTGCAAGAAATGAATCACATGGCCAGTTATATTTGGATTATTCACATGCTACAATTTATTTAAAATAAGACAGTATTATAGTGACTGGGGCTTCACAAAGTTGTTAGTACCATAAACTAATCCCCAAACCTCAGCATGTGGATTTTATATGGCTGCTTAAGCTCTTCTGCTATGTGTCATTTGATATCACTCTAAGGCAAGAGTTGGGTCCAGATGGGAAATCTGGATTACAAATAGTTATCATTAGATTTAGGCACAATTTCCTATCTTCCTGTATCTTAACTGTGAAGAATTTTGGAAGTTTGTAGGAATGAGATGTGTCCGTTTAATGTTTTGTGGGACTGAGTACATCAGAACTTCGGGTTTATGAAGATTAGACATAACCTCATGGAAAGAGAGTTAAAGCTAATGTGAAGAACATATTCATAAGGGTTCCCATTCTAATGTGGCCCATTCTTTATATTGATTGTGTCTTGGAACTGCTCCAGAACTCCTTCGGGAAGGATATTCTTGCTTCTAGGGTTTCATGCTATGGTTTTTCTTATTCTGATCATTCCAACAAGCAGTGACTCCATTTCCTTTCTATATTCCAGGATTTTTTAGTCCTTGTCTAGATCCATATTTTGTCTCATAATGTAATTATGCTATCATTAGTTTGAAAAGTAGTTTCAGTTATTTCAGAGGAAACAAATAGAAGGAGAAGTCTGTTTATGTACCTTGTCCACTATTTTAGATAGAAAATTTGTTTTGAGTTTTATGATCAATTAGTGACATGGATGGTAATATAGACATTAACCCTTTACAATTCTTGTAATAGAAATAATAACCATGTAAATATAATAATTTTTTTAAAGCTACCACTTATACGTAAACACTTCTAACTTGATCCCTGGTGCCTATTTTAAAGTAACAAGAATACATTTATGTAATTTTTTTTTTCACTACTGCAAATGACAAGTCGGATTTCAGATGTGAAAAGAGGATTCAAAGCTGTACTACTTATATAGACAATATATCAAGGTAGAAATTATTAAGCTTAATTCCCAAATGCTGTAGTTGAAATGGTCATGTAGGTAGGCCTTTAGGAGGAATTAACATATTCCATATGAAATCACGCACATAAACAAAGGTAAACCACTCATTAATGCTATTCGTTTATTCTAAGTTGGTAGACTTGTGTCTAAGTTATAATGTCAAATTCTTTTCTCTTGGAAATACTTGGAAAACGCCAGTATTCTGGCCATTGTTTAATCCCCCAAAATGAGAAAATTTTTCTTTAAAAGGCAAAATGGGTATCTCTTAGACATGTCCACTAAACAGGCCTAAAAGTAATGGTAACCCAAAAGTAATGAACACACCTAGTATCCAATCTGTGGTGTCTAAATACTGTTTCCCACTAAAATGAACTAGGGCTCCTTAAATGCTTAACTGGTTCCAGTCCGTGGCAGGAAATATATGAGGTCACAGCAAGATACCTTATTGTGCCAGAAAGTAAAGAAACTATCAAAGATTAAAGGATCCTGTCAAAAGGATACAAGGGTGTATACAACTGGGCTTCTATTGGCAATAAATGCGACAGTGTGAACACCAGAAAGAATAAGGAATGATGAAGTACAAATTAGTAGTTGATAGATGGTCACAGGAATGGGGAGCATGGCATAGGGAATGCAGGTAGCATTAATGTGTTGGCTAGGTGGAGGGCCAGGGGAGAGAGGGAGCCATTGGGGGGATCATTTTATGAACTATATAGATGTCTAACCAATGTACTATATACTTGAAACTAATTAAAATAAATAAATAATTTTTTTAAAAAAGAAAAAGGAATGAAATTAGTTGAAGCATGCTGAATCCAAACAGAGAGAGAGAGAGAAACAACACTAAAAGCTACCACCACCACCACTAATTGGATACCGTTAAAATAATTATTTACTCTGAAAACTGGAAACTAAAAGGAAAGACATAGTAAGCATTTATCCTGTCTTTTCCATATGAATTGTATTTCTGAATAACTAAATAGTCTCAGTTAATGAAGAAAAGTTCTTTTATACAGAAAATTTTCAACTAACATATAGGGAAGATATTATGGAATTAATAATCAATATTTTAAGACTCCTAATAAAATAATTAGTACTTCTTAATACTAAAGATAGAATGTTTTCATTTAATCCCTTGAAATATAAGTATTTTTTACATTGTCCAAGGAGACAATGTACAGTTTATATATATATAAAATAAGATATTTAAATTACACATATACATATAAAAAGGGATAGGTAAAGCAAAATCTAGAGAACTGTTGAATCTAGGTAATAGGAATATAGAGGTTATTGTCTATTTTCTCTAATTTTGAATATGTTTGAAAACTTTCATAATAAAAATTAAAATGAATGTATTTTGTGGTTCAGTCAAAAAGACTACAGTGGGATTTTAAAGTCCTGGATTCCAGTTTTAACTCCATATGTTTTAAGTAAGACACATTCCTTCTTCAAGTAGGTTTCTCTGTAAAGTAGTTTGTACTACATGGCATTTCAAAACTTGTTAATTGAGATTCTGGGGAAATTAAAAAAAAAGGATTCTGTGTTGACTGTTGAGATTGGAAGAACCTGCATATTCTGTTCTCTCTTTCAGAGTCATCATGTCTATTAGCATTTTAAAGTCTTTGAGAATTCAGCAAATGAGGAAACAACCAAACAATTGGACCTCTTTAGTCTAATGTTTTATAAACATATTTAATGAAAATAACTTCTCCTTGATTTTTTTTTTTTGTAATTTAACACCTATGAAACTTATATGATCTCTAAGGACACTTTTGGTGCTAAAATTTTACAAGTCTATGATTCTGTAAGTCTTTTAAATGTCTATAGAAAATCAAAATAACCAGTTAATACTGTGGGGAAAAAATCAATCAAATCAGTTGTCTGACAGAAGTACCTACTTAATTCAGTCCAAATGTTTTATCAAGTAGCCCTAGATAGACCAGCTCAAATGTTTAAAAAAATAATCTTGGCAGCATCCTATGAATCCAAGTGTTATATTTGTGCAATGCTAAGATTGAGGAAAGCCTAGACATTCATTTGGTCTATCACAGTGATCGATGATGTTTGGTCAACAAGCAGATTGGTTACAGCGATTGATGTCAATCAGAAAGTTCAGCAATGGGCAAGTTCAACGTCCGCATATTGCCAGGCATCCCTGAAATGATCACCATGGCCTAATTTTAATTGGGTTGGTATTTAATCTGGAACATGTTCAGAACAACCACATTTCCTCCATACAAATAATTTCTCTAATTTTCACTCAATTAAAATTCATAAGGTGATAACTATAGAAAAGTGGAGGATGTAAGAAGGTCCATGTATGACCATCATTTAAATAATTGTTTATTTTCTAAAAGATACATATTGTCTTTTTAATCCTTCTTGAAAATAAATTCAGAATTTTTAATATAGAAATACAGGCCCCTAATCCCTCGGTCTTAAGGAAAGGAAAAGCTTCTGTCAGCAGTTTTTTCATGTCGCTCTTGGTAGAAATTTTTTGGAAGGTTGAGAAGTAGAGGGAAGGGGGCAGGCACATGAGTGGAAGTGATTGGTTAACAACATAAGAAAAAGCCTGCTCAATTCTGTGTCTATCCTACAACTATACAATGTATGAGTTTTTAAACCATATTTTTAATTTTGAGATAATTGTAGATCCAAATCCAATTGTAATAAATAATAGATCTCATGTACTCTTTAGTTGGTATCTTGCAATTAAAACATCTTGCAAAACTATATAGTACAATATTACAACTAGGATCACAATATACAATTTCTAAAGAGTTAAGAGGAGATGCCAAAAGTAAAGAAAAAAGAAAGGAAGGGACATGAACTTTATCTCAGATTGCCTACCTCTCTCTCATATTTTAAGAGAAGAAATCTAAATTAGTATTTATTATCAATAATGAGGCATCCTGATGCTTTCTCTTTCTATATCTATATAAGTAAATGATCTGGTTTTTATATGTACGTAGAGTGTTAATATACTCAGCAGTCACACTTAGAAATAAGCATATACAGTAGGATTTTGCATATGCTCCCACACTCTCTCTCACTCAAAATACATAAAGTCTCAAAATGTTTCAAGGTGCAAACTAAAGCAAATTTATTGAAATCTACACCTAACAATAAGATTCCATGGATTGAATTTGCTGTCTTATGATTTTAAACCTGTCGTTTATCTTGAATGTTACAGGAAGGACTGTACAAAACACATTTGTGCTTGGGACATATTGGAATGTTAAAACGGAATGGTCACTGTTGACTGGTCCCTGTCCATTTACCTTTAATTGACTTACTTTCATGTGTGCATCTATGATGCTGGAAGGATTGTTTCTCTTCTTTCTTCCCTTTGTAATAATTATTTATCCAAATAATGGAACCTGCTGCAGCCACACGTGCATCATCTATTCTTGCCCATGGCTCAGATCCTTGGGTGATGCAAACGTGTGTGTGCCCAAGGTAAATATTTGACCACTGTTCCAGCCACCGTTGTACAGCCCCTGAGTGACCCTGCATTAATTAGCTGAGAATTTCAGGGCTTTGAATCTGATTGAATCAAAATATTGTTTTTACAAGTTGATGAAGGCTCTTGATTGATGTGGGCCCTGCTGATTCTGTGAAGGATTAAATTGTATATACAGATTACAGAGTCCTGGATGTCACTGTTTAAAAGGGGATTGTTTTTAACACAGCTTTTAAAAAATAGCGCAATGGTGTGTTTTCCTCCCAATGGGTGCCGTGATCATTTCAGTGGGCATGTACTTGTGTAAGTATAACAGAGAATTAGAAAAATTGAGGGAAACGGTCAAGAAAAATATCAGGTAGAAATAAAGAGGCAGAAGAGAAAAAGACAAAAAGAAATAGACAAAGGAGGATGGGGCTTGGCTTCCATTCATCTTGAAAATATGTCTTGTGTGCACAACCCCCATGGTAAAGCCTGCCATATTTTACCCTGGGTACAGGAAAGGAGCACAATCATTGGGGTCTGAGCTGGTCAGGGCTTAGAGGAATTGATTGGCATGTAGCATCTCCAGTGAGATACACTCACATGGCCCCAGGTCACCCAGCTCTCTGTCTACTGAACTCGAGAGTTCCCCCTCTTAAGGCCCCCCCGGCATTAGTGAGATACCACAAGACCCAGAGTCAGGCCCTCGTCCAGAGAAAGAGTAAGACAAGAAAAGCTCCAGGGGGAAACTGGCAGGAATAGAGATGGAAGAAGGAGCCCAGATTTCCCCTGCAACCCTTTACGTGTTAATGGGAACTAGCCATACTCCCAAACAAGGCAAGTCTCAATATGTCGCCCTCTTATATATCTCTTACTCAAGATCTCTTGTATCAGTCCATATTGAGGTTTTTTCCACCTGCACATTTACAAAACTTTAATATAATTTCATTATGCACCTGTTAACTTGAAAAATGACTTTTCTCATGGACTCCGTATTGTGAAATGAATCAAAACCAATCAGCATACAAAAGAAACGATAAAACTGAACACAAATTATCCCATGCCCATAACAACCCCTTATGCAGTTTCTGAGACCTGCATAAAAACCTCTGATTTTTAAATACTTCTGGGAACACACTGCTTCCTTAGGTTCTTTTTGGAACAAATTAGCTGTAATCCTTGATGCGTTTTGAAGTTTCATTATCTTTTCACTTGTACAATAAAGGGGGTCCTGAAAAGTAGTTAACCCGTAATGTGTTATGTGGTGGATAGAACATGGTCATAAGCAATAGTGACCTAGAGCATGAAAAAGGGGAATCAATAAGAAGTAAAACTATGTAAGCCTATGGCTTAGTTTTTTAAAAAAAATCATACAAACAAAAAAACTACATGAGGATCATTTGGAAGAGCATGTCACTGAATGCTGTCTTAGTCCATTCAAGCTGCTATGGCAGAGTACCATAGACTGGGTGGCTTATAAACAACAGAAATGTATTTCTCACTTATGCACGCTGGAAGTCCAATATCAGAGTGCCAGCATGGTCAGGTCCTGGTGAGAGCCCACTGCCAACCTCTCTTGTATCCACATGGCAGAGAGCAGACACCAGAAGCAAGCTCCCTTGTGACTCTTATAAGGGCACTAATCCCACTCATGCAAGCTCTACCCCCATGACCTCATCTAATCCTAATCACGCCCCCCCAAAGGCCCCACCTCCTAATACCATCACGTGGGGAGGTTGAGGGGACACAAACCGTCAGTCTATAACAAGTTCAGAGTGGTAGCTTTAAAATTAAACACAGGAACATGGAAGATAAGTAGAAGAAAAGAGAGTACTAAGTAGGATGTGGTCCATGGAGAAGACCATCAGGAGGCAGTGGATCCTCAGAGGTAGCTTAGGGAAGTGGCAGATTCAAATTCGCTGAGAGTGCATTCTCCTAAAGGACAAAGGAGAAGTCATAAGAAATCTAGGCAGTTGGTGATTAGCTTGGTTAAGGCAGGACAATGATGTGGGTAAAGGAGCTGAAAGTGGAGAGAAGTGGCCTCTTGATGGAGGACCCTGAATCCCAGACCGAGATGCCAAAGGCACCAGCAATAGAGACCCACGGTGGAAATCTGAGCAGAGAGATGACTTACCCTTTGTCGATGTAATTGTTAGAAGCTATACAGTCAAACCTCAATTAGGAGTTCTTCAATCTGGCTGGTTATTAGGATCATCTGCAGGATTATAAAATATGTAAGCTCTTGATCTCTAATCTCAAAGAATTTGTTGTAGTAGGTCTGAAGTAGGGTCCAGAAATAGGTAATGAAAATTTCCCTGAGCTAGAGCTTCCAAATTTTAAGTGCATACAAATGACCTGGGGATCTTGTTGAGAAGCAGATTCTGATTGATTCAGTAAGTCTAGGTGTATCCCGAGATTCTACAAATCTAGCAAGCTCCCAGATGCAGAGCCTGCCGGCCCCACTTTGAGTAGCAAGACCCGGATGATCTGCTAACCGGGAATGTTTAGGACCTGCTCCCTGAAAGGATCTAAAGTCTAAAGAACAATGTACCTACCTATCAAGTAACCTATCAAAGTAACCTATCAAGATGAAATTTTACGTCATTTCTTTAAGCAATGAGAAATAAAGAGGTGATTTTTTTTTTTAAAAAAAAGAGAAACCAAAACATGACCATAAAATAATGAGACTATTTCCTTTCTTGCACATCTGCATGTGAAATCAGCCTCATTGTACTTTTTAGCCTCACAGTCAGTGAAAGGGGTAAGAAAATAGGCTTCAAATTTCTCTGTAATATATAAAGAATGGATTATTCTTATAAAGTTCCTGTGTTAAGAATGCAGTGGGGGTTATTTCAAAAGAAAGGGAGGAAGGAAGAGAGAAAAGAAGGGATGAAGGGGAAGAAAAAGAGAGAGCGAGCAGGCTGGAGAGTCATTACAGGTATTGTTTGACTAGGGAAGATTATAGTTGTGTGGAAGAGGAGATACCTACACCTAAATATATGTGTGTGCGTGTGTGTGTGTGTGTGTGTGTGTGCGTGTGCATGTGCATCTGTATATATATAAATAGAAAGTGATTTACAATGTAATTACATTATATATGTGTATACGTGTATGTGTGTGTGTCTGTGTGTGTGTGTGTGTGTGTGCGTGTGTGTGTGTAGATGAGAAAGAGAGAGAACACAACGACCAAGCTGGTGGAAAATATACCGTTTAATTCTAAAACATAATAGTTAGAAATATTATGGTTATCTACAATATCAACATATTAATGTAACCTAATAATAATCATGATAAAGTTAACCTTATTTGATACCTGCCAGTGGCAGGCAGCGTTCTGAGAACCACACATGCGAGAACCAAACTTTACTGAAAGATTTTTAATCAAGTATAGCTACAGCTAAGCCCATCGACCGCCTTCATTCTCACCATCTATTTTATGCATATGGAAGCCCTATCCTCCCTTTGCAGGCAAAAATTCTTCTCTTTTTCCCTGAAGGGCCAGGGCTTTTCTGTGCTGTGGCTTCAGATGGTACGAGGTCTCCATTCCCTGACTTAGACCAGCCCAGGAAGAATACTACTGACCCTCACTTTAATTTTAGAAATGAATGTCAGTCATCACTGAGAAGTCTAGGCACTCCTCAGGTTACTTTCATTTTCCTTCGAATTAGGGAGAGTTGTGTGGGTCAAAGTGTTGGGGCACCAGAGGGAGCCCAGGAGTGAGGAATGGACTTCTGGGGGCTCCTGCAGCAGGTTAAATATTCTTGCTGAGGAGCAGCACATAAAATGCAATAAAATTCACCCTCTCCCCTCAGTCACTATAACTCACTTATTATCTTGGGCTCAGGTGTGTTGCATGAATATACAATAATGGGGCTAACAAGATGGTTTGAGGTCACAGAGGGATAAACCATGGCGTAATCCAGCTCCGAAAGCCGTTCTGGTAATGAAAATTGTAGAGCAGTCTTGTGGCTAGTTTTGTAATAAAGATATACAAAGATGAATATAGGTTTCCAGGAATTAATCTGAGAGCATTTGATCCAATTTATACTGGAGTGGCTGCATTGAAGGCAGCTCGGTAGACAGGATTCCAATTTAGGTTGATAGAGTGCCGTGGGGTCCCGGGGAGGAAGGGTTCCCTGTAATTGGGAGATGATTTTATTTTTGAAATGCCCATCTCTTGGCTTTGTCAAAGGCCGTGCATCTGTCTGCCTCGCCTGTGAATGCAGCCAGGCTCAAGGCACCGAACCCCGCGGTGTGAGCTTCTGGTTCAGTATTCAGCATGACAGACAGGCTTCCAGTTTTATTCTTTCAGAGGGGACCCCAGGACACACTGCATTTTATTGTTGTGATTGTTCTGTGGACCAAGAAACATTAGACCCACAGAGAGGGGAGCCTCAAGACAGCTAGCTTTATGTTGCCTTCTCCTTCCCCTTCCCGTTTTTGACCTGCCAAAAGTGGCCAAGTTTACAGCTCCTGTGAGTTTTTACTCTGAAGCCAGGAGCTTGGGTCTGAGGAGCATGGGATAACTGTTCTTACTTTGTCCTTGAAAGTCTGTCATTCTCTGGCAGATGGCCAGGTTGGGACAGACCTGGAGACAGCTGAATCCAGGCCATGACTCTTGAAGAACTGGAATTCCTGGCACATTTTTAATAAACAGCCCCAAACCAACTCGAGAATGTTGACTGTGCCTACCTGTTGTTGTTCTGTCTGATTCTCTGAGCTGCCAATTCAGGACAAAGTTTCTTTAAGAATATTTAGATTCAAAACCCATTTGATGTTTTCTGTTGACTTTTCTTTTTTTAGGTGGCATTAGGGAATTATTCTCTTCAAATCCTACCTTAATAACTGTTAATAGAAGCTTATGTTAAAACTCCTGTTCTGCTTAAGATGAATCAGAAAGCACTGACTTCTGGCATTGCCCTACAGAACTTCTAGGCCTCTCATTTGTAATGTTATTTAGTCCTTTCTCTGATTTAATTGTGAACATACTTGTGTTCATATATCTTAACATATGTGATCTTATGTATTTACAATTCACATAAAAGCATATTATGATTATTGGAACACCTTTTTAAGCCCAATTTGAAAAGAAGCTTATAACACATTTTTATTTGTGCCATGAATTATCATTTAGGAATTTCATATCAGATTTGAAAAGCTGGCTATAGCTGTTTCTTGTAATGTTATGGGAATAAAATTTAATTATTACTGAATGCTTTTTACTTTTTCTATTTTTAATTCTATTTTAATACTTTCCTAAATTAAGTGTGTTAGCCTGTATACTATACCCACAAGGTGATATAAGATGTGAACTGCCTTTAATAACAAATAAAAAAAAGTTTGTATTCGGCTTAAAATAGCCCTCAGCTAAAATGAAGGATAGAGCTCTGTATCCAGTGAATCCAGAGAGAATTTAATCTTAGCCTGCAGATTACAACTTGAGGCATTTTTAGAGGATTTTCAAGTATATGTGTATATATACTTATTTACATATGAACAATTTATATAATTTGCTTACTTATATAAATCACCTTTTGTTTAGCACAAAAGAACCAAAGTTTTTAGTTCATTTTTACTTTTATACTCTCTCAGCTTTGATTATCTTTGATGGGAAGGTGGAAGTGGTATTTCTAGATGCAGAAAATGAGAAAAAAGTGTATTTTCAATTGTCAGTAATATTAAATTTCTATCAACAATTTCTTAATTGTTCTTCTGAAAAGCAAACCTTTAATATGTCAGCCTAAATTACAATACAAAAGAAATCAGAAATTATGCTGTTAACATTTCCCGTTTTCAGATATCACTGATTAGATTAAATTATTCCTTATAATTTCACTACAGAAAAGCTATATGTCTAGTCATATCACTACATTGAATGAAATTAAGGAGAAATGGTTTTGTAACACTGTGTTTGCAGATTTTTTTTTCTTTTTTTCTTTTTTTTTTTTTTTCTTTTTGAGAAGGAAAGGTTGCATGCAGCATCTAATTTTACCTATGATTTGTCTTTATTAAAAGCTCTTGTCAGGGAATTAAACTTTTTAGGTCTGGGCATTGCCTTAAAAATACGAAGCCTATCATAATGTTGGTCTTATAATAAAAATTAGACTGATTTTAATTTAAAGAGATTTATAAGTCGTTCTCTTAGGAATTTTGTTGTTTTATTCACCAAGTTAGTAGACCAATAGAAACATACCAATGACGTTTAGCTTGCAAGTTAATGAAAAACAAATCCCTTATTGAAATAAACTAGATATTTTTTTCTTTTAATATACAGAGATCAAGTTCATGCCCAAGAAAGTTTCAAAGAGAAAAACTCTACTAAATTTCTTTCTTACGTTTTTAATCAAATGCCTTCTGCATCATGGAACCCCCCATTTTGTGGAGAAATCTTGCCTTCTTGGAATTCACTAATGCCATTTCACGAGACTAAACTTTTTGGAGGATGATATAAATGTCTAAAATAGAAAAAAATGGAAGGAGCCAGAACAGCATTTTAATCTGAATGTCTTATATATAGGCATCTTAGGAACCATGTGAATTTTGCATGAAAAAACAATACCTATGTTGTAAAAGATGCTAAATCAAAGTGTACTTCCAATGTAAGTTGCAGAGCAGAAACAAGCATCTATTAAGGAAACATTATATGGGCTTGCATTTGTGATAGGAATCCTAAGGATTTTTCCAAATATGTTAACTTTTTTGGATAACTCAGTGATGAAAACTTACACCAGAGCAAGTATATTTCTTAATACAAATTTGTAAGGATGATTTTGATATTTTGGTTAAAGTTCAGTTTGTGTAAAATGTGTACTTGGAAAGTGTCAGATCACAGGAAAAGAAGTCTTTTAAATATTCAAGGAATATATATATATTTTTTTTAAGTAAAGCTTATAAAAACTTCCTGGCAAGACTATTTTTGTGATACCAGATACCTCTGCCCAATAACACACTCTACCTTTTCAGAAAGGAAACAATACTATTTACAGCAAATTATCAGTTTGTTATTTTTCTTTTCAAATATGTAGATTAAAATAATGAAAGAGGTGACTGTGGCTTCCTTGCGGCATTAACTGTGCTTCTCAAGCTCTATCCCGGCATCTGTCTCAGCATCTGTGTGCTCTTCCGGTCCTGCCTGCAAGTTTACATGTTTGTATATCCAGGTCTCACTGGCAGACCTAATTTCAGAATACATAATGCATGATTTTGAAACCAATTTGTTATTGTAATAAAATATTTTTTAGGAATGCATGGAAGTACTCGAGAGGAGAATGTTAAATTATACATGCATTGTGGCCGAGTGGATTCATTTAGCTCAGTCTGCAGGTGAATCTCCCGTGACCTTGGCACTTGCTGGCTAGTATAGAATAACAATCAAAGCTTGGATTGGAAATCTGACCATTTCCAAATATTAACAACTTCTTTCAAAGGAAATGCTGATTTCAGCATTTATGTTAATGGGAACATCAGTATCTATTTCAGAGTTTTTTAGGGGAGGGGGAGAAAAAAAAAAAGTCATGATCTTAATAGGATTAAAAGCCAGGCTTTTTATTTTCAAAATGCTAATTTGTTTTCTGCATTCTGTTTTCATATCAAGGCTTGTAATTCACTACCCTAGGACCCACAGGCCACTGAAGACTCACAGAATTGCATTGGTAACACAGGAAAGTGACATAAAAGGTTTCTGTCTGAAAGGAACTCTATATTCTTTCCAAGCCCACTTCCTCCTTTCTTCTAAGTCAGCTTGGGGCCTAGCATTCTGAGATAGAGGGTGAGAGAGGACAAAAATGCCTCAGGTCCCTGGCCTGACGCCTATCTACTTCCCCTTTCACATTAGGGAACAAACTTTAGTCACTTTAGAGGGGCATTAATTGAAACAGCCTGTGACCCATATGAATCAGATGAACTGCCTGGGCTGGAGAAGTTTGGCTGTGAAGTTGAGTCGCCCGAGGCGTATGACATTCTGTAATCTGCTTATCTTGCAAGCTTTCACCAGCAGCTCACCCACTGCAGTTGGAGCTGAACAGTGGGGCAGAGAGAGGAGGCCAGAACTGAGACAATAATTTACCATGTAATTTGTTTCGAGATTCCTTTGATAGATTTCACTACCAAAGAAATTTGCAAGAGAAGGGGACCCTTACACCCTGAAGCCAGCTCAGTCTGGTGACTTGAAAGGGTGGGACCACGCCTGAGCCCTGTGAGGACCTTGGCAAATGGGACTCACCTGTACTTACTTACCTGGGCTTAACGAGGAATTCCCCCCCATCCTCTTTTTCTTTGCTGTTTCCTTTCCCGTCCTGGGGAGGAAGAGAAGACACACAAAATCAAGTTCCATGCAGGTTGATGAAAACCAGGTGTAGCAATCCAAAGAAGCAGGTAATTTTAAGTTCAGGTCTGTTTGGCAAACGAGGTGTCCCATTTGGGGTAATACATGTTCATGGTTTGGCCCAGCAGGTGTGCTAATGCAAGGCAGGTTTCCTCTAGCTGCCTTATTTAGGAGATGTTACAAATGGAAAGACTGTTTAAATGCCCACAAAGACATTAACAAAAATATTCCAACTCTCAAACCCCTTTTCTGAAAACTAGAAAAAAATATATCAAAGGGAAAAGGCCCACGCATTGGGTTTTGCTCACTTGTGTTTTTAGTAGTTGTTTAATGACCTATAAAGTTGCTTTTCTAAGAAAAGAAACATAAAGGAATTTGGTAACTAAAAAAAAAAATAGGGAAGGGGCTGCTAAAACATTTCCTCCAGCTGCTGAGAGAAACTGAACTGGCTATTTTCTCTGGTGCTGTGAATGGTATTTGCAGCATTCACCTTTCTTCATTCCTTACCGACTTTGTTGGAGAATATAAATATCAAGGCTATTTCTTTTTCCTGCCACAACAGTTGGTTTGGTTGGACTTGTGTTTTGTTTTCTGTTTGAAGGAACAGCAGATTAAAGGAGAGGCATCATCTACATTTTGCTTAGCACACTGGTTTCTATTCAGTGTCCTTTTAGGAAAAAAAAAAAAAAAATTCCTTCAATTAGCATTTCTCACCAAAACAAAGAGTTTGTTCTGTTTAAGTCTTGTTACTGAAATATTCTAAGGCATATAACATCACTGCCTATTGCCATGAAAATGATTTGTAAGTCATGTCTTAATTAAGGAGGTGCTTAGGCCAGAAGACATGCAAGTAAATCCTGACTTGGAATGAGAACACAACAAATGGATGAAGCCTGTAAATGTCCTCTCCAACTTTAAAAGGTGTTCTCCATCTTCCCAAGCTGGTTGAATTGTGCTATGGAACCTGAGGAAAGAGAGGACACTGGACCTTGACTCAGTGGAATGACCTTGGCTTCCGAGAATGTTGTGTTTAGACAAAATGCAGCTGAAGATGGCTGGTTTTATCCCGATAGAGGAAGCACCTGCAGAGTGTCCCAAGGAAAGTAAATGAGGTATTCTTCTAGGGGTGATAGCAGATAACAGTTCTCCATCTTCTCTAAGTACTGGGCCAGAGAAAATGGGCTTCAGCTTAACATGGAAAATGAGTTCAAAGGAAGAATAACTGTGAGCGTCTGGAATGGATTACCCAGGGTGGTGGGTTGGGTAGTTCCTTCCCTCCAATTCATGTACACACAGAACCTCAGAATGTGACCTTATTTGGAAATAAGGTCTTTGCAGGGTAATTAGTTAACGACCTTGAAACAAAATTATTCTGGGTTTAGAGCGAGTGCTAAATCCAATGATTAGTGTTCTTATAAGGAAACACAGAGGGAAATATGGTGCACGGAGAGACACAGGCGAACGCATGTGAAGACAGAGGTAGAGAGGGGAGAGATGAGTCCATAAGCCAAGAAAGGCCAAGGACTGCTGGAGCCAGATTTTCCTTCAGAGCCTCCAGAGGGAACCAACCATGCTGACACCTCGATTTTGGACTCTGGTTTCCGGAACTCTGAGACAGTAAATATCTGTTGTATTGAGCCATCAAATTTGTGGTAATTGTGATGGCAGCCCTCGGAAACTAATACACCCAGATATACAGCACCCACTTTTGGCATTTTAAGCCTGTCAGGAGATAAATCTGATTTTCGTCTGCTGTCTGCAGAGGCCTTTTGGTCTGGCTTGTATGGTGCACAGCTATTAGGGCATTAACAGGACCCAGGGCCCCTGGCATGCCAAAATAGATCTTCAGCTGCTGTTAGGAAGTAGTAAAAAGACTGTTCCAAGAGAAAGTGCTCTGGGAGTCTCGGGCTAGCCCTGGTCCGGAGTTGCCATGGCTCAGTCCAGGATGATTCCACGAAGGGTCTTATAGTCAGGTGGATACAAATCCATGTATCCCCAGAACTGATTTTTGTTGCTGTTTTTATTACTCTTATGCCCTGGAATTTGGCCAAGGAATCCTGAGGATTCACCAAGTACCCATCTTTCCCCAATCTAGTAATGCAGGTTAGGCATACACAACTCCCCACCTGGGCAGATTTTAATGGCAGCCAACGTGGAGAATGTGTTTACATTAAAAAATAGTGACCAACCTGTGTTGTAAACTAAATGTGGAAGGAAGACCTAGACCAGTGTGGGTGATCTTGGACAAGTCATTTAACCCATAGAAACCATATTTTTGTCATCTATAAAAAGTGGAGCTGGCTTATTCCTCCCTGAATTCTGGGGAATAAACAAGATAATGTGTATGAAAATAATTTGGAAGCTATTAGGTATCCTGAGACCTTAAAGATTTGAAGTAACCTTTGGGGAAAAAGGACCCACAGTTAATTTTTGACCCCTTAGCACCACCTTGTGTTCAAGCTACTACTCTTGAATTTTAGAATTCTACATTACAGAATGGACCAGGTATCACTGAAGAATTCATTGGAGTTTTCTTCCTAATGCCATCAATGTGAAAACAAAAAATTGAACAAACTGTCTATGACTCCCACTACTCCTTAGAATTAGCACCAGATACAAATGTTTGACAATAGATGTTTTCCTACTACTCAGAAGTCATGGCAATTAAGAGACAGCCCCAAACCCATCAATTCTAGTCTTTTTTTCCTAAAAGAATAAAAAGGAACTCCAAAGTTAAATACATTGCTTAGCTACCAGTATTTAATACCACAATGTGGAGATGACAGAATTTTTGAGAAACTGATGTCGTTCTTATTACCTGAGCGGGCTGACCAGTAGGCGTGGAGAGACCTCAGCAGGACAGTTCTGAAGTATGGGGATTAAGATGGAGCTAGGCTAGAAAAAAAGGCCCCGTCTAATGTCTAATGCCAGTGTCTGTCCAGAGGGCAATGGTGCGTTGGGTCTGATCCATGCCCTTGTTTGTACTGAGTTTGAACTAGTTGGGGTGATGATGGAGGGATATGGTTAGGAAGGATGGAGTATAGGAGCCAGAGTCTTGGGAGGATAGTCATGACTATAATCCAATGTAACACCGTTGTTGGAACGCGCATCTTCAAGTGGCGAGATACTTGACATAGTATGAGTGAGTCCCGTCTTTAAGGGATGAAACCAAGGGTTGGCGATCGCGGAGGTGAGATGGGAGCTGTCATCTTGTCATCTTGGAAGGTGCAGGTGGAGTGCACTGTTGTCATTGTGTGGGAGGAGGCTGGGCTCAGTAGGTCTGCAGGCACCAGCCCTTGGTCCAGGGAAGCTGCATTACTGTGGAGAGAGGACGGAGATCGTGACACATGCCAGGTCTATCCCAAATGGGGGGAGGTTGAATCTGGAGGTTAAAGGTCTTCTAAACTTCTAGACAAGGATTTGTGACCAGATAAGAAGTATGTATCTGACTCACCGTCATCCTGGCCATGACCAAGTTACAAAACCATGTTCTGACTTATGAATTTGATGTTAGACTTTGCATTTGGCCTATCACCAGTACGTGTCCTGTTTTGAATTATAATTAAAACCATCTTTGAAGAACCTCATCCACTTGCTTTTTTATTATAAAGAGAAATGCTTTGAGTCACTTGAGGATTTAATTTAGGTTTTTTGTTTGACACAGTGTTATAACATTTCCCTCATCTTCCTACCTAGACTGTAAATTCTTTAAAAGATAGTATCTATACCTTTAAATTTTTTTTTTCACTTTGACAAACACAATCTTATGACTCAAAAACAAAACAGACTAAAAATTGAAGTCTGGACACATGACCTCTTCTAGGGGGCAATCAATTGCTTTCTGCAGCTAGGAGTTGGGGAGAGCAGGATGGAGAGTGTGAGGAGGGTAGGGGGTGATATTATACTTAGATTATTGCTGTTTCACTCAACATGGAGCCAGGCAGCAACCAATCACAACCCCTAATACTGTAGATCATCACGTGTAAAGTTAATGCATGTGGAAATTGGACCTTTAAGATCACACATCCAGAAGCTAATCACCCTCTTTAACATTCCCTCCATCTACCAAGTCTCGGTCTTTGCCTTCATTTGTAAAGATTGGGTACCACGAGTTAACTGATATTTTTCAGAGCAATATTTTGAATCACTGGCATTGGAACCACAGCTTAATGGTTTAGAGTATTTCAGGCAAAGGTCTTCTTTAATGGAGGCAAGGATTTTCTGCTTATCTTCCTGTAATGGTGCAGTAGCTTTGCTAGGGGGTGGATTCTGAAGTATCACTTAACAGAAATCTATTTTCTTAAGATTCTCGATAACATGGTTTGTATTTCACCACTAATAAATAGGACCAGTTTCATAGAAAGGCTTTTAAAAATACAAAAGCATTGGATTCGCTTGTACTTTTAAAAAGTATATATCATTCTGTTTGTTGTTTTTTGACCCTCTCGTCATTTCAAAGCCATCTTTGAAAAAGGAGATATCTTTTCTGTCTTCTCTGAACAAACAGAGTGAACAAAGATGCTTCTCATGGCCTCTTCTGAGATGCATCTTGTCCTGGCACTTTGCAATTCAGAACTGTGTGACACAGCCTTTATCCTAGAGTATTTTAGTGACTACAGAGAAATTCCTAAGACAAGTGCTAACCTGGTAGATCCTAGGAAGTATTTAGATCCAAAATAGATCCCTCAATTCTGGAGTATTCTGCTTCAGTAGATAAATTTGCAGAACTGTTTTTGGAAGAGGACATTAATGGTCACATCCCATTTGGATGTTTATACAAATGTGTCGACTCTCATCAGAAGAGTTCTATAGATTTTTGTCTTGCTCTTTTACTTTTTCATTATGTATGTATTCATTTATTCATT
This sequence comes from Pteropus vampyrus, assembly GCF_000151845.1. Lineage (NCBI taxonomy): Eukaryota > Metazoa > Chordata > Mammalia > Chiroptera > Pteropodidae > Pteropus > Pteropus vampyrus. The sequence continues at coordinate 1,087,479 of NW_011889264.1, forward strand.
TATATTGGCTCTTTTCTCTCACCTTCAAAATGACTTGGACTCTCTCCAAACCCAAGGAAGTGGGTGGGAAATTCAGGTAAATTAGGAACCTCGTTTTTCATTTCTCGAAGTTGGAGTGCAAACCTGCCTCATGGTACAGAGGAGGCCCACGTAGCCCAGTTCAGTCATCCCAAAGCCCACAGAGATGGGTCGAATTCACTGGGAGGGCTGGGACAATTAAAATCGACTTCTGATTAGAATTATAGAATTAGTGTCATAGAACTTGGTATTTTTGTTTCCTTTTCAGGAATAAGCCTATTTTAGATAATGAGGTTTTGTTGTAATCTGAAGGGAAAAGCAATCGCTGGGGGGAAATTAGTTTTCTTGAGTAAAATACAAGAATAATAAACCCTAATTATTTTGAATTTGATATATTCTAAATAATGTGACCTGGTTAGGAAACATTTTAGGTTTTTGTTACCTTTGCAGTAAGTTTGTAAATATAGACTATGACAAAATATGATGGAGCATTTGTAAACTAAAGTAACTGTTCTATTTTTAAGGGTTTGATCTAATTAATTGTGATATGCAAGTATTTAACAATTGTTATCTATATCTTTTCTAAGGTCTTTCACTTAGAGTTCTTTTATTTTGGGGTATTATATATATGGTAACAATGGTAAAAACTGATTTTTTTACCATATAAACAATTCTAAAATTCAAATGTGTGAAGAATGACCTTATCACATACTTCTCAACTGCACATGTATGGAAACTGAAACGTGTTACCTGCTTTGGTCTACGGTCAGTAGAAAAATCTAGAACTCCATTCTTTTGCCTCTGAAAATCATATGGGTTCAAATTTGTTATAGGTTTCAAGATTTAGCATATAAAAACACAGAACACCTAGATCAATTTGAATTTCAGGTAAATAGTAACGACCACCTTTTTTTTTTAGTGTACGTCCCATCTTTAGACATACTAAATATACTTAAATATTTGCTGTTTATATAGTACATCTGTATTTTATCTGGTCACTCTAATTAGCAAGAAATTTAGATTGTATTTATTCCTTTTTCTCTTTTGCCTATTTAATTAAACTTTCTAAGGTCTCTGTATTTTAAATAAGGAACAGAGTAATACCTCCCAGTCTCGTGGAGTATTTTAACTTGACTTGTCTCTGACCTGATGAACCATGAAGTACAAACAACTCACCCAAGTGAAATTTCAGAGCCCCAGTCACAGATCACAGACATATCACCTTTCCATCTCTGTTATGGGACCTTATTTTTAAATTGCAGATAGTGTCCATAGGCTCCATGTGCTATTGATCCAAGTAGAATTCAAGTAGAGACTGCTACTGAGTCCCCACCCAGGACCAGAGTTGATCAAATTCTGACCTGGACTCACTTCACACCTGTGCCTGGCAGCGATGAGGACAGCAATGACGGTTCAGGCTTTATGAAGGACTGACTCGATGGGGTAACATAAGAATAGAGCCAGAGCCATTAATGTAAAGAGCCAGCATGAAATCAGTGAGAATCTTGGCAACCAAAAAGCATGTAAGAGATCGCCCTCATCAGTATCTTTATGGTAAAATAGTGTTGACTTTTGAAAGGATTTTGCAGCCGGTCGTGGCACTGATGGGTCTAATAATGGGTTCTCCTTTTGTTTCCTCTGCTACATATATGTAGGAGGGGGAAGAAGAGGATCTTGTTTTTTATGTTACTTACTGAAAATCTTTTACACATCTGTGGTCCCTGAAATAGGCCACAAAAAGATATCCCTAATTGGGAAATCATCAGCATCTTGTGACTTTAACATTTGGTGCAAAAACCAGTCAATAGGAACCAAGTGAAAGCAAAACAGGGTAAAACTTGACAGACAAGCTCCAATCCTCATGGCTCTTGGTCTTCCATCTGCCATGCCCCTTGCTCCGCCAAGGTCTTCTGTGGATGAAATGTCAAATGAAACAAGCCCTTTTAATTCTTCTATTAAATCCAGCTTTTAATAACAAGCATCTTGGAAGAGGAACAGATATTTGTTTTATGAAGTATAACAGCCGATTCCCTTCCTGAACACAAACCTGCTCACAGGACTTTGTCTTGGGCTCAGGCCTGACAAGTTTGCGGATGCTCCAGCTCGTCAATTCATCAGATCCAGAGGCTCCTTCCAAATGATTTTCTCACTGTCCCTGCGTCCCTTAGCATGGAGGGGATGGTGGCAGAGAGAGAAGTTGGAGTAAACCATATTCTACCAAAGGCCGTTTTATTCTGAGCATTTCTGCTATGCTTTCTTTATAATTGTTTGTTTCAAACATGGAGCATTTGCCTTGTCCAACAAGAAAGCATGGATGGGAGGGAAGATGCCCATCAGACACAGCTGCTTAAATTAGACCAGAGGGAATCCTGTGTAGACTTGGGGGATGATCTGAAAGAGGGCGACTTTATCAAAGCCCAGTGTCACACAGCTACCTCCTTCAGTGCCCTGCCGAAGAAACCCTTGACTTACGTGTGGAAACAGGGTCGGGGGAGGAGAGGAGACAGAGAAAGGAGAAGAGGATAATAGGAATAGCCATGTGCTCTTCTGCGTCGGAGGTGGGGTGATGAGTGCCGAGCTCATCCTCGGAAGTTTTGGTTTGTCCCCCTCACAGGGGTCTCTCCAGCCACCAGCTCATCCTCAGACCCACCACTGCCATCCTGACACTGGCTATAAGTGCTATAGCTTTCTGTATTTAATCGACCTGTTCCCCATTTGCTTTTGCAATGAGAAATAAGAGGCCCCGGGAGTTACTCTAGGCATTGTGGTAAAAATCTCAAGCTTCAGTATTATTTGACAAAGGAAGGAATCGCCCTCCTACCACATGGTGCTGGCATTTGGAGGTGCTTTCCTGTAGAAAGTTCCAGGTGCCTTTGCTCTCCGAACACACAAACCGTTTACGAGGCAAAGTTGTCCTCGTTTATAGGGGGTCTGCTTTCTTTCTTTCCCTCTTGAAGAAACCTGTTACTCACTGGGCTGTAAAAGGGAAAATAAAGATCAGAGGTAGTGGAAATAATATAATGTATCTGGGTAGAAACATTAGAACGCTCTCATAAAATGTAAGGCATTTAGAAATTTTCACCCTATTATTTCACCGTGGCCTGTTAGGAAGCTGTTCTGTCGGTTCTTTGGGCCTTGTTCTGAGACATCTTCATAAATTGATATTCCCTACTCCTTTAACTCTCAGCTTCCCAAAGGAGGAGATGCCCATTTAGAACCACTTTGGATGATTAAATTTGGTTTTCCTAGTTATAATTGTGTGGATATGGACTGACACATTATGTCTCCACTGAGAGGCTCCAGAATGGCTTTCGTCTCTACCTGGCCATCCTGAATGGTGTGATTTTTTTTTTTTTTTTTTTTTGTACAGCGGCTAAGTTTTTCTTTTTCCGGCTCACAAATTGTCTATCAGACAGTACAGTACTAACAGATTGTTTATTTTCCCAAAGCCCCATTTCTCTCTGCCTTACAGTCTTGCTTCTTTGATTGTGTCGGAAAACCTTTGTTCCCCGGTGCTCTCTACCTTCTGGGCAGCAGCATCGCATCTGTATTTCTGATGGTCGGCCTTGGCTCTAGCTGACCGGGCGAGAGGGTTGGCTGCGCCATGGGCCCTAATTCACCCTGCCCATCCTTGAGACATCAGCTGTCTCAGTTCAGCAAGCCCTTTTTAAAGCCAGCCTAGGTTTAAAACAAACCCTCCAATGGAGGGTGTTGAGCCAAAAAGGGTCCAGAGGGTGGGTAAGCCCAGCCATTCAACAGGAGACATCAACCCAGTGTGAATTAAGTCACCTCTCAGAATGCCTTCCTCTGATCCCTAGATACCACGTTTCCTTCCTTTCTGTCGTCTTTCCGAACCACCTCCTCCTTCTTCCCCAATAAAACCCCAATAGGTTTCTCTCCAGAGAACAATACGCCTCCGTCTTTGGTGCTGGTCCAGAGCTCGGAGGGAAAGTTGAGGTCAGTGTGGCAGGCTGTACGGCTTTCTTTTGAGGCAAACAGATGGTGAAGGTTAAATGACAGCTCCCTGACTGCCTCTTTTGAAGTAATTGGAGATAATTTGTATTTTGAATCAGAACTTGACCATTGTCAGAAGGGAAGAAGGTTAATATGGAAACGATTTTGCATTAGCCCCTGTTTCTTGCGCTGCCCCCCCTCCCCTCTTCTTTCTTTCTGTCCTTCGGATCCTTGTTTTTTTAATCCTTGCTCCAGGCAATTGGTGAGATCGTCTCTGGGCTCGATGTGCCTCATTTTAGGATGTGGCTGTTATGAAAGCCAACAACAGCTTATTAAGGCCAGTGATAATCTCTTCTACTGATGCATTGTTGCTTTCCAGAGGTCCAATTAAGGCCGTGCATCCGAAAGGAGATCTCGTAAACCTAAGGCTCCTTACCTAGGACGGTGTGCAAACAGATGCACAGACTGCTTCCTCGTTTCTGCTTCTGAACGCAAACGGATTTCGGATCGCACAGAGCAGTATGTCTGCACCGAGGAAAGGGACAGGCCTGTCTTTTGCTGCTCGCCACCCTTCCTCTCCAGTCACTGACAAAATTTATTTTAATTTCAGAGCCTGGTTTGGGGCCTGATGTGGAACATGGTATTGTTTACCTTCTAACTAACTGCATCCTTTCGAAAAGAATTTATAGTACTTCCCGAAATCGCACTCAGAGAGGGAAGGGGAAGAAAGCCCCTGAAAAATAAGAAATGCTTCTCGTGAGACTTAAAGGAGTGGCATGGGGATGTTCTCTCTTCTTACTCCCATCATAAATTTACCCAGAGCCAGCAGGCTCTTGAAGTAAAAGTGAACAGGGAAAGAAGTTTGGCATTATCGTCGGTCTTCACTTGGGAAGGATCTGGGTGCAGGCTTCCGGAAGCAGCTATGATATTGATGCAGCCAGCTCATAACTGTACCATCTGGATGTTGCCAGGAACCAGGGACACTCTGGCGGATGGCGGGCACTTTTATAACGTCCTGGCATTTTGGACATGGAGCGCCACGTGTGCTGCCGATGCGAAGAGGAGAACCCACGCTTCCTCAGGCCAGCACTGTCCCTCGTAGGCGTCTCCAGGAGGTTCTGGCGAGGAGCAGTCAGTTACCTGTATAGTCCACATCTCCTGAGTGTCAACAGTAGGAGGGTGACGATGAAACTCATTCTTTCCTACGTTGAGGTCTGAAAAGCAAGACATTAACAATACTTCTCCATAAAGAAGAATCTGGTTATAATAACTCACATAAAGAATAGAAGTTTTATTGGACACCGTGATGAAAATTTTTAATCCATAGAATCCAGACAGAAGGAATGAAAGTGAAAACTGAAGCCTGTCTACAGCATGTTTAAGCGCTATTTGCAACAGAAGTGCCGAAGGCAATATTGTATTTTATTCATATACATCTGGTTTATTATAAAGCACACTTTTTTTTTTTTTCACTAAGTTGGAGAAAGAAAAGAAGATATTGTCATGTTATTCCTGGCTTTTTCTTAACCACCCAAAGTAAAGAAATGGCTGCAAAACCTTTAGAAGCAATTCAAGTACCTCGGCGGCTTTCATCAGATGTTCTCCGTACAAGGAAAAGAAAAAATCGTTCTATCTTTTTATTTTTACTTTGCTTTAATCTTATTTGATGATGTCTCAACAGGCTGGGACATGCTTTCTTGGATGGCAATTTCACTGCACCATATGTGTCTCTCACAAGATAGCAGAGTGAGATGAATCTTGGCAGGAAGAGAACTAAACACATCGACAAAGAAAAGAAAAAATTTATTTACTTAACTCCCTGTTGCCTGCATACATTTCCCCACCTTGTACTCTGACTCCTGGTGCCGTAGTTTAGACTTGGTTTGTTATAAACAACTGTGTGAAATGCAGGCCCTCATTTATCACTTTTTCTGATCACCTGCTCTATTTTTTCTGAAAACTCATATTAAGTATTTCAGTGACCAGATGAGGAAGCACGGTGTATGGAGAGAGAAAATTTAGTCTGTCCCGGGCCCTCCATGTGGAAGAAGCCCAGGCCTGCCTCTAGAAACTGCAAATGCTCCCCCTTCCCCACCACGTACTTAGTGAGGAACCTGGGGTCTACTCTGCCATCTAGCCAGGCTGGATCCTCAGTTCCTCCAGACACCCTGTCACCATCTTGTCCTCAAGTTTGCTTTGCATGTTGGCTTGCTGTTAAGTTATTATAAATTGGTTAACATGGCCAGACTATGCAAGATAGATTACAGTCTAACAAACTGCTATATATATAGAAAAAAAGTATTGCAAGTGATATTGGAGGTGACCACTTGGTTTGGGCTATATTAAGAAATGGCTCTGATATACCAGAGTTTCATCACTTTTATCACAGGGACCAAGGATTATTTCAAAAGAAAGACCAGGGCCTTGGTCTGGACTCCTAGATCACTTTAGATGGGGAAGGGGACTTTTTTGCTGTCATGTATTCAGGTTATGGGGGCTAGAGTTCCTGAAGACAATGTTGAAACTATGGAATCCATATGTTTTTATATCGTATGATGTTTTCAAGAGAATAGCCTAGTGACTTTGTTGCGACCTCTAGTGACATACAGCACAAAGAATGAAGCTCAATGGGCTATTTCAAAATATGTTGAGATTTAAGTGAAATCTAAAACTTAAATTAAAAATAAGGAATACTTTTCATCAGCAATCTTTGAGAAAAAACGAGGCTGTTAAGACTTCTTTTCTGGGCATCAATTTAAAACATTTGGAAGCATTATTTTATTGGGGTAAAATTTCCATGTTTGGTTCTTCATTGGGCCAATGAATGAGTGGAAATACTGCACTTGTCACCCCTTCGGTCAGATTCACGGGTGATATGATTGGGGCAGTTAACACAGCACTGAGACATGTGACAAAGGGTGCTTAAAGAACAGAGTCTTCCTGGAATACTCAGGCTTGGGGACACAAATGGGAATCATGAGAAGGAGACTTAAATCACAAGAAAAGAGAGTCAAATTCAGAATCAGCTTCCTTCAGATGTACATGTTGTGTACATGTACACATGTGTTATTTTCCAAAAATCTTATAGATAGATCACTCTGGAACAGAAAATTTAAGTTTTTTCTTTTTTAATACATAAAAAGGAATAGAAATGCAGCGTGACAGACAGGTATCTGAAATTCTTTTGCTACTGGACAAAATGCCTTTCTTGTCTCACTTATTCAGAGAACGGAGTTAAGAGGAAATTTAGTCTTCTAGTTCTCAGAAAGATATCTAAGATACTGGAGTCGTGCAGAACCCATCTTAACTCTACTAATTTTTTATTGGAATTCTAACTGCATTAATAAAATTAAAATGTAAATGTGGACTTATGGTTCCTAATTGTTTTAAAAGTCAAATTGTTTTATATAATTTAGTGGATTCCATGTCTTAGGCAGTTTTAGCTTCTGCCTCAGAAATTTACTTTTGGATCAGGATAGAATGATTTCTAAATGAAAAGGCAGAATGTTAGTCAATATGGATTTCATGACTAATTTTTCAGTTACTAATGGTATACTTATTAGGTGCTAAGAAGATGTATTGGGCACAATAGATATATATTTCTCTTAATTGTGCACTTTCTTGGCTTTGTGAGTTGAAAGGAAGAGGTGGGAAAAATTACCGAAAGCAGGGTGGAAAGAGGTTACTGGCAATGATGTAATTTCCCTTTGGTATCTCGTCCCACTAAAAACTCAAGATTGACTCATTATAAATACCAGATCAATGCAATTTATTTCTCGAGTTAAGGCTCTAGTTAGCAGTCTATCTGGATGAGATGAGTTAAAGAGGCATGACCATGTGTGTGTACTCTCCTCCCCACACACTCACACACACTCATTCAGTCACAGACATATTCACAGATATATCTGTGCTGGGATTATTTATATCCTCTCAATATAAAACATCGAGTTAGAATTAGCAAATGTCGATGATAGTTGTGCATATGTACACAGTATATACACAATATAAATTGTACATTGGAATAAAATGAGTCACTATAACTCCTCTTCCAAAAAGCATACCAATGCATAAACCCCCTGAAATCATCTGAAGTCTCTGAATCCACAGAAATCTTACTTTTGAGTTTGAGGAACAGGATATGATGATGCAGGGTGTATGTGTGTGTGCATGTGTGTGTGTGTGTGTGTGTGTTTTAACTTATCCAGTTTCTCTGAAATCAATATGAAGATGAGATGTAACCTGCATGGTTTGATAAACTGACTCTTTTTAGAAGAAATAATTCTGAAGTTCAGCAAGCTCTAAGGATTCCAAACTGCATTAGAAGACAAAACATATGAACTCTGGAACAGTCTCTCAGGTTTGAATGATGTGAAGCAGACAATGAGAGCCAGACGCTAGCTCCACCCCTCTCACTCTTGGTTAAACATGTCCCACAGCTGCTTCCTCGTTTATCTGAAGGGTAGTTAATAGTTCGGTAAATAGATTATCTTTTTAATTAGATTTCTACTTTTAAGACAAAACAGATGTATAATTTGGTCAAATTATTAGCCCATTTGTACTTTTTTTTCCCCTAATTGTGTATTACCCACTAGTGTTCAAAGAAGGGAGGACTGTTTCTGTTGGATTCAGTTTTCGATTGTGGGGGGCCACTTAAAAATTCCCTCTTATTTTCCCTTCTAATGCAATATCAGTCGATTCTCAAGAGGAATCCAGACAAGGTGTTAAAACTGGGATAAAAGCATTGTAATACCAGAAAATCTGCTCTGTCAAACCAAAGGCCGCTTTGCTGGTGGGAAAGCAGAAAAAGTAAACAGTAGCAATCTCTTGTGTAACAGAAGATTTAGGTATAATTTGTTTAAATAGTAGCAATAATGATTATTAATTCACCCTTCGAATGTTAACAAAGACCTGGTTTTTGTTAGTTTGTGCTTTCGATTCATTTTCAAGCTGAAGTTTGTTTTAGGCTAATGCTGCCATTGATGGGAAATGCAATTAACTTTAGCTTTCAACTCCCCACTCCCCACCCCCAATATATTTAATGTTTGGTAATACAAAATAAAATCATTCCCTTCCAGAATACTGCCTTGCAAACGCTATGATGACAACAGAGTGAATTTTTGTCCAATTCTTCTCCATTTCCCTGGGAAACAATAAGGAAATCTTTTTGTTCTTTGCCACACAAGGTATAACAAATGGATTTCGAAACACCTGCACTATATCAGCAGTGCTTAGAAGAAAGAGAAAAATCAAAGCAAGAAATAAAAATTACAAAATGGTAGAGCCTGACCAGTTTATCTACAATTTGTGTCTGACCTCATTGTTGAAAAATTTCGTGAAGCATCACAGCGGCTAGATTTTCTCCCTTTGACGCTGTAACATTAAAACAAGTTTGAGGTATATATTTTTTTCCTGTTTGGTGTAAAAGGGACAGAATCCCTAGAGGGCCTGACCACAGGGACCCCTTGCTTTCTCCAAAAGGCAGCTCTCTACTGGTCCTGCTGTCAACAGAGGCAGGCTCAAGAGCAGGGTCCAGCTTGTCCCGTCAAGTTTATCGTCCACTCCATCAAATGGCCTAATGGTCAGCAGAGGGGGCTAAATGTGTCCCCCGTGACCTGACATTAACAGAGTGGACTGGTTTAAGTGTTACTGAGGGTGTCTCAGAATGATTTGGACGCCAATACGCGTTTCCCTCAATAAGCCGTCATTTGGGTCATGACTCAATACAGCTTTGCACTGACACGGCCCAGCCCCGAAGTGCTCCTGGGGGACATGGCCTCACCTCAGAGACCAGCAGACAGCAGGGCTGATCGATGCCCTCTGACAACAAGTGAAGCAATCACCTTTTCCCTCACCCCTCCACCCCTTTGCACCTCCCATCCCCTAGCCCATCTGACCAGCTCGAAAATGATAAAGATAAATTGTTTTATCTAAACATAGAGTCTGACACAGAAAAGACGAGAGGAGTGAGGAGAACCGCCCAGTTTGTCGAGAGTCTTAGATTCCAGCCTTTTGCCTCTCATGTAATTTTGATGGGGAAAAATAATCAGTCTGTATATCAAATGTGGAGCTTGACTGATCCAAGGGGGAAAAAAAAGCCTGGAGTTGTGGTGAATATTTTTTTCTCAGATTTAAGCTGTCCTATAAACATTAGCTTTGTAGGTGTTAAGGAGACACAGGGCATTTTCTGTGTTTGGATTGGGATTTTGACAAAACCATATGCATAGGAAATTTAAATTATAAGGTTCTTTTAAAAGCAGAGTACTTTTCAAAAGGCAACCAACAACATAATACTAATGTGAGAAATCTTTAGAAAAGGCTTGAAATACTTTTAAAAAGAAGATTCCCTGCAGAGATCTAGAATAACCATTTAAACCATTTTTACATTCCTATTTATTTGGATTTGAAACAAAACTAAAAAAGATAGAAAAATGTACATATTCTCTACCTATCATGAATGTCATTTTCTTCATGACATAAAAGAAAAAACAAACCTGTAATAATGCCCAAGTAAGAATTGTGATGTGTATAAAAGTATATATGAAAAATATTTTAAATGTATTTGGAATACTTGAAATAAGTGGATTAAAATGTTTAAAGAATTATGTTCCATTTATTAATGATAATGTAATTTTATATCAATTTTAATGTAATATTTCTGTGTGAAATAATTTTAAAATCATTTTCCTTTAGGCAGAAAAGAAAAAAAAAACATTCCTATTAGACTGAGACTTACACTCCTCATCTAATAGTATGATTACTTCTGCATATTTAAAAGCAAAAAGTATATCAGGAGAAAATTTCATTTCTGAGCATTACCTTTCGAACAATTTCTGAGTGTCCCTTTTGTAATTTCTGAGAAGTAACTAAAATTCCATATACATTTTTTTTTTTTAAACAAATACTTATTTTCACTTTTTGGCTGACGAGCTATTTCCTTTCATATTTTTTTTTTTTCATTTGCTAAAGCGAACTGGGAATGTAGATCAATGGGAAAAGAGTCAAAGAGTTTTATTTTGGATACAGAATTATAATTTTGAAGTGCTTTTTATCATTTGATGTCTAATTTGTTTAAATAATCATTCAAAGGCACATTTTAGTTACAAAATTATTTATGTAAGTTATCTTTCCTTTTTGGTTTTGTTATTCTTTTTTTCTATTTTGTTTACACCTTTTAGTGGAATGGAGTAAATAAATTATGTATACAACGTATATACACATTTCAAAGTGTAATTTCAAAAGTAGTTAATACTTTTGCTTAAAGACGATGTTTTTAAAATGTACTTATTTATATGGGTTATTTATAACAAAAGATCGAAGTACATTTTATTCTTTATATTAACAACAGATTAACATCTTCCTTTCGAGAGGCACAAACATCTATTATATAATTGCACTTAAAAAAAAGGCTAAACATCCAAAGTGTCAAAAGTCAAGCTTAACAAATTTAAAAGCAATGAAATGAAAACTCAGTTAAGCACAAAAGGTCTTTTTTGAATTTAGTGAGAAGCTGATGCAAGAACTAAAGAAGACGAGATCTGTGCCTCCAGTATTCGGTTTATTAGGTCCAATGCTCGTCTTCAAAGGAATATCACAGCCGTGTGGCATTTAAGGATTTAGAGGAATTCTGAGAATTTGAGTGCTTTTTGCCAAAATGGATTCCGTGTGCACTTTAGCCATGAAAACTGATTTAGGACCTTTTACTCACTTTTTGTCCTCCAGCTATATTTGTACAGTTAGATAACTATAAAATTATCAGTCAGCAAAGGTAGAAAAATCAAGGAGGGATAGAGCTAAACAGAAATTGTACATCTCAGCAATAGAAAAATCAGATCCCTCTGTTTACAGTGAGGAGCATGCAGGTGTGGTTACTGAGCTGGCCACCAGAATAAGAGCCTGTAAGTGTCCAGATGCTAAAGCAGCATTTGGGCATATCTTTATTTGCTCGGAGCATATGAAGATGTTTGTAAATGGTTTTAAAGCAACATTGCGCGTTGTCTGTGTTCAGAAGTTCCGAAGTAATCAATCAAAAACCATATTCTTCCTGCACTTTAGAAAGCGTAGTAGCTACAAGAATATGGTGTGAAATGAACATAGGAGCCGAAGCGAAGCATGGAACCAGGACATGACACCAGGGCAGCCTTGGTTTGTCTCCATCTACAAGTCCCTGTCTTGGTTCAGGCTTCAGTAAGGCAGTTTAGATGTAGTGTTGGATGAAGGGAGCACAAAGTCAACCTTGTATTATGAAAATTGATAAGGGACAGCCCTGTTCCCTTATCAAGACCATCAGCAAGAGCTCTTGCTCCCCTTCCTCACCCTCCCTCTGTTCTCACCTTCTGTCCATGGAGAAAACCTGGTTCTAGGGTTAGGGAGGAAGATGACAGGGATCTTAGGAGACTTAATTTTGGAGTGAGGGCTTCTTGTACCTGGAACTAAAGGAATAAAGCCAAAGAAAGGGATTGATTCAGGAGAGGGACTGAGAGAAAGAAAGTCTGAACTTTGAACAAAAAGAATGAAGTAGGATTTAATTTAAACCGGGGTATTACTTTCTTTCTATTAGCTTTGATTGTACATAAGACATTGCAGTTTCTTTCTTCTTCCTTTCCTGTATTCTTTCTATTTTTAATTTAAAGCCAATTTGGTAACATGGGGCTTGTTCCGTAAATATCAAAATAGGGTAGTACAATAGTCCATTTGCAGGAGGGGAGGAAAGGGGGCATGTGCCCTAGCTACGAAGATCACTGAATTCTTTACACAAAGAACAAATCTCTGCATCCTACGTTGTCATTAGGACAGAAAGATTTCCTTTCTTTCTTTTTTAAAAAATCATTTCAATATAAGAAAAGGACCCCCTCTAAAGATGAGGTTCCTGCTTTTGCAGTGTTGGATATGTTATTATTATAAAATGTGGTTATATTCTCTGCCTCTTACATTAACAATGGGGGCAGGGGTAGGGGGTGGGTCCAAGGGGCCTGAAATGACAGAATGAGGGACACACAATAGGATGGCCGTGACTCTGAACAAATAAATAAAACATGTGAATCACAGTCTCTGCTCTACCTCCCTCCTCCCTCACCCCCCAACTGTGATTAAATTTGCTGTGGTCATTTCCCAAATGTCTGCCTGATTAAAAAAAAAAAAAAAAAGAAAGAAAGAAAAAGAAAAGAAAAACCAGAAGAAGACGGAGAAGCAACAGCAGCACCCAGAGCCTTTTCTCACCCCGTGACTTAAACCGAGGGCCCTTCCTGGAGCTGGCGATCTCCCAGTCCTGCCAGTCAATCCTGCTAGCGCGGACATGCATGCCGCTTTCATTAGCGAAAATGCTCCAAATCTGATTGCTGCCCTCCCCCAGCCCCCGAAAAAGAAAGAAAGAAACAAAACAAAGCAAAACAAAACAAAACCCAAACTACCAACCCTATCACACCAACTCTGCCCCCTTAATAAACAGCTTCCCAAACTACCCCAAGCATCACACGGAAACCCTAGGCGCCTGGGGCTCAGTAATGGGATTTCTCATACCCCTTCCTACAACCACCAACGCAGCTTCTCAGCAGCCTATTGAATGCACAGGGGGAGAAAAAGAATACATTTTAATAAATCGAGGGGAAAAATGATTTGGGTCCTGTAGCCCTGTTCTTTAGTAATAGAAAAAGGTGAGGTTGTTGGGGAGAAGGAGAGGGGGGAGAATTTAATATTGCAAGAGATAATAGCAACTATGTTAATATCCGGAATTTTCAATGTACCATAAGTACATTTTGTTTTTCCTTTTAGCACGATTTATAATTAAAGATTTTAATCTGGCTTCACATTGAGTTAATAAGCCCTTTGATTGATTAGGATTCATAAAATTGCCATTTCCCGCTGATGCTTTGTGTTTCTGGGGATGTTCTTTTGAAAAGCTGGGTTAAGGTGAATAGGAAGCAGCCATTGTTTAGGCTGAGCTGTGCCAATTCTGGGAACTCAGAACTGCTTTATTCAGAGTTTGTCCCCTGCAATATCTTGTTGTTCAGCCAAATTAATGCAGATAGGATCTACTGGGCTACAGTTTAGCCATTTTTAGGAGAAAACTTTTTTTATTATTATTATTATTATTTCGGCAGGTGTTCCATGCAATTTCTGCCTCTGTTTCCTGACTTGTTCTTTGGCTTAAATAAAATAAAATAAAATAAAAGCCACGACGAAATAGCATTAAATTGATAAATAGAATGTTACAAACTGTTTCCAAGATAAAGGAGAGGAAGGTACAAACCAAATACATATGAATGCAGCAAACCCAAGGAAACCGGGCTCCAGTTTTTCTTTGAAAAAATTCAACTTCGGAGAATGTGCAACCAATAAATTATCCTTTTGCATTTAATGGCCAGTGCTGCAATATGTGGGAAGTGTCCTCCTTCAGCTAAAGGGATGTCTTAGAAATGTAAACACAAATGAATAAATAGGAGAGGCTGAGGGAGGGAGGCAGGGAGGCAGTGTGCTCATGCTGTTTATCAAGTTAAATAATATATCCTGCCACCCCCTCCCTCCAAAACCAAACCAAAATTAAGAGTAAAACCTAGAAACAAGAGTAAATTCTGCGAAGAAAGAAAGAAAGAAAATGTGAGAAAGAGCCGGCGATTTGAAATGTCCTGTCAAAGGGCCCTTTTTCCTCACTTCATTGTACCCTGCATGTCTGTGTGGGAGTGTACACAAGAGAATTCTTTTTCCCCCCTTATTTTTAGCAGGGGGGAAAAAAGTGGCTCTCTTCAGCTTCCGAAGGGCCTCACTGTGGGGACTGAACCAGAGCAAATTCCCTTTGTGTTTTTTGCTCTGAAGGGACCTGCTATTGTTGAACGCGGGGCCTCTTGTAAGACCAGGGGAGCTGCGGGCTGCGGGCTGCGGGCTGTGGGCTGCGGGCTGCGGGTGAGACCTCTTCAGATAACACTCAACTTGTTTTGGAATCAGTGCTGCCTCTCCTCCCGTTATCCACACCAATTTACTTGGCACGAGTAGCATTTTCATATCTTTGATTATCATCCAGCTGTTCTCCAAATGCAAACAATTTTAGGGCTTAGTGACACAAACCAGAGCCCATGTCTAGGACATGTCCAGTGCAGAAGAAGCACCCAAAAAGCCTTCCCCCCCCAGGTGGGCTGGGAGATGATGCTGGTTTCACTTATTTTCCACACCTTTACCTGGGCTCTTGCCTGGCTTTCGTTCCTGCTGTGAAAACCGCACCTCTGTGCCTGTGTTACGGAAGACCTCAGACCTCGTCCCAGCCAGCATCCTTCGTCCTTTTCTCATGCCATCCCTATCACACATCCTCACTAGCCTCCCGCCCGGTGGTCTGGCTCCCTCCCCAGTCCCCTTTTCCCCAGAGGTCTCTGTTTTTGCCGTGAAATAGCAAACATCACCACAAAGTAGATAGTGGCCAAACCCACAGAATGAAATGGTTTTGGGTTTCCAAACAGACAGCAGCTTCGCTACCTACCCCAGGAGTCCTTGCCTTGCCATCACTGACCTCATGAATCCCGCGTGGGCAGGCCTGATTGGTGGGCTTTTAAACATGGCTAATGAAGAAAATGTACCCTGGGGTGGGGGGGGAGGGAGGCAGGGGAGGGCCCCCCTCCCTACAACCACATAGAATGTGCCCTGATGCATTATATGTTTTATAAGAAAATAAAGAAAGAAAACAAAGGCCAGCACATGTATTTGTGGCAATGTGGAAATAAAATAAATTTAAGACGAGCTCCCCCCTTCTTTTCTTTCTATCCCAGGTCCTCAGCAATGACAGCAGAGAACGAGTAATTCCTGGCACAGTGTCTTACATCAGTTAAAGGTACCTTTGAATGAATGTCAGCTCCTTTCTACCTTAGTGCCAGTCGATCGATGCTTCATTAGGGCCGAATTGTCTTTTGCCCATGCAACCTTGAAAACAGTCCCTTTAATTACCTGTGAGGAAGTCGGGGACTCTCTTTTTCCCCTCTCTCTTTCTCTCTCCCTTCTCTCCTCTTTCTCCCTCTCTGTCTCTGTCTGTCTCTCCGCCACCCCGCCCCCCGCCATCTCTTCCTCTCTCCCTCCCCCACCCCGCTTCTCCAGCACGAGGCTCAGGGGTAGGTGGGGGTCACTCACTCACATTTATTCAACAGTCTGAGTACATCACTTCTCGATAGAGAAGCTGGGAGAAGAGAAGGTTAAGGCAGGAGGAAGAAGAAAAGGAAAAGAAAGATGTATCGGACCCTGAGGTGAGAGGGCAGGGTTCAAGTCCAGATTACAGATCTATTGAAGAGGTTTCAGCCAGGGAGGCCTCCACTTGACTTTCTCCTCAGCCAGCTTTATGGATTCTCAGCTCCTTGCATCTCCCTGCTACTAATGATGAGGATTTTCTAAATAACACAGAGCCAGGCCCTGCCAGGGACCCCAAAGGATTCTGGATGGGCTTCATCTAGGTCACAAGAAAAAGGGGGACCTGTTGACTAAGTATTTTAGAAGGATTGGAGCGAGAGATGCAAGGAGCAGCTCAGCTTGATTTAATCCCTCCCATCGAAACCAAAGGCGTTCCAAATAATTATAGGCCTGGCAAGTTTGAGTACTGGAAGAAAGTGCATAAATAATCATCTTTGTTATGCATTATTAAAAATTCAGAAAGATTTTAAATTCAAGTGATAATCTGGTCATCCTAAGGGGTAGGCTTGTATTTAATAGCCAGGTATTCTTACCTATTCAATTACGATGAGAAATATTCTAATAAAGTCGTAAACCTCAGCAGAGGAATGTTAATCACCTGTGTGTGCTCCGTTAGCACCACGCTGAAAACCTGCGCACCCAGGCTGAGCTTCCTCCCGACGTGGTAATTCAGCATTGCGCTTGGAACTCTTTTTTTCTTCAGAGGTCCCCAGGCACCTGGAAATACATGGCTAAAAACTACAAAGCTCATCTGATCTTCTCTCCGGTGACCGTATTTCTATCCAGGCAAGGAGTCAGGGGTCAAAAATGCATTTCCCCCAAAATTTACATGACAGAGTGCAATTACATTGCACACCCCACTTCCGACCCCCGCTCCACCACCCTCCCACATGCACACACACACTCTACAGTTTTAGGGTTCCCAGATAAAATACAGGATGCCAGTTCAATTTGAACTTTAGATAAGTAAGGAATAGTTTTATAGTATAAGCATGTCTCAAATATTGCACGGGACATACTTATACTAAAAATTATTTGTTGTTTATTTAAAATTCAAATTGAACTGGGTATCCTATATCCTTTTTTCTTGCTAAGCCTGGCAACCCTATGTAGATTCCTCTTAAATCCAGATATTTCCTGCAAAGAGGTGAAGGTAGCAATGATTTGAAGTCACTTAAACAATACATAATCATAAAAGGATTTTTTGAATATTTTTGGGTCTAGCTTGTGACAGAAATGTAAGCTGTTACACTGTGTACAGATGCCCCGCTCTGTCAAGAGCCATTTCATTCAGTCTTGACATGTAAACTCCACCAATTCAAGAGGTTACAATAGGCGGGTGTCTGCCCATTTATTTCGGTTGTATGAAAATAAGGACTCTGGATAAAAAGATCTCCAACCCCCGCTTACACACACTCGAGCCACGCTGTCATTTTCTCGCAGCCCTGGTGTATCGGCCCAGTCCTGCCCAGTCTGCATCTGAGGTGTGTGTACACAGCCCTGTACAGCCCCCAAAGAGCCCTGAATCTTCTGGTCCAGTGAGGAACACTAGATCCTGTTACTGCAAAGTGCTTAGAGAGGAGGGGATAATGTATTCTGCTTCCATGCTCGGGACTTGACCTCACTCAGGTACCTGTGCTGTCACCACATGAAGCTACAAAAGCCACCAAACAGGAGAGCAGGAGTCCAGGGTAGGGAGAGGAGGCAGATGGTGGAGGGGGAAGCACGTCTGCATGTGCATCGCCAGCCGAGCTGCAGTCTTTGTGCTCAAAGTGTCCCGCTCAAGGAAGGAGGAGGATGGCAGGCCCCAGCCTCACTCTCAGTGTGCAGGGTGCTCATGCTCGCTCTCGGCCAGGGAGTCAGAGGGATGTTCGTAGCCTGTATTTAGTCTGCCAAGTAAATAGAAGAGTTATATTTCTATTTGTGTTTCCGACTGCATGTTTTTAACACTTTGTATAGGATGGAGAGACATGTCAAATCTCATATAAGTTTGCTGGGAAAAATATAAATATTCATAAAGATGAGAATGTGTTTCATGATGCAAATGGGCGGGTAGAGAGTAAGGGTCAGGCTGACCTGAAGCTTTTGGATAACTCCTGCCTGGTGGGCGAGGGGCAGTGCTGTAATTTCTGGAAAGAGCAGAGGAAATGTGGTCTTTGAGATGACGGCCACCTTCTATTCCAAAATAGCATCTCATTTGCCTGGAACCAAATCCCCTACCTTTACGAAGCATAGGCAGAGTAGTGCACACCCACACCTTCACGTGCACGCGGGCTCAACCCGGTTCACCCCAGTGTCTGCTGTGGCCTCAGAGAGCACGTTGACGGATTCTGGAAATGTTCGGATATGGTGCTCCTAGTCTTGGTCACAGTTAAGATGTATGCTCACCGACAAGCATAGTATTTGATCTAGAAAACAGTGAAGACGATGGTTGATAAGATGACTTCTGGAATGATATTTCTTAAGGAGGGAAAAGAGCTGGTGGCCAACAGACAGGTGCAAAAGGAAAAGGAAGGGGAAGTGTGTGTGTGACTTCTTGGGAGTTGGGAAACGAATTTTCTCCACAGGAGAAAATAACTGTTCTTCCCCATGCACCGCCCCTCCCCCCCCCCGCCCCTTGACTGATAATGAAATGATCGACCCTTTTTCTCTGTTAAGATAGGAAGGCAAGAGAGTAAGACTATCTTCTCAGAGAATTTTGGTCAGACAAAAAGGTAGGATTTGAGATCTTCGAGGCCCTAAAGCAAAAAGGGGTTATCTCCTTCATAGAGTTTCTTATTGTAAGAGAAAACATATCTTCCCTGAAAGTAGATTACAAAAGTGACCATAACTATTAAAAAAAAAAAAAAAAAAAACACCTATAAAGCAGATATGTTTTGTTTCATTTTTACTCAGCTAGGAGTTTAACTAGGCCAAACAGCCTTGGAAGCAGTTATTCCTGAGGGCTGCTGAAGCCTTTCTTTGTCCTCTTGGGCCCATATCGCATGGAAGCCAGTAGCTGTGTCACAACGAAGAAAAATGCATCGTGTTTAAATGCAATATGTCTACTCTATAAATTATGACAATGAGCTCCAAAAACCTCATCCTAATGTGAGTCCCTGAAATACATAGCTTGTAGCTGCCTAGGCAGAGGTCATTAACATCCATAATATTTGGAACATAGGCCTCAGCTTTCAAAGCATGGATATCCGTCGCATAGTCTGTGAATTCCTACTTCTATTCATGTGTGTGAGTATGTGGAGAAAAACAGTGTCTGTATGTACTGGATGTCAAAAAGCAATTTCTTGCTGCAGTGAGTTTAATGTATTCAGTAACCTTCTGTTTATTTTGGGTATTATTTGCTGAAAACCGTTGGAAAGCTTTGGTGTAAGAGTGTAGGAAAACCAGACCAAGTGTTGATCCAGAGCTTTCTTGTCACACTCCAATGGCCCAGACCCACATGGGCAGACGGTGGAAGAGCCGTCTCTCTTTACTGCACAGCATCAAATAAGGTCAGTAATGCTGCTTGTGCTTCTTCGCCTTTTATTGTCCGTGTTATCGAGGAAACCTATAAAAGTTCTCTCTTTTGATATCTTGACCCACGGTGTTGCTCACATGCTGCTTTGTGGTTTAGAGATTTAAAGAAACAGAGAGGGGAAAGGAGTGAGAGAGAGAGTTTGCCTTAGGTGATAAACAGCAGTGTAAGGCCAGAGGCCTTACAAAAAAAAGAAAAAAAAGAGAGAGAGAGAGAAGCAGCCATAGCAACAAGGGAGTTTGGAGATGTTCAGGGGTCTGGGGGGTTTGCAGGAAGAGGTTGGGGTGCGTAAGCAAGGATGTAAAGTCAGTTTTACGTAATAAAAAGATAAAATAGAATTGCGGACCTTCACACACTTATTTACACCCTCGCTTGAACGCGGGAGAGGTGTATGCCGTGTGTCTGCAGGATCACACGGTCACGTAAGAAACATTTGGAAAGCCACAGGTACACTTGTTCAACTCTCAGTTTTCAAAGACAAAATAATAATAATAATAATAATAATAATAATAATAATAATAATAATAATAAAGCTGTTTGATAACATAGGTTATTGGTTTCTGTTTCTGGCGGGAATTTGAAATTCGACGCTCATTTCTCACATAACGCACAACCTTTCCCATCAGATCACGTCTCAGGCAGACCGCATTGCACATGCGCCCGGCTTCACCTGTCACTCACGGTGTTTCTTGGAGTAAGAGGTCTTGGTGCCTTTGGAGTCGATGGACGTTGTCGGTTTACTGAGGTCACCGGCGTCCACTCCGTATGCTCGCAATGCACATCTGTCCGAAATGATATCGTCACGGAGAAGTATAGCGGAAGGAGGCGCCACTGTTGTTCGGAGTTGGTTCAGTGACCAGGGAAGGCAGACCTACTTGTTTATTTTTTCCGACGTCTTTTATGTGGGGTGTCAGGCTAACCAACGTGACAATTCTAAACTGTCATGTCCCTGCTCTGTTAGCAGATAGATGTGTGCCAGGGAGCGAGGAGGTAGGGGCTGTGTGAGGAACAAGACCGCCTGGGTAAAAGATGGTGACACTTGTGCGTTTCGTTGGCTGTCCAGACATCTGTTCTGATCCTTGCTTTGATGAGAAGTAGGATTATTTCCTTGGAAAGGCGAGAAAATTTATATGACTCTTTTCAGAGAGATGTGATTTTTAGAAACAAATACAGAGGTTTTTGTTTCTGGAATGTAGTCAGTCTGCACTTCTCGTTGGGATACCTTCAGACCTGGAGTTGGGGTTTAGTACTCAAATGGAGGGTGACTTTTTCCTTTTTCATGGACTTTCAATTAAATTTTATTCCAATGCTCCTTGCTGAAGTTTCTTCCAGACCCTTTACAGCAGAGGAAATAGAAGAAGGCATAAGATGAAAAGCTGGAGGCAGTGACATGGAGGCTTTTCCATGTTTTAGTTTAGGCTGGTTAGTGAGAACATAAAAAATAAAACAGTAGTACAGCAGTTGTTGATGTGACGTGTACATATTGCCAGGTATAATGGACGGCTCTCGTTTAACCCTCAGAATTTCCTCATGTGATCTCTTGGCTACTTCATTTCTTTTATTCCCAGTTTACTCAGACCACCCCCCAGAAAAGAAATAAGCAGGGAGAAAGGCTACTTTAAACAACAGCGTTTTCAATACTGTGTTAGCAAATCCCAGACCTCTTGTGCAGATTCAATATACTGATTTGTGGCTTGAAAATCCATGGATTTCAAAAAGCCCAGACGCTTCCTGGTCAGCTTTGGGCCCTTCATCACATGTCAGTTTTTCCTGGTAACGTGTCAGAGAAGGCCAGTTATACACCAACCTCATTTCATGGAGTTCCTGAAGAGTGGCTGAGCTGTGACCAGCCCTGACTGGCTGGTTTCAGGGCCCTCAGACATTGCTTTCCCATTAAGCACATTTGTGACCTCCCTATTTGCAAGTCTCAGAGGCTACCCCTTTAAGTCATTAAGGAGTGACTTTAGAGCAGGAATCAAAACACAGAAAAACACTCCAGGGCTTTCTTCTCTTAGGCCTGAAAGTAGTATTGATGATGTTGAACTCTAGGCCATCAGCTACTTAAGTTTTGAAGATAAACATCAGCCAGAAGCATCATCATACTACTCAGGGCTTGGATACTCTGTGTTGAGTAAATTCAATTGGTTGTAACTGAGTCAGGCCTCTTATTCACCCAGCATGTGATGAGATAGATAACCTTATTGCTGATGTCTTTTGGATGTCCAGGTTAGATAAACACTAAGGCAAATTAACATGACTTTAAAAAATGGAGTTGGCCGATGCTCATGGCCCGAGTTTCTTTCTTTTTCTAATAAAGAATGTCACTGAATTAACCTATGCAAATATATCTTCCCAAATAATAAAACACTGATCCCTTAGTTAAATGTTCCCATTTATTGCTTTCATTTTCACAACAGCAGATTAGTTCTTCCTGTCATGAATCCTCGAAACGTAGTCTTCAGACGAACTCAGAATCTTGTGGGCTTTGCAGAAGTGACTTGAAGAAAACCACGTGAGGATGGGGACAGCTTTAGAGAATCTGGCCTAAGCAGTGTTTCCCCAGGTATGTCCTGGGTACCGCTTTAGGTGCCATGCACAGCAGTATTTCTTAATAATATTTAATCCAAAGTATATTAAAATATCAAGACGTTAAATTCATGATTTTATAGATATTTTGGCTTAGGTTGCAATTAAATGAGATTACACTTTATACAAATTAAATGAATTGCATTTCGTTTCTGAGGTACATTGACTTTGATGATACGCAGTTATGGCAAGAATCATAAAAGTGGTACAAGACGGTCTGAAGTTGGCAAATGACAACTGTTGGGGTAACAACATTGGCCAGTATAAACTAAGGTGGTAGCTCCCAGGTTTTTTTTTAACCTCCAAGAACCTGTGTTATCATTTTTTCCTAATGTAAACTTTATATTTTGAAAGATTTTTTTTAGATTCCACAAATGCGCTCATTAGGTAATAATTCATTTTTCTATTTAAAGATGTCTATACCTGCAGATAAGCATAAAGTAGTCAGTATTACTGACCAATTTGGTATAGCTCCAGCAAATCCCAAACAACTAAGAATAATATGTCCTTCAGGCAGTTGTTTGCAAGTATCAGAAACCACCTCAAGTTTGCCCAATGATGGAAAATTTATCTTAAGTATATAGGGACATCTCCTATATCTTAAGTATATAGGGACATCTCCTATATACTGGAATCCAAGGGCCAGCCAGCATCAGGTACGCTGGACCCAGAAATTGGGAAGTGACCAGCACCCTAGGGAGAATTTTCTGTTGGTTTCTTGCCATAGTTCTCTTTGCATATCTTTATTCTCTCTCAATAGACTGTCTTTTCCTGCCACCCTGTCCTCATGAAAGATGAAGAAGGGTGGTTGTCCACAGTTCCCAAGTTCATATTTGCAGCAATGTGAAGGACGAGCTCTTTCAGCTCCGACTCCCCGTCCCTTGGGGAGAGGCTCTGGTGGGCCCCACTTGGATCAGCTGCCCACACTGATTTCATCAGGGTGCACTGCAGCTTGCTTGTACCAGCTCCTGAGGGCCGATCATTAAATTTGCAGGAATTTTGGTGAGCAGGTTGTTCGAGGTGACCATTGCTGAAAAGTAAATGATTTAAACTTACAGTTAAATAAAGTACATTTTGAAATGCAATAATTCCTCAAAACTAATCACTTTACTACATTTTACTATTATTTATGTTCTTGAGGTTATTTATACATCGGAAGGACAGTATAATGGTGCGTTACTATGCATCTCTTTTCAACTCTCAGTTCAGTGATAACATGTTGGAGGCTTGAAATCAGCCACGGTGGCAGCATTTACACCACAGAATTTGGACAACACTACAAATCAAGGTGGCGTTTGTTGTTTCATGGAGAGCTGGTTGTTAAACATCTATTAGCACACCACTGAGTGTATTCACTCCAGGTGGCCTGGGTTCCTTTCCATGTAAAAAGAATAGTGACAACATCCCACCCCATGGAAGGGCCAGGGAAATGGGACCATTAAGGCAATCACTATAAGCTGGACTCTACCCACCAAATATAAAGGCTATGCTTTGGAACAAAGTGAATATCCTGGTGCTTATCCATTTGTTTATGTACTTTATACTACAAAATGCCCTGAGAAAAAGCTAGATGCCATTATTATTTGGTAACTGTGGTGATGATGTTAGCTAACATTTTGAGCACTGTTTTAAGACTTTTTGTCCTTATGATCTTATATGATTCTCAGAACACCTGTCATTCAAACTGAACTCATTTTAATTCAACAGAAATTTGCCATGCACCTAAAATGTGCCAGGTTCTATTCTACACACATAAGATGTATCAAGTCAAAACAGACAGAGACCCCTAGTGTTTACATTCTGTCTGGGGCATATGGACAAACAATACTCATAATAAAGTTACACATTATAGAGTACAGTGGAAGGTGATGTGTGCAGTGGAATAAACCAAAAATAGAGCCAGGCAAGGGGAACCGAAGTGTCTGGGAATAGGGAGAGGCTGCAATGTTAAATGGGGGTGGTCAGAGTAGAACTCAATGAGAAGAT
>NW_011889264.1:1112245-1120768 GCF_000151845.1 Pteropus vampyrus
AGAATTCAAGGATGACTCCAGGGCTTTTGTCTCGAGCAATCAGAAGGATTGAAGTTGCCATCAACTAAGGTAGTGAAGTCTGAGGGATGAGCAGATTTAGACAAGAAAAATAGTTGGGTCGAGTCGATTTTCAGATGGCTATTAAAAATTCAAGTGAAGATGTGGAGCCATTCATTAGGTATTGAAGTTTGGATTTTACGAGGGAAGTCTGAACTAGAGATACACATGCAAGAGTTCTTGGGAACAGATGGCATTTAAAGCCATGAAACTGGATGTGGTCACCAAGACAATGAGGATAATGACCCAAAGAGAGAAAAATTGATGATGTAAGAGAGGAAGGGACACTAGCTGGAGTAGATATCCTTTAGTAGACAGGAGAGGTAAGGTCGGGTACGAAGTGAAGGGACAGGCTTCAGATAAGAGTGTGACTAGTTCACAGTAACAAGACAGCAGAATATCAAAATACAGATGCTGACTGATGGGTAGATGTGGTAGTCAGGAGCCTTTGGGAATTCACATCTGATTGCTTCACTTTTCTTGGTGAAGTTGGAATCATTGTCCTCAGCTAAGAGTGAGGATGGGGAAGAAGGCTCTGATGGTTTGAAGCGAAAGGAGAAAATGTCACAAGCCATCTTGGAAAATAAGATGGTAAATGAACTATAAAAGTACCGTATAATTTCTGGGCAACATAAAAGGTCCACTTGAGATTCATGGTCGTGATATGGGTACATTATTATTTTTCTATGACAGTGAGGAAACCTAGGCTCAGAGAGGTTAAGTTCCTTGCCTAAGGTCACACAGCTAGTAAGTGGTAGAGTCAGGATTTAAATTTAGGTTGTCTGACTCTGGAATCCTTCCTCTTGAGTACCATGAGAGGTGCTTTAGAGTTAGTTAATGAATGACTGTGATTCTACACCTTATAAGGACTACTAAAACAACAGCATTCTGTATGTAGAATACAGCAAATCCACAATTCAGATTCGTCAAAGGTAATAGCCTTAATTAAAAAGACAAAGCAAGTCCTACATACAAGTAGTCAGATAAGAAAAGCAGCAAAGTGCTGGAGTAGTGTTTCTTGAAAAGAAAGTTATTATTGAAAGGTTTTCAAAAGCATTTAAATAGTAGGAGATGCTGACCTTGTAGGTAGGAAGAGACCAGTATAGACATACCGAGCAGTGGAGATCTGTGAAGCTGCACTAACGGGCAGAGAAGGATGGCCTGGGCCACGCCAGGCCTGAGCCCCAAACCAATTACGCCCGAAACAAAGATTCCCATTAGAAAAGGCAAGATAGCTTAAGTGTTGCAAAAGCTGTGCAATTTGTTTCCAAACAAATAACGGTGGTTTGGAATAAAAGCTATTTGGCATATCGGACCGAAAATAATTATAACATCTCTCTCCTGTTAATCAGCAGCTTTGAAACAGCTTTTAGAGTCTCAGCATGTCGGTGTGTTTCTCCCAGGCAGAGCTCTCCCAGTTGGAGACCGGACGTTTAGCCTTTACCAAGGAACAGAGTTCAGTTCAAGTCCACATCTGGTTATCGAGCATTTTCTGTGCCAGACACTGGACTTGTGGAGACGAAGAAAATGCAAGCCTGGCCTCATAAAGTTCATAGTAAAGAAATAAAATAGATAAGTGAACAAACAGTCATTGTGCAGCGTGCAAGTGCACGGACAGCAAAATATGTGGAAGGTGGCACCTTGAAAGCCATAATGAGCTTATCTTAATCAACAGAAGCTTCCAGAAACGTTTAGAAATGTCGAGAAGATTAAAATCACAGTTAAGAAACTTTCTCTTCAAAAAGCGATACACACACCAGTAGCATTGATATCATTTGGGCAGTTTTCTGTGCACATTACGGTTTGAGAAGTTCTGGACTAGAAGACTTAAAAGCCTGCCCTAACTTTTGGGGTCAGGGAAGCCAATTTCCAACCATGGGAACAAATCTCTGGAAGTCCTAGTCACATCTGAGCTGAACAGCTTAGGGAAAATGACATGAGACAAAAGCGAATCGCCAGATATGAGGCAGTTTTCCACCTTCCCTAAAAACTCCCTCATAGAGCTGAATCTTGGATATGAGGGGAATTATTTTCCAAGAAGTTTCGTTTGCCCAGTTGCTCTGTGTCATCACATAACTTAAGACCGCCTAATTAAGCCACTAAGAAGCAGGTACATCAGTGGGGATGTAACAGCAACAATCGCAAATCCTATAATTATTTCCAGCACTTGAAATCAGAATTTTAGAGTGCGAAAATTATTTTCCAGTGAATTACTATCTAGGTGAAGGCATAAAGTTACGGTGCCATTGACTTCCTCAGAAGTATGTTTCTTTCTGGAATTTTGCTGCAGATTTTGATGGGCACCTTCTCATTTTTCACCTGGATGCTGGGCAGGGCACAGAGAGCACCTTCATCATGCCTGTCAGCTGACTTCAGCAGGCTTCAAGGAGGGAGGAGGGGCTCTCTCAGAGAGCCACCACCGCTAGGGGCTGCCAGCAGCCCTCCCCACCTGGGTAGGTGCCTCAGTGGGAGGCTGGTCGGACACATCACATGAGAGAAACCTGCTGAATTGGCTTCTCTAGAAAGGCCAGAATATTTTTTATTAATCCTGTTTCTTGGCGCCAAACCCCTTGATTTCTTTTCCTTCCCCATAAAGGCTTTTTTATGAGCTTACCTGAAATTAATAGCATATCTTTTGACCAAGGAAGCTTTTCTCTTAGTGGCTATTCTGTCCAATGGGCAAAATTATCATTTACATACAGGAGATCGAAATGGCAGAATGAAATACAAAACCCGCAAATGTCCAGATAATTTAGGCCCCAGATATATTTTACTCTATTTTCAAAGTAAAGGAAAAGTTACTCACCCTGCAACCTCATCACACGTGTTGTTTTCATACAATGCATTTATGCTGTGTGACCTCTTCCTTGGTATGCTCATATTTTATTCTTTGCTGTCCTTAAGGAAACCCTAGCTTATTAATTGTTAAACATGTTAAGGAACTGGGGATTCATTACATGCTGTTCTGAATTTAGAAGGTTGGACAGCCAGATGCCTGTCCTATATCCAGGAGGTTGATGTTCAATAATGTATCATTATAATGTAGCGGGTGTAATGAAGCTGAGGTCCTGGGTGTGATTCCCAGGGTGCCAGTTACCTTGGCTCTCTGGCTGCAGAGTGTAACTCTATTCTGATACTGCACCTCAGATGTATGGTGTTAGTCAAAGCGGTACAGAAGAAGAGGCTATGACCAACACGTCACCGATCCTTCAGGAATAAGAACTCACGGCACACTCCTTAGTGCTCGTGTGTATGTCAGTTCCTTCTCTGAGCCACCCCCAGCCAAAGCTGAGTTCTCCCTCTGAATTCTCACCATAATTTTCTGCTTTCATGAAACGTTATCACATTTTACTTTAGATTCCAGTAATTAGTGTCCATGCATTGTCCTCCCTGCTGGATTGTAAACTTCTTGAAGACATAAATCCTATTGAATACATTTTTATATCTCCTACACTGCTCTTGTTTGCTCAATAAATATTTGTTAAAAGAATGGATAGAAGGATGGATAGTTGGAGGAATGGATGAATGAATAAGTGTGTAAGTTGTTTTTGCAAATTTGCTGGCTAGTATATCTATTGATATCCGTCAAGGACAGATAGCTCAGAGATGTAAAATATAGTGTAATAATCATGCCTGATATCATGCCTGATAATGATACTACATCTTCCACAAAACTGATGAATCTGATAAGGTAGTGTACATTGATTACTCATATTATCTGATAATGCATAGAATTTCCCTTCCCACCAACAGAATCC
Source organism: Pteropus vampyrus (assembly GCF_000151845.1). Taxonomy (NCBI): domain Eukaryota; kingdom Metazoa; phylum Chordata; class Mammalia; order Chiroptera; family Pteropodidae; genus Pteropus; species Pteropus vampyrus. The sequence goes on from NW_011889264.1 coordinate 1,116,061, forward strand.
TTTTAGGTATTTAATTCATGTCTAAATCCTCTCTGGGAGATTGCTGCCATTTCAGAGAAAAAGAAACAAACACAGAACAGTTGAAATGCTTTATATAATATCATGCAATACATAGAAGGATCAGTGGAATTAGTGGGTATGTTGGTTATCTATTAATACAAAAGAAATGACCCCAACAGTTAGTAGCTTAAGGCAACAAACATTTATTATCTCACTTATTATCATTTGTTTATTATCATTTAGTTTTCCTGGGTCAGGAATTTGGGTGCAGTTTAGCTGGATACCTCTGACTCAGAGTCTGTTATAAGGCTGCAATTAAGGGGTCAGCTAGGGCTGCTGTCATCTTAAAACCAGACTAGGGAAAATCCATTCCAAGCCATTCACATGGCTGTTGGCTAGAGCCATCAACTCCAGGCCTTGGACCCCATGGGGCAGCTTGTTCCCTCCGGACTGAAGGCTCCAGGGTAGAGTGAGCCCAGGCAAGCAAGAAGTCATAGTCTTCTTGCAGCCTAATCCCAGAAGTGACAAACATCGCATTTGCTTATTCTGTTTGATAGAAGTGAGTCACCTCTACTCAAGGGGAGTGGATGATATAGGGAACATTGGGGGCCATCTCAGACACTGTTGACCACATCGGGCCCCAAAGCTCACAGAAGGAGCATCTGTGAGCTGCCTCTTGCCTGAGTGTACCCACAGTGTTGGATTAGAAGGTGGCGCCAAACAGATCACAGAAGCAACCTGCTTCAAAAGTGAACTCTCTTTTCTCCATTTTGACAGAATGCAAAGGTAGATTAGGCTTCTTGCTGGAAAGTTCCACCAACAACCCCTCACATCCTGAGTGGCACCCAAGCCTCTTACCTTCACTGCCTGAGCTCACTTTAATAGATAGTAAAGGGTTTCTGGGAAATTCAAACAAACATAGAGACTTGCCATCATCCACTGGGAACACCTTAGGCTGGGACTCTCTGAGACAGCAGGATTGCTTCCTCAACGGGATCAGTGGTCAGAACAGTGAGTGTCTGGGTGGAGGAAGAAAAAATCCTTCCCGTGGGTTGGTGGAAGTGAAACTCTCCTCTGAAACCCGTTGTCTCTTGTGTTAGAAATGAATGCTTCAAATTGACTAAAATCCCCTAGGAATTTATTCCTGTGTGTCTTTTCAAGTGAGCCTTTCAGCATAGATGTAATCAAAGAGATACAGTATACTAGACGAGGAGCCAAGGGTGTGTTTAAGCCCCTTTTGCTTCAAATGGTCATTTGCCCTGAAAGTCCACTGTTATTGCCAAATCTCCTTAACTCCTTAAGCAAGATAATGACATTTTATTAAAGAGCAATTGCTAGATTATTAGCCACTGGGCTTAAAACACAAAAGTGTCATCATTTTCCTGCTTCCCTTGGCTCAGATCAACATGGTTTAAGCTGCTTCTGAGATGTGAAGTTCATAGCAAGCAGTTCTCTTCATCTCCACTTAGAATTAACCAATAAATTAGAATAACTAAGTGAGAAAGGGTTAGACAAAGGCAGTGTCAAAACTGGAGGCCAGGGCCTGGGTCATTTAGAATATGAAACGAAGCATGGTTTATGTTTTGTATTTTATAGGTTTTAAAACAAAGCTAAAGTATAGCATCAAGGATCAAGGTCAGGGTGTTATCTTTTGTGGGGTGAACGGGGTGGGGGTGGTGAGGTCACAGCTTATGCCAAAGACTTGGCCCCTCCTTTCTCCGTAACATTTATTTTCCTGAGCTTCTGTCTAATTAATATAAGGCCTTGCTTGAGCACACTGGCCCTCATTGGGCCTGTCACTCGTTAATCAAGCGACCCTTCTAGCCTTGGGTAATGACCTTGAAAGAATATATCAGCCCATGATGGCGGAAGTGAGGAATTAAATTGTTTCTCTGAGTGCTTATGGTCATTGCTGACAATTTATATCTCACAGCTGCCCTGGGCTGGCCAGACTGGCCATTGTGCCGCAGTCATTTTCCTGGCTGCGAATGGATTGTGTGCCGGACAGGGACCAGGCTGGCCTCCTGTACATCTCCATCTTTATATTATTTCCCCTCCCCCCACCTTCTTTTAATCACGTCTTTGTTTGAGAGGCAAGGATTGTACAAAGTTAAAAGCTTTGTCATTAAGGCCACCAAGAGCCAAAAGCTTGGGGTAAATCGTGTGTCTGGCTGTACCCTGCTTTGTCTCCGAGCACACTGCTTTCGTCTCTGCTGATGTAAGGCTTAAAAGGGAAGTGTCTTGAGAATTATGTTGGCTCAAAACTCATAAGAAAAAATTACTAGAAATATTAAAAGGCTGCAAAGGGTGTATTGTGTACAAGTGATTAAGCCTGAACCCTTTCTTCGTCTTTCTAGGAGGTCAGGGAGATATTGGCTGCTGGTCCTGGGGGGAATAGGCAAGGATAGGGACTTTCATCCTTTTATCTTTTATAGAGGTCTATTTAGACTTAGTGGTATCTTGGGGTGCTCTGGTGTGCAGCTAAAATTGTACCCTCATACCTCATAACAGGATAAATGTAATCTGAGCCTGAAATTAACCACCTTGTGTCCACTCCGAGTCTGTGGACCCCTTTCTCTTTTTGTTTGCTCTTCTCGAAACTAAGGGAATTTTAAGAGCTCTTTTCCTGTGACAAAGTGTTTTTCATTGTTTTACTATAGCACGGTTAGATTTGCAAAAGAATTAAGAGGGCGATTCTTCCTATTACCTGGAATTCACCAAATAAATAACATGCCTTTGCATAGCTCAAGCTACAATTACTGGGTTTTGTGTGTGAAGTTTTAGAAATACAGTGGCATAGATTTGATTTGTCCTAGATTTTCTCTTATATATGGACATTCACTAGTTACTATTAAATATATGCGCTAAAACTTCAAAGAAATCATCAACAGGAACCTGCAGAGGTGGGGAGAGAGATAAGTGTTTATATAACCTAAGTTGTTATTCCTTCATCTTGGTGGCTCCTGGCTCAGCACCTGGTCTGTTTATCATTGTTGGACAATGCCTTCCATCCACAGGGAAAATTCCTTTTACTGGGGTCTGTATGGCATGGGAGCTTCTGCAGGTCACAGCTCCCCCTCCATCTTGGGGGACATCGTTATGTGACCACATTGCATAGAGTGGTTGGTGAAAGGGAGGGGGAAATGAGGAGAATGTGTGTCTTATTGCTGAAGCACACTGGCCCTCCATGAAAATAGGGCAAATGTTCATTCTGCCCTGAGCCCATCTGGGGAAAGACTGTGTACAAATGTGGAAAACCAAGACTTCTGACAACACAAGTATAAATAAAGGCAGATTAATAGAATGCATGCGGATCCTAATAGGATTCACATCAAGATGCTTGCCCTTTAAAGAGGGGTGGGGATCTCATGGAAGGCAAATGCTGCATTGTTTTTACTGTGCCAGTACAGTGGGTTTCATATAGTAGGCAGTAAAGAAAAAAGAAAAAGATATATCAAGTGATGAGATTAATTCACTCATTCCATGATCAGAGCACCCGAGTCAAGCTGGGTCTTCGGCTCTTTCGGAAATGGGACAAAACTTACTGCCATGAAAGTTATTCTTACTCCTTTGTCTTGCTGTTTCCGCAGCATGAATATATTCTGATGGAAAGGGCACAAAACTGAAATTCAGAGGCCCTCCCTCCAGTCTTGATCACTCACTCGTCAGTTTTCCAAGTCATCCCTTCTCTGGGAGCATCAGAGTCTATCAATCTTAAATGAAGGGGTTGGACTTGTTAATCTTTATGGTTCTTCCCAGCACGACATTTCTGTAATTCTAGAAGACTGCCTGTCATTTTCTGGGAGAGAAAGCCAAGTCATAGGAAGAGAATGTGTTTAAGTATAAAAAACAGTCAGGAATGCTCATGTGCCTTGTGCAGAGTAGGTGCCCATAAAGGTGGCTGGAACTGGTTTGTGGAAGGAGTTAGATGGCAGAAACTCAGCTCAAATCCATGTTCATACTCAGCTTTCTGTCTTTCCCTCACTTAGACGTTTTCTTCAACTACTTGCCACAGCTCCTGGCACAAGGCCAAAATATCATTTTTCCAATACATAATTTTAGTGATAAGGCTACTATTTACCTGAAGAGTTTACAAACTGAAATGATGGCGATTTGGAAAGCTTCATTTGTTTTTTTACCAGTGTTCTCAAAATCAATGGATCGTCCCTTTTGTACTGTCAGTGAGTTGGCTGGACTAGATTTTTATTTAACCTCCCATTCTTCTATATTTTCAGTGACAGAGGTCTTAATTGCTACATCTAAATATTATAGGTTTGGTTGGTTGTTTCTTTTGATAAAGGATAGAGTTTCTTTGAGATGGCGATGTCTTCTTTGTGAGGGCCACACCAGAGGCAAGACGAAAACAAGGAGAGGAAACTTCAGGAAGAGGCGGGAAAAACCTATATCCATCTCCTTTCTTATGTTCTTTGTCCTCCCTTTCTTCATAACATACACATGAAAAAAACTGAGCTTTCTTTCCCCCAGCACCATACAAATTGCAGTGAAATGTGCCACGCATCCAAGGGGAGTGGCCATTTGCAAGGTTGGTTGTGTCACCGGGGCATGTGAGAAAATGCCGGGGTCGGGGGTAGGGGGGGAAGGGGTGGAGCGTGCTCCCAAGTATGTCAGTGAACTCTGCCTGTGGGACAGACAGCACAACCCTGCCCCTAAGGTGGCATCACAGATGCTGTTAGCAGACTGTGCAAAT
>NW_011889264.1:1122843-1130347 GCF_000151845.1 Pteropus vampyrus
CTGTTTCCGCAGCATGAATATATTCTGATGGAAAGGGCACAAAACTGAAATTCAGAGGCCCTCCCTCCAGTCTTGATCACTCACTCGTCAGTTTTCCAAGTCATCCCTTCTCTGGGAGCATCAGAGTCTATCAATCTTAAATGAAGGGGTTGGACTTGTTAATCTTTATGGTTCTTCCCAGCACGACATTTCTGTAATTCTAGAAGACTGCCTGTCATTTTCTGGGAGAGAAAGCCAAGTCATAGGAAGAGAATGTGTTTAAGTATAAAAAACAGTCAGGAATGCTCATGTGCCTTGTGCAGAGTAGGTGCCCATAAAGGTGGCTGGAACTGGTTTGTGGAAGGAGTTAGATGGCAGAAACTCAGCTCAAATCCATGTTCATACTCAGCTTTCTGTCTTTCCCTCACTTAGACGTTTTCTTCAACTACTTGCCACAGCTCCTGGCACAAGGCCAAAATATCATTTTTCCAATACATAATTTTAGTGATAAGGCTACTATTTACCTGAAGAGTTTACAAACTGAAATGATGGCGATTTGGAAAGCTTCATTTGTTTTTTTACCAGTGTTCTCAAAATCAATGGATCGTCCCTTTTGTACTGTCAGTGAGTTGGCTGGACTAGATTTTTATTTAACCTCCCATTCTTCTATATTTTCAGTGACAGAGGTCTTAATTGCTACATCTAAATATTATAGGTTTGGTTGGTTGTTTCTTTTGATAAAGGATAGAGTTTCTTTGAGATGGCGATGTCTTCTTTGTGAGGGCCACACCAGAGGCAAGACGAAAACAAGGAGAGGAAACTTCAGGAAGAGGTGGGAAAAACCTATATCCATCTCCTTTCTTATGTTCTTTGTCCTCCCTTTCTTCATAACATACACATGAAAAAAACTGAGCTTTCTTTCCCCCAGCACCATACAAATTGCAGTGAAATGTGCCACGCATCCAAGGGGAGTGGCCATTTGCAAGGTTGGTTGTGTCACCGGGGCATGTGAGAAAATGCCGGGGTCGGGGGTAGGGGGGGAAGGGGTGGAGCGTGCTCCCAAGTATGTCAGTGAACTCTGCCTGTGGGACAGACAGCACAACCCTGCCCCTAAGGTGGCATCACAGATGCTGTTAGCAGACTGTGCAAATAAATCCAGGGAGGGCACATACGGTCAAAAGTTTAAAAACCACTTAGTGTTCGGGCTTGAACCTGAGTGATAAGAGATCTCATTTTACCAGGCAGGTACTATGTCCAAAAGTCCTTTGCTAAAGAGGTTTCACGTATTCTTGCTTGATTAGCCTTATTTTTTTTCAAATTGTTAATAATCTCAAATCATTTCATAGGCAGTCATGTATATTTGTTATGCTAAAAAATAATGAACATTTATGCTCTGATGCTAGTCTTCATTGATTGAATAATAATGAAATCTTCTTCCTATATTTACTAAGTGCAGATATATATATATACTGACAATCAGAACTTCTGCAAATCATTAGATAACCAAGGCTTTCATGCAAACTTGCTATAATTTTAGTCAGTGGGAAGGAACTTAGCATGTTCATCGAGGCTTATGAAATCTTTTTTATTATGGGAAAATACTACCTTTGCAACTCATGATTCCAAGGACCCAGTGCTGGAAGCCATTGCTTTTACTGGTGGTATTTTAGGCTCTATAATAAGAATTTAAAAAAAGCAAAAAAATCCATCAGTTTGAGAGTCCACCATTCTGAGCAAGGTTCCAGCCAGTAGGGGAACATATTCCTAGAGTTTTCCCAGTTTTCAGATTTCTACCTTTCTCTCCTTTCACTACATTTTCTCACAGTGGCTTCCATGAGAGTAACCAGAGGAGAGGGGGCTGATATGGGGACTGGGGATAGAACAAGTATGGGGTTCAATGTGAACCAGAGATATCACCCCTCCCCCAGCCCATCAGTAGGAGCAATTAATTTAAATAAAAGTTAATTGAGCTTGGTTATGTGCCAAACTTCATTCTAAACTCATTACAACAACCCTTTACGGTAGATACTGTTTTCTGTGTTTTATTGATGAGATTTCCCAACTTGAAGGTGGCTGAGCCACTTTTATGCCTTCTTTCTAATCTCCTATGCAGTATCCAACCACCCCATCAACAAGAAGACCTAGTTTAAGACTGATAATTGAAGGCCAAGGTTCCCTAACTGATTTGAAAAGCAGGGAACTATTTGGGATTTGTTTGTTTGTTTTGTTTAATTTTTTCTACTATGATATTCTGAATTGCTGTATCTGGTATTCTGAAACTCTTAAGGGCCCACATATTATTTTGTGTATTGTGTTTTGTGATGGTTTTTCTGGCCCCTCTAAACTTCGTTGTCTTTCTTCTTTTCAGGTATATTAGCTTGTCCCAACATATTATCAGTGTCATTCCAGTACATTATTATTTCTGTCCTTTCCCCTATAACATTTTATGGACTCCTTTAGAATCTATGTCTTCATAGTCATCTTTTTTTGTGTGTGTGTGTAAACAGTATGTACTAAATTAATATTTGTTAAATTAAATTGATTTTGTCTAAATTTGCATTTAACACCATAGATGACCCAGAGTTATTCTTTCAATAAACATTGATATACTTCTACTATATACATTTGCAAGATACCAGATATTTGTAGAAGGAATGAATGGAGACTATAGACTTCCAGAGCAGAAGGGGCTGGAAGGTGAGGAAGTTAGGTGAGAACTTTGAAAAGCAACTCAACTGCTCTTCTAAACACAAAAAAAGAAGAAGAGCAATATTTGTGAGCTGAAATTTACCAAAATGACTATTTTATAAGATATTTTACAAAAATCTAGTTCCTTATGTAAAACCCCATGGTTAATCTTTGTTTAACACATGAATTTAGAAAACTTAAGACAAGTTTATTTGGCTATGTCTTTATAATTTTAGTTTTTATCCCAATGAGGACAAAAGATTATATAATTCCAATTCTAATTTGTAGAATTTGGTGCAATTTATGGAAAGTTTCAGAAAATGGAACTGTAGGGATTAGACCTAATCGTAAAATAGAACAATAATTGAAAGACACAGCAGTATTCCATTAAATCTTTTAAAAATTGAAATTTGAAGCAACAATTTTTAAAAGACTATTTTTAAGAACATTTTTAGATATATAATAAAATTGAGAGGAAGTTGCAGAGATTTTCTATAAATCCTTGGCCCTGACACTTGCATATCTTTTCCCATTATCAACATCACTCACAGAAATTATACTTTTTTTTTTTTTTAATCAGAAATGAACCTACATCGACACATCACAATCACTCAAAGTTCATAGTTTACTTAAGGGTTCATTCTTGGTGTTGTATGTCCAATGGATTTGGACAAATGTATAATGACATATATTCATCATACTATTATCATACAGAGTATTTTCACTGCCTAAAACTCCTCTTGGCTCTTCTTATTCATCTCCCCCTCCTTTGCCCCACGACCACTGACTTTTTAGCTGTGTCTACAGTTTTGCCCTTTCCAGAATGTCATATAGTTAGAATCATATACTATGAAGTCTTTTCAGATTGACTTCTTTCACTTAACAGTATGCATTTAAGGTTCCTCCATGTCTTTTCATGGCTTGATAGCTCATTTCTTTTTAGTGCTGAATAATATTACATTGTCTGGATATACTACGGTTTATTTATCCATTTAGCTACTGAAGGATATCTTGGTCACTTCTAAGATTTGGCAATTATGAATAAAGCTGCTATAAACATCCATGTGTAGATGTTTTTGTGTGTGAATATAAGCTTTCAACTTCTTTGGGTAAATGCCAAAGAGCAAGATTGCTGTATAGTATGGGAGGAGTATTTTTAGTTTTATAAGAAACTGCCAAATTGTCTTCCAAAGTGGCTGTATGATTTTGTATTCCCAATAGCAGTGAATGAGGGGTTCCTGTTGCTTCACATCCTCATCAGCATTTTGTGTTGTCAGTGTTCTGGATTTTGGTCACTCTGATAGGTGTGAAGTGGTATATCATTGTTGTTGTAATTTGCATTTCCTTGACAATATATGATGTGGAAAATCTTTTCATATGCTTATTTGTCATCTCCATATCTTCGGTGAGGTATCTGTTAAGGTCTTTGGCTCATTTTTTAATTGGGTTGTTTGTTTTCTTATTGTTGAGTTGTAAGAGTTCTTTGTATATTTTGGATAACTGTCCTTTATCAGATATGTCTTTTGCAAATATCTTCTCCCAGTCTATAGCTTGTTGTCTATAAAGCAACACTTTTAAAATGGGTTCATTATCTAAAAGAAAACTTCACTCTTCCAGCCTAGATTTTAATTTGTGAAAAAGTGCCTGGCACAAAATTAAATCAGGTATACAATGCGTCTATGTAAACCAACCCAAAATGACAGCAGTTTCCATACTGTCTTTTATCTTTAAATATGTGATTTGCCTTGTACCTAAAATACCAAAATTTTAATTTCTAAACAACTAATAAGCTTACTTCTTTTCCTAGAAACTTTTCTTTTGAAAATGAAATAGCCTTAATTTTTAGTAGTGTATGAGCAGTACCAGTTTATTACTCAAATCATTTGTTAGTGTCAAATAAGTCCTGGTAAAAAAAAAAGCAGACCAAGGTGTAGTGGTTCCACCACTTCATCCTACCCTAGAGGGATGCAGAGAAGTACTGAGTCTGCCCTCTGAGCACTTCAACTAACGAAATCCCTGGAAAGAGAGATTCCGGTGAAGGAAAGACAGAAAAAATAGATAAGTGACACGTGACAAGGAAGAACCAGGAGCAGAGAAATGTGCTCTCACTTTTAAGGTAGAAAACGAAAAGGAAAGAAATTCCAGTTGACCAAGGTACAAAGCTCAAAGGTACATGTTTCTGAAAGTAGGACAATTTATAAATGAGAATGAATAATAGGCCCAAGGCAGAGAGGAATGGAAAGGAGTTAGGAAAAAATATTTAGAAAGAAAGGCAAATGATAATTTCAAAATAAACATGATTTTAGAGAAACAAACAAAAAAAGATTTAGAAAAGAAAATTCACGGACAATCTTATAAAGAGACTGATTAAATATTGAACATTTAATCTTAAATAAATGAAGAAGGAAAGGAATGGGTCTACAGTCTTGATAATAATAACCAATAATGGTGAAAATGTCTTTTTTTCCAATGAAAACTTTCCATCTTCTAATTTACTGATGGTTTGACTACCAAAAATAACATTGAGTTAGAGATACTGAAAAAATGTTTAGGCTTGAAGTCAAGGATGGGTTATTTTGAATCCCCTGGAATTCAGCAGATTGTCCTTTTTTCCCCTAAGAAGTTGATTGGTTTGGAAAGGTTTATATTTATCTGCTTACTTAAATGAGACCTAGGAAATTCATATTTTCTATTAGAGGACAGTGAACACCACAGAGTGCCTTTAAGACTTTCTTGAACTTTGCAAAATCTCTTTTCTTTTGCTACTTTGCCTCTTGCATACCACGAATCTTCAGTGCTGTTTGCTCTGTGGCATAATGGCCTTTGTTTTTAGTTAGGAAGGCATGGTAACCATTTAACTGCAAACTAGTCACGAAGTACACATCCTATGCTTTTCAAAGACCTCTTTGGAATCAGAAACGAAGGCAAGCAATAGAGCAGAAAAGGGAAAACAAAAACAGCTTAAGCATAATTTAGGTTAGATAAATGGAAAATTTTTTTCACATAGCAAAATCTATTTAAATACTTAAGTTTGTTATTGGAGGGGTTTCCTGCATCTCTCTTCATGGAAATATTTAAAATTCTTGTCTCTGTGAAGTGGTTGACTATGTCTTGCTCAGGACACGGTCTCCCAGCTCTCAGCCCCAAAGCTAACTGTACCCCTTTACTGAGATCTGAGCTGGCAGATATCCCCTTACTCTCCTGATGAGAAATTAACAGTAGTTTTTCTTTGCAAAAGTTAGGAACCTGTGGATAGGTGACTTCTGAGACTCAATCATTTGGCAAAAGCTCATTTTGATCGAAAAGGCAATCCAAAAGGAACTAATCCCAGAAGTGTACTTTATTTTTTAAAATTTTTCAATTACAATTCACATACAATATGTTAGTTACAGGTGATTAGGCATTTATGTATCGTATGATGTTATCACGACATACATAGTTATTACAATATTACTGACTATATACCTTATGCTATACTTTACATCCCCATGACTATTTTGTAACTGCCAATTTATACCTCTTAATCCCTACTACCTTTTGGTAGTAGGGATTAAGAGGTATAAATTGGCGCTCCAACCTCTCTCCCTTTTGGTAGCCATCAAAATGTTCTCTGTATCTGTGAGATTTTTGCTACTTTGTTTGATTGTTTATTTTGTTCCTTAAATTCCACATGTAAGCAAAATCATATGACATTTGTTTTTCTCTGTCTGACTTACTCCACTCAGCAAAATACCCTCTAGGTTCATCCATCTTGTCGCATATGGCAGGATTTCATTCTTTTTTATGGCTGAGAAATATTCTATCGTAAATATATACCACCTCTTCTTTATCCATTTATCTACTGATGGACACCCAGGTTTCTGCCATATCTTGGCTGTTGTTAATAATGCCACAATGAACATATGGATTCACCTGACCATTTGAAGTAATGTTTTGGGTTTCTTTGGTTAAATACCCAGAAATGGGATTACAGGATTCTTCCTGATCTCTTATTATAGACTTTGTCTTAAAATTTATTTTTTTCTGCTATAAATACTGCTTTTCTGGCTTTTTTTTTTTTCATTTCCATTTTTACAAAATATCTTTTTCTATCCCTTTACTTTCAGTCTCTGTGTGTCTTTCCATCTAAAGGGAACAGGCAGCATATGTGAGGGGTTTGCTTTCTGATGCATTCACCCTATGTCTTTTGGTTGGAGCATTTAATCCATTTACATTTAAAGTGATTATTAATAGATATGTAGTTATTGACATTTTATTACTCATATTTTTAATCTTTCTTCTTTTTCTTCTTAGGGTACTCCCTCTAACATTTCTTGTAATATTGGCTTGGTGTTGATGAACTCTTTTAGCTGCTTCTTGTCCGGAAAGCTCTTTATCTGTTTTCCAATTCTAATTGCTGAGTAGAGTAATCTTGGTTGTAGGTTCTAGCTTTTCATTACTTTGACTATTTTGTGCCAATCCCTTTTGGCCTGCAAAGTTTCTGTTAAGAAGTCAGCTAATAGTCTTCTGGGAGCTCCCTTGTAGGTAACTCCTTTTTCTTGCTGCTTTTAAGATTCTCTGTTTGTCTTTAACCTTTAGCACTTTAATTATGATGTGTCATGGTGTGGGCCTTTTTAGGTTCATCTTGTTTGGGACGCTCTGCACTTTTTGGTCTTATATATCTATTTCCTTTACCAGTTAGGGGAAGTTTTCCATCATTATTTCTTGAAATAGGTCTTCAATTACTTGCTTTCTCTCTTCTCCTTCTGGTACCCCTGTGGTATGAATATTGGTACACTTGATGTTGTCCCAGAGGCCCCTTAAATTATCCTCATTTTTTTGGATTCTTATTTTGTTG
>NW_011889264.1:1130397-1146017 GCF_000151845.1 Pteropus vampyrus
GGTATGAATATTGGTACACTTGATGTTGTCCCAGAGGCCCCTTAAATTATCCTCATTTTTTTGGATTCTTATTTTGTTGTCGTTGCTATTCTGATTGGGTGTTTTCTGCTACTTTATCTTCTAAATCATTAATTCAATCCTCTGCTTCATCTAATTTACTGTTAATGCCCTGTAATGTATTTTTCATTTCTGACTGCTTCTTTTTTGTTTTCTATCTCTGCTTTTAGGTTTTCTGTCTTACTGAGTTCATCTACTCTTCCCCTAAGTTCATCCTTATAACCAGTATTTTGAACTCTGCATCTGGTAGATTGCTTGTCTACATTTTATTTAATTCTTTTTCTGGAGCTTTGTTCTGTTCTTTCATTTGGGACATGTTTCTTTGTCTCCCCATTTTGGCTGCCTCCCTGTATTTGTTTCTATGTATTAGGTAGGGTTGCTGTGTATCCCAGTCTTAGTAGAGTGGCCTTATGTAGTAGGCGTCCTGTGGGGCATAGGGGCACAATCTCCCTGGCGCTGAGCTGAGGGCACTAGATATGTCCCTTATGTGGGTTGTATGTGTCCTCCTGTTGTAGTTGAGCCTTGGCTGCTATTTGTTCATCAAAGAAAGGGATTGACCCTCGGGCTGATTGATTGTGAGGACTGGCCAGTGAGGGGCTGACCCTATGGAGCAAGATTCCCTTTAGCAAGGCTCTGGTGCCTGCTCAGTCTGCCCTTTGGGTAAGTGTCCTTAGATGCAGCCACAGGTGGTGCTCTAGCTTGGTCCAAGCTAGCCTCTTGGCAAACTAGCCCCCCAGGGCCTCCTGGAGGGGCCCTGCCGTAGGCCAAGTTCAGCCATAGCCTGTGTCCTGCCTAGAGCCACTTGGCAAGAGTCATCAAGCAATCCGCAGATGTCTGCCACCTGCGCTGAGGTTGGAGGTGCCTCGAGAGGCTAAACCGCGAACTGAAGCCAGCTGCTGCTACTGCCGGGCTTGAGGCTGCTCAGCAACCGGTATGGGGCCAGGTGCCGCTTTTTTGGGTTTTGCAAATCTTTGAGAATTTTCAGGAAAGTTTGCAGTATGAGCCAAGACAGGCTGTTTGTATGGAAAAGCCACTGGAAGCGGCTTGGGTGGGCGGGGTCTGAAGGAATCACCTGGGCAGGACGACCCCTGTCAGCCATATTGAAGGAGAATCAAATATGGCGGCCTGAGTCTGCACTCTGGGAGGTAAAAGAGCTCAATAAAGGAAGAGCGGCCTCCACAAGCACTTCTGTCTGGGAGAAAGCTACTCTTCCTGCCCTTGCCCTGAAGGTAGACAATTCAGTTCCTCCCTGCATGTCCCTGGCTCCTTTCAAGCTGCTGCCCCCGTGCTGGAGCTCAGAGCGAGAGCGACCGTCACTGAGTAAGTCCGTGCACAAGCCCTTAAGAGAAATGTCGGCAACTCCAGCCACCCTCAGTCTCATTCAGACACAATTTCTGCTTTGCTGGTTTTCATAGCCATAAGTTGTGGGGACTTTTCTTCTCATCACTGGAACCCTGGGCTGGGGAGCCTGGTGTGGGGCCAGGACCCCTCGCTCCTCTGAGGGAACCTCTACAGCCGAGATATCCCTCCCAATTTTCAGCCGCCACATGCGGGTGTGGGACCAGCCCATTTCGTGTCTCTGCCCCTTCTGCCAGTTTCGAGGTGGCCTATTCTGTGTGTCCCGTTCCGCTAGATTTCAGGCGACTCCCAATGATGGCTGTTCTGTAGTTTTGTTGTAATTTTGATGTGGTTGCGAGAGGGGGCGCGCACAGCATTTACCTACTCCGCCATCTTGACCAGAAGCCCCTTAGAAGTATACTCTATTCAGGGAAATAAAACCTAACCACATAAAAAGTAATAATAATATTTCTAAAGAATATAGGCTGATTCTTAGATCAGTACTTTAAATAATCAATCAAGAAGATGGTCTCAGTGACTAGAAACTATGTGTAACAGACATTCTAAGTGGCCTGCTCTGTCCAATAATGGCAGCCACTAGCCACAAGTGGCTACTAAGCATATGAAATGTGGCTAGTCCCAATTGAGATGTGTTTTAAGTATAAAAATGCATACCAAATTTCAAAGATTTATTACCAAAAGAATGTAAAATAATCTCAATAATTTATGTTAATTTTGTGCTCAAATGATAATATTTGGGTAATACATTGAGTTGAATAAAATATATAATATTAAAGTATAATGACATATATTACTGAAGTTAATTTTACCTGTTTCTTTTTACCTTTTTAAATGTGGCTAGTAGAAAACTTAAAATTACTTATGTAGGTTCCATGTGAGACCCAATTTATATTTCTATTGAACAGCACTGCTTAGACATGAGGTATTTTAGGATCTACATCTCTGCATGTGAGAGTTTGTTCTGGAGTTGTGGCAGATGGAAATAATTGGGAATTCTTCCAATAATTTATAACCAATAACTTTCAGGAGTCAGTATATAAATACCCCAGCTCCTTCAACTCACAGGCAAGATAGCTCGTAGGTGCATGTTTTGCATCATTTCCAATATTTTTACCACAGTGGCCCACCATAGCCCGTTGCTGGTTATCCTTGCTCTTCCCAAATAAACTATATGCCCTCAGATTTTTTGTCTCACATGCTGAGACTACTAACTCATACTCAGGCAGACAGGGAAGGCTGTAGGGTTAGACATGGCATATGAAAGGTAGATGAGAAGGAACATTCACCTGTAATTTCTTCACAGTGTATTTTATTAGTAAATAGAGAAAGACATTGTAAAGGCAGAGATAATGATGGCTGTTAGAGGAACATGAGATGTCAAGTAATTTTAGAGTAAAGGAGTTGAGAGGGAGACTCAGGTGGACAGATATGTGGATCCCCAAATATGGATGATCTCAGTAGTTTTGGAATCTCATGGGCCACACAGAACTTCTTGTTGAAGGTACTGGGTGGCAGAACATAATCACGAGTTTTAGGAGGTGTTACTTTAATGGGAATGTGGGGATGACATGAAGGGGAACTCTGAAAGAAAGCAGGATAGTTCAGCCTGTTAAATTTGCTGTGAGAAGTTCTCAACTTGGGGGCTAGCAAGCAGAAGTTGAAAGGGTTAATTACGAAGTGTGTGTGGTGTTGTGCCGTTTATTAAGCATCTCCACATTCTCAGTCTCATTTTATCCACCACCAACCCAGTGAGGGAAACGAACGCAAAGAGGCATTTGAAGAAAGATATATTACAGGGCTTGGTGTGTAACTGGAAATAAAGTATCGGAGATGAGCCCCAAAGTGGGGAGGCTAGTCATGCAGTGTTCCATCCATCTAGCCACCCACCAAATTATTTGCCACATGGTTACTGTAAGTACCTACTATGTTTCAAACACTGCTCTGGGCCTTGAGAATACAGTTTTGAGAAAATTGGTCAAAAGTCCCTGCCCCATTGGAGTTCTCATAATGACAATAATGGTTAACAGAAAAAGGGGATATTGTTTGGGGGAGATGATTTTATTTTTAGATATATTGGCTCTAAGGTACAATTTTTTCAACAAAAACTCCTGACATTCTACAGGAACTTTGAATTTGTCGTTCTAGAGAAGGTGCAGAGCTAGAGTTATATCTGAACATTACCTGCAAAGAGGTGGCATTTGAAACTTCTGTCCACTACCCTGTCACATCTATGTGTCATGTGTTAGTATATTTAAACAATTAAATTTGCATATGGCACAATGATGATAAACTTTGGGTACTTGAATATATTTTTGCATATGTGTGAACATGTATATTTGTTGTGTACAGTTATATATACATGTGTATATACACACCCACACATGTGTGCATGTGCATACACATACAAGTATTTCCTTTTCTAACCACATAGTTCTGAGGATATCAACCATGGTAGAATGTAAGCCCTGATTACAAAGGAGGACTTGCTGCTTTAACTCCCTCTGTACAGCCCCTGCTATACAAGGCAATTTAATGCTGTTACCTTTTCTAGCAGTGATCATATTTAGTGTTAGGATTTTTTGTGACTTGTTTAACTTTTCAAAGTGTGTTCATATAGGTCATGGCATTGTATTCTTAAAAGAACCCATGGGTTAGTGTTTAACAATGACAGCAGAGAGTTAGCAATGGAAGTGCTGACATGTTTCTCCCTGCTTTCTGTCTTTGAATGTAAATTTATTTCACAGGGATTACTTAGTTCCACATTATATCCCATGAATGGCAAATGACCAATGGAAACAACGTGTTTGCATTTGCACAGAGAATGTAATATTTTGACTGAATCTACATCATTTTCCAGATGGGCTTGTTTGACTGATTTAGCCCATCAGTCCAGCCACACAATTATTCCATTTAAACAGCTGGTCAGATGATCAAAATGGTAAGACATAGATATAGCTCAAAGAAATGTCTCTCGAATAGAGTCCCAGATTCCTCCATGACAGATTTTAAATGGTCCCAGATTCCCTCTAGCCATAAATCATTTCAAGAGATTATTTTCCAGCCCCTTCTCCATTACGTACTTCTAAAGAAACTAAATCCTCAGATTCTCATTTTTGTTCTCCCTCTACTTTCTCCTCTTCTTTCTCTCTCCTCTCCCCTTCCTCTCCCTCTCCCTCCCCCTCCCCCTGCCACTCTCTGTCTCTTCTCACTTCTCCCTTCCTTTTGCTTTTCCATCCTAGTTTAAGCCCTATCTTATTGTGTTCAGACCTCCACTCCATCTTCGTTACCCAGGAATCCCTTTACATATTTGACTTGGTTATCATTAGCCAGTACATTCTGTTCCAATTTAATGTGCTGTGTCCTGCACATCCCTGAGTGCACAGAATTGGTAATTGGCAGCCTGGGAAGCTTAACAAAAAGACGACAAGACTTGCCGAGCCTCAATTGTGCTGCCTTTCTGCACACACAAATCGGATTTAGGTCAATGAGAGTTATGTAGATAAAGGCATGGAAAGGGGCCTTCAGAAAGCAGATTTCCTGGCCTGTATAAGATTCAAAGTATTCTAGGAAGTCACATGGAAAAGCCTCTGAAAAGCGTTTGGGATGTATACCTTACAGTGAATATACTGTAGTTTTATTTATTTATTTTTCAAAACAGTCAGTTTTGTTTATGAGGGAAAAAAGAAATTGGAATAAAATGTCAAGATTGTAAAGATAACTAAGACCAGCTCAATCGTCATCATATTTTGTCCATCATCACATATGTGAGAGAGAAAGAAGGGGAAAGGAAGGGAGGGGCAGCAGTCCTCAGGTAGATCAAGAGCATTGGCAGTTCATCCGAGCTCATTTATTCATTCATTCATTCACTTATAACAATTTGAATAAGCCCAGTGGCCCACTGTCACCAGACTTCCATTTCTGACTCCTAGGCAGCAATAGGAGTGACATAAAATACTTAGGCAGAAGGTAGTCTCAGATCTTGGTATCTAAGGCAGATAGATGTTCAGCTTCTTTGAGCTTCAGTTCATCCCTTGTAAAACAGGGATAATAGTACTTATCCTCTAGAGTTATTGATGATTAAATGAGATGATAGATGCAAAGTTTATTCTTAACCAATGGTTGTTAGTGGCATTCGTGGAAGTATAAAATAATGACAATAAAAATAATAGTTTATAATATTCAACTTCATATATAAAATGGTAATTCATACTAATAGGACCTAATTCATAGTTATTATAAAGAATAAATTTAAAGATAGGTATAAAATGCTTAGCATAGCACTTGGCACATTATAAACCATCAACAAATAATAATATTCAACATTATTAGTAGTAGTAGTAGTTGTAGTCATACTCATAGTCATAGTAGTAATCATGACCTACCAAGTACAGATTCATTCTTCATTATGGCTAAAATATTACTTCCTGTGTGAAACCTTCCCCTTCATTGTCAGTCCCTCCTGCTTCTGCAGAAGAAATCACCTGGCATAGCCAAGGAGAGAGAACGGCTGATACTCATAGGATGAATCCTCGTGCTTATTTGCTGACTCCCCTGAAGTGGGCCTGAGTAAAAGACCCACATACTTTATGCTCATTCTCATTGATCTGTCCATACATCTCTTTCTAAGACCTGCTCCCCTTGATTTCAGTCTTCCAGTCTTGCCACATCTAGGCTCCTGACCATCCAAGCATTTGCCATTCTTCACGAGTGTTCGTATATCTTATACCAGACCATTATTTCATCTTTCTCTCAAAATCAATGACCAGGTGCACTACTCAGAGCTGCGCCTTATAGGAGAATGACCCGTTGCCACTGTCATGTGGGCCACTCTTAAGTGAGGCTATTGGATCATTTATAGTTTACATCAACATATCCAACACATCCATGAACTAATCCCAAGTTCTTTCCTCTTTCATCTGTTGGTCATAGTGAAATCCCTCTACCATGAGGCAAATAGTGTAGATTGAGCTGAGGTATCAGTGCAACAGATTTAGTTGACATGGATATCTTGGCCACCTGTTCATGTAACTCCGGACCTTCCCAGGCCTGATTCTGAAGATCCCTACCATTTCCATTGTATGATGGTGTGCTGGTCTGCCTATCCAACCTTATGACTCAGTGGGTCTACTAATTCCCAACTCGTGCCGAACAGCTCCAGATACATAGTCATGTAGAGTCCATGATCAGACTCTCAGTCACTACTAGGGCTCAGCTACACACCAGGGACTGCTTTCCAAAGAGCTGTGCATGTATCTCACCCATCAGAACAACATGATTTTTAGCCATTTCCACAGGTCCCTGATTGCCAGCTCAGCCTGCTGCTGAGTAATTATAACCATCCTGCCTTGAATGGTTAAGTACCACAGCCTGACCTATGCCATTTCATAATCCTATCATCCTCATTGAAATTAAGGAACCCTGTTCCATGATGACATTTCCTTCTGTCCACCCTGAGGAGACAGCCACCAGTGAGTTTCATAGAGATGTCAGTGCTAGTCTGACTAGTATGCTCTTTACCGATTTAGTGAAGGAAGTGTTCTCTGGGCCTGCTCTGGCAACGTAATCAGGTAGTGAATTCTACAGTCTCAGATAATAAATCTTCTCTAACATTTCTACCTCCTGACCTTCCGACCCTTTCCTGAATACAGTGTCAAGCATTTCTACTTCTATACACCATTTGCTATAGACCATCACCATGTCCAAGCTTTTGGGAACGAGACTGGGCAACTCTTAAGACTGGCTCCAGGTACCTTCACCAGATCATAAGAGGTTCTCTTATTCCATTAACTTCTTCCCCTGCCTGACTTATTTTCCAACTCTCCTGTTCCAACATTCTTTTCATTTTCATGGATCCATTTTCATGGATGTTCTGTGTTTCGCTACAAATTTGCCACATCTTACAGTTCCTTCGGTGTATAAGCTATTTCGTCATAGAGCAGGTACCTCCTTTCCCCACTTGACTCCTCCTGAGATCTAACTGTGGTTCTTAGGCTATAGGCAGTAAGGGGAGGTGCCTGTGAATCCTGCGTACCATTAAGTTCTTTTTTCTTAAAAAGAGCCTGCCTCAAGTGAGGTCTTTGCAGATGAGTTGAGGTGAGGGGAGACTGCTCTCTTTCAGCAAAGGGAATGGAGCTGCTTCATTGACTGTGAGGACTCAGGAGAGTCCAGAAATTCAAGATTCTTAGGATTATCTGTCCAAATTATTAAATTTCAGTTTTTAAAAATCCCAACCTTTTTCTATCCAAGTCCTGACTTTGGCATAGGAGATTTATTGAGACTATGCCTTTAATCTCCTTTGTAGCTCTCCCGTCCTCCAAATTACATCCTTGACCTGATTTTCAGCTCTATCAGCCATGTGACTATAGGAGTTTAGGGTCTTGTCAAATGGTGCCTTAGAAACCCCTGGTTTTCATGGCTGCTTTCGATTGATAGTTGTCTAATCCGAGTGTATAATTTTTTGTAGGTTTCCAAAATGGTTTACAAAAGTTGTTCAAGTCTGTAATACTTGTAATGATCATTTTCCGAGGCCATGCAAATGTTCTCATGGTTCACCTTCTGCTTGCCGTTTATCTCAATCTAGGACAGGTGAGAGTCTGAGTAATCACGATGCTCACGGGTGTCAATGTTGTCACCACTCCTGTGACCAACTTCTTTGGCTTGAGTTTCCTCAGAAGGAAGAGTGGGGGAGGAGGGTATTTCGAAGTGACCTTAAAGAGTAGAAATGAGGGGACTGTAGGAAAAATGCATGGACTAAGAGGAAGCCAATAAAAGGGTACGTTGTCGAGTTGATCACTGCTCTAATCACTTGGCACTTAATCCCACCTCAAGGTTCTTAGGAACTTTCTGAGATGAGCCTCAGAGCGGTCTACCTGGAATAAAAAAGGTAGATGCAATTTTTCATTAACTTTCCTTCTGAGTTGGCTGATTTTGAGGTGGTCATGCCTGAATGTTGAGCAGGTTCCTACAGGAATCTCATTTCACAGCATCAGAAGAAGCATGAGACAAAAGCCAAGGTATGATTCATATCCCAAAGCAAAGCACTGTCTGGCACCTGCAAAGATCTGGTCAGAGAGTTTTTTGCATAACTGGTCGTCACTTTAATTGCTAGAGTAGATGGTGGCAGAGAACATGTGAAGTGGTGCACGTGAGTTGCCTTCTACAAGATCCTACTGAGGTCTACCTCCAAAGGCCTTTCTAGACGCTAAGGTATGGACTGAGGGAGAAGTTGGCCAGGGCAAGTATATTAGGTACTGAATATCTCCCAAGAGGGAGAAGCAAAAGAAAAGATGAAGTCTTCCCGATTTCTCTTCCTGATAAAGAGAAATCTGAGCTGCCATTTATGGTTGTTCAGTATGGCTACTGCCGTTCCCATCACCAAGATGCAGATTGCTTCCCTTAGAGTTGTCCAATATATCATCTTCACATCAGTACATGATAACTCTGGGTGATCTTCCTAACTTTGTAGTAAGTAGTCCAAAGCGAACAAGATGCAGTCTCTACCCTTCAGATTCCATGGTTTAGTTGCAATAAACAATTAGAATACTACATTATTGGTGTTATAATTGTGGTCTATATGAAATGCTATAGGAAGACAGAGTAGCAAGTAATGAATTATGTGGGATTTGGAAGTTGGGAAATTAATGCAACACAAATTTATTAAGCACTCACTATCTAGGTGCTGTAGATACAGTGATAATCAAGACAGACACAGTCTCTACTCACATGGAGCTTCCATTCTGGTGGGAGAAAGTAGGCAATGAATAAACAAGGTAATGATAAATGCTATGAGAATAACTAAAGAGAGTGATATAACAGCAAGTGTCTAGATAGTGACTTTAGATTCGTTGGTCAGGATGTCTTCTCAGAAAAAGTGACATTGTAGCCAAGATCAGAATGACAAGAAGGAGCTAGTTATACTAAGCTCATAGGAAAACAGTATTCTAGGGAGAGGGAACAACTAGTAGAAAGATCTTGAGAAAGAGAGAGTGAGACTGTCTAGACCACGATAGGAGTAGAAAGAAAAGGAGTGGTGGAGGTAGTCAGAGCCCAGGTCACGTAGGACTGTGTAGTGTGGCCTTTATGCTCAGGTCCCTGAAAGGACTGGCGGGTGGTTTGGTGGGGCAGGGAGCACAGTGAAGAAGAGATGAGAAGCGGGTAGATGGCAGTACAATTGTGCTATTTACAAAACGGGGCGGGGGCTGGGTTTTAATGAATATGTAGAAGTTCTTCAGATGGGGAAGAATGAAGGGTATTTTTTAAAAGGAGGAACAGAATTGACAAAGCCCAAATATGAGAACATTCTATTCCAGTAGCTACCCTTACAACTGACTTGTACCCATGAAAATCAAGGCCAAACTCAAAGCAGTTCTACCAGAGAAGAGAAGACCTTGAAAATATTTAATTAATTACTATCAACTATGTGAGCTTGTTTTTCTTTATGAAGCTGCATTTGTAATCGATTTGATCCATGGCACTAAATTGTTAGTCTAGAAGTTGCCTTGACGATTCATATTTGAGCCTTTGTACAATCAGTACAGGGCTATTTTGTCCCCAGATTTATTCAGAAGACATCACAGACTCTCACTCAGCCGAGATCTTATTTTGGTAGAAGTGTCAAAGACACACAGCCTCTTTTGACAAAGGAGAAGAGAGAAACACTGTTGTATCTTTGCCATTTAAGGCCTAAGTCTCGCTGAGCCACAGTTTTCATTCATGCCTGGGCAATAATATACCATTACATCTGTGTACATTTCCAGCGTGTACTATTCTCCCTGGACTGTGTTTTGTCTGTTTTTGATGATGACTTGTTGGATGATGGAGAATAAATTGAGTATGATTCAGGGTTGTCCAAAGTTCAGCTCACGCTATTTCCCTTAACTGATTCCATGTGATAAAATGAAAGCTTTGTTTTATGCTCTGCTCTGCCTAACTCACACGTGTGTAATGACAGCCCTGAAGAACTGCGTGTCTGTGCTCGAGGTGTAATTCCCTTTTACCTGCATGGAGTATTCCACAGGAGTATACTCAGATCCTTTTCCCTGGAATGTGCTCCCTCTCCCCACCACCTTCCCCCTTTTTTTTTTTTTTTTGGTGAAGAAAAAAGAAGAAGAACAAAAACAGCCCTCACTAACAGATCTAACTTTTTTTCATAGAAGGTGGACATTTACCCTAAAGCGCTTAAAATTAAACTAAACCTAACGCTTCCATATGGACCATCTCACCCACTTCACAGATGCGGGAATTGAGGCCCAGGAGAAATAATTCAGCATACTAGCAGCAGAATGAATTCACTAACCCCTGGGAGCCTTGATAAATATTCCTAGAGCTTCATGTGGATTGTAAGGCGTCTGGTCAGGTAGTAGGACCAATGGGTATTTGGGGAAAGTCACTTAATTTCAAAACCAAATTATCATCATTAAGCATTTGCAGAGGACTGCATATATTATCCTTGTTAGCTGCCCCCACCACACCCTTAGTACTAACATTTGTTGAGCATCTATTATGCCTAGTCACTAATATGATTACAAAATTTTATAAGCTCATTATAATGATTTCATTTTATTAATGGGGTGGCTGAGGATTAAAAACTTGTCTATCATCTTAGAAGTAAAAAGTAGCAGAGCTGAATTTCACGCTCACCATCTACCACTGAATCCACTGCTCTTTCTACTGTGTCTGATGCTAGGGTATGAATGGACTGCCTGGTTTTAGTCATTCTTCCAGAAGTTACCACAGGGTTAAGGGGATTTTGTATTGAACTGAAAAGAATATGACCTTCAGCCCATATTCCCAGGATTTATCATGTATACAGTGGGCACAATCCATTCTGGATCCTCTACACCACCTTGTTTTTCTACTTTATTACCCTTCCCTCTTTACTGAAACCATTTCTCTTTTCTTCCCCACCAAAGAGAACACCCAAACCAGATTGTTCCCATCTAAAGAAACAACAACAATAAAAAAGCGGTAGGCAACATTAGAACAAAAAGGCCTGCTAAAACTGAAAAGGGTATCGAATCTGTCCTGAGCTTGGATATAAAATTGGCAGGAAGAAGCACATCCTGTGCGAGTCCATGGAAAGGGCCAGGTGAGATGGGTCATGTCAGAATCCTTAGGAAATGCCGACTACTCCACACAGCACATTTTAGAATGGATTTCTGGACAAAATACGCAGTATCGCCTTGGTTCAGCCAAGAGGAGGTTCTCTCTGAGACGGCATGCATATTAACGTGTGTAATCTTGCCGTTACTATGGGGAAATAATTTACACGATCATACAACCCGCTGCCTCCTGTCATCTGCTGGGACCCCGTGGTTGCCGTGGCTGCGTGTGGGGACTCAGCTACCGAGTTAATGTCACCTACTGTGTAAAATTGCACCTCAGCAGAAGGAGAAGGCTGATTGGTCTCGGTCAGGGATACATGTGGTGAAGGCTTAACTAGGAGAAAAGCCATCTGAACCCCCGTGGCTCCTGGTGAGGGGGTGTCAGAGCCAGGCCTGACATGGAGACCTACTTTGGTGTCATAGCATAGGATCATTCTGGCTAATATGCATGGACATTCTGTTAGCAGGTCTGTGCTAACCTTCAGATCATTTTCTTGGGACTCTGTGTTAACCTAAGAGTGTGAGTATTCAACAGGAGAAGAAAATCTCAAAACCAAGTCTATATGTCCACAATATGCTCTTCATTTTAGGGGGGAAAGAGTTAGGAAGGCATGGATGTAGAGGGAAGTGAAACAGAAAATAGGAGCAAACTTGTGCGTTAGATTTCGCAGGCATCCGTAAATATCTGGAACAAGTCCAGGCAAAGTGACACTGTGGGGGTTTTGGAACCAGAAGCATTTCATGAAAAGATAGATAAACGTGCTGTTAAAAATTTTGGCATTTCACATCAGATCAGGCCCAAGGCTTAGGAGATTCTCTGCAAGATCCAGTCTACAACAACACAGCTGGGGACTCGGAGCAAATCCTTCATCTACTGGGGTTTCTAGCGTCTTCATCTGCAAAATGGTGAAGTTTGAACAAGATGTACTTCCAGGCCCCCGCCTCCCCATCCCCATCCATACAGGCTCCTCCACGTTTGCTGCCTCCTTATCCTACATGCACTGTCCAGCAGCAGGGCTTGCACATGGTAGGAACTCAGAAAATATTGACTGGAAGAGAAGAAAACATCTAGTGGCAGAGTGACAATCAATCCTTGAGTGTCAAGCAGGAAAGATTCTGCTCCAGTGAGCCCATTCGTGTTAATGTGGCCATGCTCCTTGGTTCTGCTCTGAAATTTCTCAAGTTTTCCATCGTGGGAACAGTGACAGTACATTTCAAAGCAAGCAGGAAAGTCTCCCAGTATTAGCTGCCGGGGGTAGAGTGAGAAGCAAAAATCTAGGATTCAAAGATGACCAGGTGCAACTACTGAGACTTACAGCCCATACGAGAAGTAAAGTTTGAAGGGTCCTTTTAGACTCACACACAAATGGACTGGAATCTCTTCATTCTTATCTTGACTTACTGGTCTTCTGATTTTATTTATATGGTGTTTTTTTGTTGTTGTGGTTTGTTTTGTTTTGCTTGGCTTTTTCTTCCCCCGTTTCAATGTGCTTCAGCTTTAGTTAACGCAAAGGGTGACTGGCTAGGGAATTAGCGGATGGAGTTCCTAGGAATAAGGAGACAGCTCTTTGACTTTGCAATCAAGCCAGACATTAGAGTTCATTATTGAGGGGAGTAAGGGAAGAGACCGGTTAAAGAGAAAGTGAGCAAGTGGTCAGCCTCACCGTCCATGCCCTGCCTCCCATAAGTGACGTAAACCTTCTCAGAAAGGCAAGAATTTTTTTTATTTGTTTATCTCCACTATCAGGTGGTATACCGCTGCCTCCTGCTTTTAGACAGGAGAGCAGGGAGGATATACACATATATTTATGTTTATTGTATTTTTTCAAGCACATTCATCTGAAAAGGCTTGGGTTGATTAATACTTTCCGCTGTCCGGTAACCATGGCAATGGGGTCAGCAGATATAATACTTAATTTAATCTTCCAGCTGCCTCAGTGTGCTTCACCGGTGTCCCGAATAATAGAAAGCCTTTGCCTCTCTCTCTCTCTTCGCCTCTCTCTCTCTCCCCCCCTCCCCGCCCCATATATTATTATCTTTGCCAGTGGCTCCCTCACATGACCCAAAAGGAATACACTGGATTTTTCTCCCTCATTTCATTTTGTATATGCACTTAAAGTAAATTCCTGTGTGATTCCGCTTCCCACCCGAACCAGTCCCCCTTCGATACCCCAACCACCCTCTTCTCCCCTCCACCTCCACTCCCCACAGCTCCCCCCCCCCCCCACCCCACCCAACACTCCAGCAGCCAATCTCCACGGAATGACAGGAAACGTGGGAAGATCCTGATAGCTTTCATAGCGGCACCGTAAGGTTTATGAAACACACTCCTCGGCCAAATGAACCCATGCCGACTCTCCTCCCTGCCGCGGACCCAGGCGATTGGCTGAGCGCGCCTTGCTGGTCCGATTTGCTCTCCAGGTGGGTTAAGTGCATTGCTTTGTCTTCATTTGGCCCAGTTCCCTTGTGTCATATCTCTTTATTTCCTTTCTTTCTCCTTCTCCTTTCCTCTGATAATTATCTTTTTTTTTTTTTTTTTTTTTAAGCTACCATGTTCTTGCACACACTCAATATTTGGTTGGTTCTAGAAAAAAAGGAGACATTGGTTTCGAAACCTAGGCAGACCTTTATGCAGGAGCAAATAAAGGAAAAGACCGTTTGGGGAAAATAAGGAGGTTGAGATTCAAGATGGGTATTTTTGTTTTTCCCGCTTTCAAAAAGGCTAGTGTGAATCCTGTGATTTGACTTCACTTGTTTCTTTCCTCCCCTCTGTTTATCATTCTGCCACTGTTTATTCTATAGATATTACAGAAAACATTAAGATTAAAATAATACTTTCTTTCCAAAGCTGGAATTTGGGGGTAAAGGAGTAGTAAGGCAGGGATATGTAAAAGAGAAAGAAAAAAAAGAGAGAAAGAAAAAGAAAGAAAAATGGTTGGAATATGAGTTATTAAAAAAGTGTTATATTTTTCCCATTCCTGTTTGTTTATTAAACAGACTTTTGTGAATCCTGTCATCGACTCAAATAGCAAGCATATTTCCCATTATTGACTTCCCCCCACCCCCACACTTTTTGGTATTGTTTTGGGGATAAAGAGCAGTTTCCAAAGCAAAATTGGTCTGTTGTTTTTTTTTTTTTTTTAAATGAGGAAATGAACACGTATCACCCTCATTTCTTCCTCTGAGGAGCATAAACCCCAGTTTATTCATTCAGGGGTTCTTATTTTTCTTTTTGGAAGATACAGGTCAAAAACATTATCAAAAATGCCAATTGTGTATCCATTGGCTTTAGTCTGAAATTAGGCCAATTCAGTTGATTACATTTTCCCAAAATGGAGGAAGCATCTCCTATCTCTCTTTGATAATGTGTCTCATGTAGATACGATGCAGCATCTTCACTCTACAGGGGCAACTCTCCATTCCTTTTTTCTCATCTCTCATTGTCTGTAATTGATACATTGGTAATCGAAAGCCATTGGAGTCAGTTTGGGGATAAAGGAGAATGAATATGCGACTAAATCTCGTGAAGTAGGTGTCACTGTGGAGCCACCACCACCAAGAGCAGACATTGCAGTTAATGCCTTTCGCAGACAGGCCTCCTGTTGAGCTATGTGACATTTCTCAGACGGGTCTTGTATATGTGAACAGTGTGACTTGAAGCAAAAGGAAGCCCTTGGTTGTCAATGTGCCCACCATCCCGGACATCCTCAGAGACAATGGTACCTGTAGATTTACCCTGGGCTACTAATGCTGTTTACCCAAGTGGCCGTAACATTCACACCCTGGAACATGAGGCTAATAAACAGCTAAGTATAAATACGTAGTCAAGTACCTCTAGCTCATCACCATGGCTACGAATACCTCCCACATGAGACCATGGTTATCCATAGGCCAAAGGCCCTGTGGTGTGCAAGCTGACTCCCATTTTAGGTCTGCATCATCTAGCTCTGATTAGAATATGCCTTGAGAAAGTGGGAAAAGGAACCAACAGTTCCAAGTGAATACGACACAGTGGGCTTGATCATCTCAGTCTATGGAGCCATAGGACACACCAGTGAATGTACCATGAACAGTGTTTGCCATCTCGTTTAACACTATTAT